>NC_057813.1:539941777-540305532 GCF_018294505.1 Triticum aestivum | reverse complement strand
ACCATAAAATGGCACTTTTCCCAATTCAAGACGAGACTAGTGTCTTGATGTCTACTACGCAACCTTCTTCTTGTAGACGTTGTTGGGCCTCCAAGTGCAGAGGTTTGTAGGACAGTAGCAAATTTCCCTCAAGTGGATGACCTAAGGTTTATCAATCCGTGGGAGGCATAGGATGAAGATGGTCTCTCTCAAACAACCCTGCAACCAAATAACAAAGAGTCCCTTGTGTCCCCAACACACCCAATACAATGGTAAATTGTATAGGTGCACTAATTCGGCGAAGAGATGGTGATACAAGTGCAATATGGATGGTAGAAGAAGGTATTTGTAATCTGAAATTATAAAAACAGCAAGGTAGCAAACGATAAAAGTGAGCGTAAACGGTATTGCAATGGTAGGAAACAAGGCCTAAGGTTCATACTTTCACTAGTGCAAGTTCTCTCAACAATAATAACATAATTAGATCATATAACTATCCCTCAACATGCAACAAAGAGTCACTCCAAAGCCACTAATAGCGGAGAACAAACGAAGAGATTATGGTAGGGTACGAAACCACCTCAAAGTTATCCTTTCTAATCAATCTATTCAAGAGTTCGTACTAGAATAACACCTTAAGACACAAATCAACCAAAACCCTAATGTCACCTAGATACTCCATTGTCACCTCAAGTATCCATGGGCATGATTATACGATATGCATCACACAATCTCAGATTCATCTATTCAACCAACACAAAGTACTTCAAAGAGTGCCCCAAAGTTTCTACCGGAGAGTCAAGACAAAAACATGTGCCAACTCCTATGCATAGGTTCATGGGCAGAACCCGCAAGTTGATCACCAAAACATACATCAAGTGGATCAATAGAATACCCCATTGTCACCATGGGTATCCCACGCAAGACATACATCAAGTGTTCTCAAATCATTAAAGACTCAATCCGACAAGATAACTTCAAAGGGGAAAACTCAATTCATCACAAGAGAGTAGAGGGGGAGAAACATCATAAGATCCAGCTATAATAGCAAAGCTCGCGATACATCAAGATCGTGCCATAGAGAGAACACGAGAAAGAGAGATCAAACACATAGCTACTGGTACATACCTTCAGCCCCGAGGGTGAACTACTCCCTCCTTGTCATGGATAGGGCCGGGATGATGAAGATGGCCACCGGTGAGGGATCCCCCCCTCCGGCAGGGTGCCGGAACGGGCTCTAGAGAGGTTTTTGGTGGCTACAAAGGCTTGCGGCGGCAAAACCCCCGATCTATCTTCGTTGTCGATGTTTTCAGGGTATGTGGGATTATATAGGTGAAAGAAGCCGGTCCGGGGTGCTCGAGGGGCCCAGGAGACAAGGGGCGCGCCCAAGGGGGGTGGGCGCACCCTCCTATCTCCTGGCTTCCTCGAACCTTCCGTGGCTTGAACTCCAAGTCTCCTGGATCATATCCTTTCCAAAAATCACGCTCCCGAAGGTTTCATTCCATTTGGACTCCGTTTGATATTCCTTCTTTTCAAAATACTGAAACAGGCAATAAAACAACAATATGGGCTGGGCCTCCGGTTAATAGGTTAGTCCCAAAAGTAATATAAAAGTGTATAATTAAAGCCCGTAATCATCCAAAACAGATAATAAAATAGCATGAATGCTTCATAAATTATAGATATGTTGGAGATGTATCAACATCCCCAAGCTTAATTCCTGCTCGTCCTCGAGTAGGTAAATGATAAAAGAAAGAATTTATGAAGTGTGAATGCTAGCAGGTGCACAAATTTGATCGATGATAATTTCAATCACCTTTTCTAGCATGTTTATATGTCATAACAGTAGTTCATCTTATAAAACTTTTCATGATCAAGTAATAAGCTATTCACATGTTAAAGCATAGACCATAAACTTTCTTGAAAACTAGCAAACTTCATTCTTAGTCATCAAACAATTGCAATTCATCTTACTTTCAGGAAGGGTCTATGTCAGAGCTTTGATTTAGAAAACTCCACATACTCAACTATCATATAGTCTTCCACAATTGCTAACACTCACGCAATACTTATGGTTATGGAGTTTTAATCAGACACTGAGAAAGATAGGGGCTTATAGTGTTGCCTCCAAACGTATTCACCTTTGGGTGATGTCAACAATAATAGTTCATGCTAACTTACATCCAATTGGATATATGTATCAGGATCACCCCAACACAAAGAGCTTGCCAAAGGATAAAATGAAAAAGGGAAAGGTGAAGATCACCTTGACTCTTGCATAAAGTAAAAGACATAAGGTAAAAGACAAGCCCTTTGCAGAGGGAAGTAGAGGTTGTCATGCGATTTTAGGGTTGGATACACAAAATCTTAATGCGAAAGAATGTCACTTTATATTGCCACTTGTATATGGACCTTTATTATGCAGCCCGTTGCTTTTATTGCTTCCATAACAAGATCGTACAAAGTTTATTTTCTCCGCACTAATAAGTCATGCATATTTGGAGAGCAATTTTTATTGCTTGCAGCGATGACAACTTACTTGAAGGATCTTACTCAATTCATAAGTAGGTATGGTGGACTCTCATGGCAAAAAGTAGGTTTAAGGATAATGGAAGCACAAGTAGTATCTCTACTTGGTGCAAGGAATTTTGGCTAGCATGAGGGGGAAAGGCAAGCTCAACATGTTTGAATGATCCATGACAATATACTTTAATTGAGATGTGAGAAAACATAACCCATTACGTTGTATTCCTTGTCCAACATCAACTCTTTAGCATGTCATACTTAATGAGTGCTCACAATTATAAAAGATGTCCAAGATAGTATATTTATATGTGAAATCTCTCTTCCTTCAATGTTCTTTCATGAATTGTTCAAATGACCAATACAATGCTTGCTAACCTTCAATAAATTTACAACCTCTACTTCTTAGATGTGAAGTCATTACTCCCCATGGGATAAGAAAATGAAATATATATAACTTCATATTTATGACATTCAACTCATTCAACCATTTACTCATAGGATATAAGTGAAGCACACGAGTAAATGACAAACTACTCCAAAAAGATATAAGTGAAGATCAATGAGTAGCTAAATTATGTAACTATGTGAAGATTCTCTCCCATTAAAGAATTTCAGATCTTGGTATTGTATTCAAACAACAAGCAAAACAAAATAAAATGACATTGCAAGGATAGCACAACTCATGTGAAGAAGCAAAAACTTAGGCTCAACCGATACTAACCGATAGTTGTTGAAGAAGAAAGGTGGGATGCCTAACGGGGCATCCCCAAGCTTAGATGTTTGAGACTTCTTGAAATATTATCTTGGGGTGCCTTGGTCATCCCCAAGCTTGAAATTTTGTGTCTCCTTAATTCCTCTCATATCATGGTTTCTCTTTTTATCAAAAGCTTCATCCACACCAAACTCCACAAGAACTCGTGAGATAGGTTAGTATAAACCAATACAAAACCTTATCATTTTCTATTGTAAAAAATCACTAAAATTATTATTCAACATTGCATACTAAATGTCTCGGCATATTTAACACTCCTATCCTCAAATAGAATCATTAAACAAGCAAACATATGCAAACAATGCAACCATAACAACAATCTGCCAAAACAGTATAGTCTGTAAAGAATGCAAGATTCATCATACTTCCCCAACTCCAAAAATTATGAGAAAAATACTATGCTGTAGAAAATTATCAGAGCTCATTATGAAAAAAGTTTCAACATTATACCATGCTATGACTTTTCTAGGGAATTTTTGCAACAGCGGTAAACTTTCTGTTTTGAAACAGCAACATGTATACTTGCAAAATAAGCAATGGTAAAGGCTATCCTTGACATTTTTATTGGAAATATAGATGCAAAACATTATTATAAATAACAGCAATCAAATATTAACAAAATAAATTGACGCTCCAAGCAAAACACATATCATGTGGCGAATAAAAATATAGCTCCAAGTAAAGTTACCAATGAACGAAGACGAAAGAGGGGATGCCTTCCGGGGCATCCCCAAGATTAGGCTCTTGGTTGTCCTTGGATATTACCTTGGGGTGCCTTGGGAATCCCCAAGCTTAGGCTCTTACCACTCCTTATTCTATAGTCCATCGAATCTTTACCCAAAACTTGAAAACTTCACAACACGAAACTCAAAACAAAACTTGTAAGCTCCGTTAGTACAAGAAAACAATCCACCACTTAGGTACTGTTGTGAACTCATTCTTTATTCATATTGGTGTAATATATACTGTATTCCTACTTATATATGGTTCATACCCTCCGATACTACTCATAGATTCATCAAAATAAGAAAACAACACAATGAAAACAAAATCTGTCAAAAACAGAACAGTCTGTAGTAATATGTATCAAACGTATACTTCTAGAACTCCAAAAATTATGAATTAAATTGGTGGACCTGAGGAATTTGTCTATTAATCGTATTAAAAAATAATCAACCTAAAATCACTCTTCTGTAAAAAATGGCAGCTAATCTCGTGAGCGCTAAAGTTTCTGTTTTTTACAGCAAGATCATATAGACTTCACCCAAGTCTTCCCAAATGCTCTACTTGGCACT
Source organism: Triticum aestivum (assembly GCF_018294505.1). Lineage (NCBI taxonomy): Eukaryota > Viridiplantae > Streptophyta > Magnoliopsida > Poales > Poaceae > Triticum > Triticum aestivum. The sequence continues at coordinate 540,300,960 of NC_057813.1, read as the reverse complement.
TTATTGAAACAAAAGCTATAAAACATGATTACTACAGTATAATAATCATGTGTACACACAAAAACAGTAAGGGTAAATATTGGGTTGTCTCCCAACAAGCACTTTTCTTTAATGCCTTTCTAGCTAGGCATGATGATGGCAATGATGCTCACATAAAAGATAAGAATTGAAACATAAAGAGAGCATCATGAAGAATATGACTAGAACATTTTAACTAACCCACTTCCTATGCATAGGGATTTTGTGAGCAAACAACTTATGGGAATAATAATCAACTAGCATAGGAAGGCAAAACAAGAATAACTTCAAAATTTTAAGCACATAGAGAGGAAACTTGATATTATTGCAATTCCTACAAGCATATATTCCTCCCTCATAATAATTTTCAGTAGCATCATGAATGAATTCAACCATATAAGCAGCACCTAAAGTATTCTTTTCATGATCTACAAGCATAGAAAATTTACTACTCTCTACATAAGCAAAATTCTTCTCATTCGGAATGGTGGGAGTATCATAAGAGACTTGAATACTATAAATTGTTTCCACATTAAAAGAGTAATGTCCAGAAAAAGGGTAATCATAATCATGACCAGTTTTATAAATATAATCATCACTACTTTTTATAGCATATGTTTTATCACAATAATCATCATAACTAGCAACTTTGTTCTCATCATAATCGATTGAAACCTCTTCCAAGATAGTGGAATCATCACTAAATAAAGTTGACACTCTTGCAAATCCACTTTCATATTCATCACAATAAGATTCAACATCCTCCAAAAGAGTGGGATCATTACTTCCTAAAGTTGACACTCTTCCAAACCAACTTTCATCAATATAATCATCATAGGTAAGAGGCATGCTATCATCATAACAACTTTGCATATCAAAACTTGGGATGCTAAAAATATCATCTTCATTAAACATAGCATCCCCAAGCTTGGGACAAACATTAATTGTAGCAAATATATTCTCAAATATTTCATCCTCATCAAACATAGCTTCCCCAAGCTGGGGCCTTTTCATATCATAAGCATAATAATTCTCATCATTAATAGTATGGATAGCACCAATAGTATAGCAATTATCATCACAATGAGTAGTAGGAGCAACATCATTTGGGAGGGATACCTTTTTACCTTTGCCGCTCCTTCTCTTCCTTTTCTTCTTCACATTATGTGTGGGTTCAACCATCTTCTTTGAGCTCCTTATTGATGAGATTGGTTCAATATAAAGTTCCTCCTCGTTACCTGCTTTATCATAAGAAATAATAGGAGGATGTTGGGAAGTCTCTTCCCTTTCATTAGTATTCTTATCATCTTCTATTTGCTTTCTTTTCTTTATGTAATTGGCAATATAAGGATTTTCAATGCAATTCACCGCACAATACAAATAAATCTTCTCTAGATCAATATCAAGGAATTTATTAAGGGCAAAATCTGGAAGATTCTTAGTTAAACGTTTCAATTCTTCATAACCCAAAAGCAAACTAAGTTCATTATAATGTGCAAGGGAAATCAAATCATCACAATTTTTGGACACGATTCGATCATGAAATAATTTGCATAGGAGATGTAGATGACCATGTTCATTGCATAGTTCACAAGTAAGGCAAAGGAAATGTAAATTTTCAGCACTCCCATTTAACTTTTCTTGCAATAATTTAGTTTCTAAATGCTTATGCTTCTTGCAATATATATCTTCTCTATTCAGTGTGTTCATGCAAACATGCACTCCACAAAAGTTGACATGCTTATAAGAGATATTTTCATCATGACTAGTGCAATCATCATTAATACTATGGATATTCAAAGAGTTCACACTAACAACATTGCAATCATGCTCATCATTCAAAGATTTAGTGACAAACATTTTATAGATTTCTTCTTCTAGCACTTGAGCACAATTTTCCTTACCATCATTCTCACGGAAGATATTAAAAAGATGAAGGGTATGAGACAAACTCAATTCCATTTTTTTGTAGTTTTCTTTTATACTAAACTAGTGATAAAACAAGAAACAAAAAGATTTGATTACAAGATCTAAAGATATACCTTCAAGCACTCACCTCCCTGGCAACGGCGCCAGAAAAGAGCTTGATGTCTACTACGCAACCTTCTTCTTGTAGACGTTGTTGGGCCTCCAAGTGCAGAGGTTTGTAGGATAGTAGAAAATTTCCCTCAAGTGGATGACCTACGGTTTATCAACCCGTGGGAGGCGTAGGATGAAGATGGTCTCTCTCAAACAACCCTGCAACCAAATAACAAAGAGTCCCTTGTGTCCCCAACACACACAATACAATGGTAAATTGTATAGGTGCACTAGTTCGGCGAAGAGATGGTGATACAAGTGCAATATGGATGGTAGATGAAGGTATTTGTAATCTGAAATTATAAAAATAGCAAGGTAGCAAGCGATAAAAGTGAGCGTAAATGGTATTGCAATGGTAGGAAACAAGGCCTAAGGTTCATACTTTCACTAGTGCAAGTTCTCTCAACAATAATAACATAATTAGATCATATAACTATCCCTCAACATGCAACAAAGAGTCACTCCAAAGCCACTAATAGCGGAGAACAAAAGAAAAGATTATGGTAGGGTACGAAACCACCTCAAAGTTATCCTTTCTAATCAATCTATTCAAGAGTTCGTACTAGAATAACACCTTAAGACACAAATCAACCAAAACCCTAATGTCACCTAGATACTCCATTGTCACGTCAAGTATCCGTGGGCATGATTATACGATATGCATCACACAATCTCAGATTCATCTATTCAACCAACACAAAGTACTTCAAAGAGTGCCCCAAAGTTTCTACCGGAGAGTCAAGACGAAAACATGTGCGGACCCCTATGCATAGGTTCATGGGCGGAACCCGCAAGTTGATCACCAAAACATACATCAAGTGGATCAATAGAATACCCCATTTTCACCATGGGTATCCCATGCAAGACATACATCAAGTGTTCTCAAATCATTAAAGACTCAATCCGACAAGATAACTTCAAAGGGGAAAACTCAATTCATCACAAGAGAGTAGAGGGGGAGAAACATCATAAGATCCAACTATAATAACAAAGCTCGCGATACATCGTGCCATAGAGAGAACACGAGAGAGAACACGAGAAAGAGAGATCAAACACATAGCTACTGGTACATACCCTCAGCCCCGAGGGTGAACTACTGCCTCCTCGTCATGGATAGCGCCGAGATGATGAAGATGGCCACTAGTGAGGGATCCCCCCTCCGGCAGGGTGCCAGAACGGGCTCCCGAGAGGTTTTTGGTGGCTACAGAGGCTTGCGGCGGCGGAACTCCCGATCTATCTTCGTTGTCGATGGTTTTAGGGTATGTGGGATTATATAGGTGAAAGAATACAGGGGGGCGCGCCCAGGGGGGTGGGCGCGCCCTCCTATCTCCTGGCTTCCTCGAACCTTCCCTGGCTTGAACACCAAGTCTCCTGGATCATATCCTTTCCAAAAATCATGCTCCTGTTTGGACTCCGTTTGATATTCCTTTTCTTCGAAATACTGAAACAGGCAATAAAACAACAATATGGGTTGGGCCTCCGGTTAATAGGTTAGTCCCAAAAGTAATATAAAAGTGTATAATTAAAGCTCGTAATCATCCAAAACAGATAATAAAATAGCATGAATGCTTCATAAATTATAGATACGTTGGAGACGTATCATGTCTTCGCATCTCTGCAAAACTCGATCAAGGTTGCTCAAGCAATCATCAAAGGAGGATCCATAAACGGAGAAATCATCCATGAATACCTCACAAATCTTTTCACAAAAGTCAGAGAATATAGCCATCATGCATCTTTGAAAGGTAGCAGGTGCATTACATAAACCAAAAGGCATACGTCTATAAGCAAAAGTACCGAAAGGGCAAGTAAAAGTAGTTTTTGATTGATCTTCTGCTGACACAGGTATTTGAGAGAAACCAGAATAACCATCTATAAAGCAGAAATGTGTATGTTTGGATAGTCTTTCTAGCATTTGATCAATAAAAGGTAAAGGGTAATGATCTTTCTTAGTAGCTTTATTTAATTTATGGAAATCAATTACCATCCTATAACCTGTAATACTTCTTTGCGGAATCAATTCATCTTTATCATTAGGAACAACAGTAATACCTCCCTTTTTAGGGACACAATGGACAGGGCTTACCCATTCACTATCAGCAACGGGATAAATTATACCTGCCGCGAGGAGCTTTAGTATCTCATTTCTTACCACTTCTTTCATCTTAGGATTTAATCTTCGTTGAGGATCTCTGACTGGTTTGGCATCTTTTTCCACTTTAATTTTGTGTTGGCATAGAGTAGGATTAATGCCCTTAAGATCATCCAGAGTATATCCAATAGCAGCACGGTGCTTCTTCAGAGTTTCCAATAATCTTTCCTCTTCCTGCTCTGAAAGCTTAGCACTAATAATAACAGGATATATCTTCTTTTCATCAAGATAAGCATATTTAAGATTATCAGGTAATGGTTTAAGCTCAAACATGGGATCACCTTTGGGTGCAGGAGGATCCCCTAGGATTTCAATAGGTAAGTTGTGTTTCAAGATAGGAACCTGGTGAAGGAATACTTCATCTATTTCCCTTGTTTCATTCATAAACATATCATTTTCATGGTCTAGCAAATATTGTTCTAACGGATCAGTAGGAGGCACGACAATAGAAGCAAGACCAATTATTTCATCTTTACTAGGTAATTCTTTATCATGGGGTTGTCTACGAAATTTAGCAAAATTAAACTCATGAGTCATATCATCCAAGCCAATTGTAACAACATCCTTTTCGCAATCAATCTTAGCATTAACAGTGTTCAAGAAGGGTCTACCAAATATAATGGGACAAAAGTCATCTTGTGGGGAACCAAGAACAAGAAAATCAGCAGGGTATTTGACCTTCCCACACAAGACTTCAACATCTCTAACAATCCCAAAAGGCCTAATAGTATCTCTATTGGCAAGCTTAATTGTAACATCAATATCTTCTAACTCAGCAGGTGCAATATCATGCATAATCTCTTGGTATAAGGAAATAGGTATTGCACTAGCACTAGCACCCATATCACATAGACCATGATAACAATGATTTCCTATTTTAACAGAAATAACAGGCATGCCTATGACATGTCGATGTATTTTGGCATCTAGTTTAACAATATTAGCAGTTTCACCACAGAAGTAAATAACATGCCCATCTAAATTATCATCCAAGAGATCTTTGACCATAGCAATACTAGGTTCAACTTTGATTTTCTCAGGAGGTGTATCAGTTCTAGTATTACTCTTACAAACAATAGTTGAAGCTTTAGCATGATCCTTCATTCTAACAGGAAAAGGAGGTTTCTCAACATAAGTAGTAGGAACAATAGGATCACTATAGGTGATAGTCTTTTCTTCAACTGTAATAGGTGCAACTACTTTTACTTCAATGGGAGGATTATATTTAAACCATTTCTCCTTAGGGAGATCAACGTGAGTAGCAAAAGATTCACAGAAATAAGCTACTATCTCAGAGTCAAGACCATATTTAGTGCTAAATCCATGAAAAGCATCAGTATCCATAAAAGATTTAACACAATCAAACTTAGGTGTCATACTCGACTCCTTACCATCGTCGAAACCCCAATCTTCAGAGTTGTGTTTAATTCTTTCCAATAAGTCCCATTTGAATTCAATAGTCTTCAACATATAAGAACCAACACAGGAAGTATCGAGCATGGTGCGATTATTGAGAGAAAGCCGAGCATAATTTTTTTGAATAATCATATCTCTGGAGAGCTCATGATTGGGGCATGAATATAACATGGACTTAAGCCTCCCCCAAGCTTGAGCGATGCTTTCTCCTTTGCGAGGCCTGAAATTATATATGTAATTACGACCACGATGAACAAGATGCATATGATAAAACTTCTGGTGAAATTCCAACTTCAATCATTTATAATTCCAGGATCCCGTATCATCACATAGCCTATACCATGTAAATGCATATCCCTTCAAAGATAAAGGGAAGACCTTCCTTTTGACAACATCATCGGGAATACCTGCAAGCTTAAATAATTCACAAACTTCATCCACAAAGATAAGGTGTAAATCGGGATGCAATGTTCCATCTCCTGCAAATGGATTAGCTAGCAGTTTCTCTATCATACCCGAAGGAATCTCAAAGTAAACATTTTTAGTAGGTTCAGTAGGTTGAGGAGCAACTCTTTGCTCTACTAGTTGGGGCGAAGATGACCCAAACAAGCCCCTCAAAGGATTAGTTTCCACAGTGACAAGTAACAGAAAATTTCATCACACTATATAAATGTTTCCTTACCAAGTTCCACTCACCAAAAGCGCTACACTCCCCGGCAACGGTGCCAGAAAAGAGTCTTGATGACCCACAAGTGTAGGGGATCTATCGTAGTCCTTTCGATAAGTAAGAGTGTAGAACCCAACGAGGAGCAGAAGGAAATGATAAGCGGGTTTTAGTAAGATTTTCTCTGCAAGCACTGAAATTGTAGGTAACAGATAGTTTTGTGATAAGATAAATTGTAACGAGTAACAAGCAATGAAAGTAAATAAGGTGCAGCAAGGTGGCCCAATCCTTTTTGTAGCAAAGGAAACGCCTGGACAATTTCTTATAATGAGAAAAGCGCTCCCGAGGACACATGGGAATTATCGTCAAGCTAGTTTCATCACACTCATATGATTCGCGTTCGGTACTTTGATAATTTGATATGTGGGTGGACCGGTGCTTGGGTACTGCCCTTACTTGGACAAGCATCCCACTTATGATTAACCCCTATTGTAAGCATCCGCAACTACAAAGAAGTATTAAGGTAAACCTAACCACATAATTAAACATATGGATCGAAATCAGCCCCTTACGAAGCAACGCATAAACTAGGGTTTAAGCTTCTGTCACTCTAGCAACACATTATCTACTTATTATTTCCCAATGCCTTCCTCTAGGCCCAAATAATGGTGAAGTGTCATGTAGTCGAAGTTCACATAACACCACTAGAGGAAAGACAACGTACATCTCATCAAAATATCGAACAAATACCAAATTCACATGACTACCAATAGCAAGACTTCACCCATGTCCTCAGGAACAAACGTAACTACTCACAAAGCATATTCATGTTCATAATCAGAGGAGTAATAATATGCATTAAGGATCTGAACATATGATCTTCCACCAAGTGAACCAATTAGCATCAACTACAAGGAGTAATCAACACTACTCCCTCCGTCCGGGTTTATTGGGCCCTTCGACAAGAACTCAAGGACCAAGGCAATGTATTAACTCTAACAGCCTCTGATTTCGGAGCATGCAAGTAGCCAACCCCCATTAGCTCGCATTTATTCCGCCCAGCTGGTTTAACGCTTCGTCTCTGCATGCAACCAATCAAGGGCACGTCTGGCACTTGCCCGCTGCAAAGGCATGCAGCTGGTTGCATGCTTCGATTTAATTGCAGTTAATCACGCCTACCTCCAGCCAATGACTGTACAGCATGCGGTGAGTAATCGAGGCAAAGTAAACTCGTAATTGCAGCGGCCTTATAAAAACAGTCTCTGCGTTCTTTGCTCTCGGGCCTAATAAACCCGGACGGAGGGAGTACTAGCAACCCACAGGTACCAATTTGTGGTTTTGGATACAAGATTGGATACAAGAGATGAACTGGTTTGAGAGGAGATGGTGCTGATGAAGATGTTGATGAATATTGACCCTCTCCTAATGGGAGGATCGTTGGTGATGATGATGGTGATGATTTCCCCCTCCCGGAGGGAAGTGTCCCCGGCAGAATAGCTCTGCCGGAGCTCTAGATTGGTTCCGCCAAGGTTCCGCCTCGTGGCGGTGGAGTTTCGTCCTGTAAGCTTGCCCACGATTTTTTCCAGGGTAAAAGCCTTCATAAACCAGAAGATGGACACCGGAGGGCCACCAGGGGGCCCAGGAGACAGGGGGCGCGCACAGTAGGGGTGGGTGCACCGCCCACCCTCCTGGCCAGGGTGTGGGCCCCCTGAGGTGTTTTTTCTGCTCAATAATTATTATTAATTCCAAAAATAAGTTTCGTGGAGTTTTAGGTCTTTTGGAGCAGTGCAGAATAGGTTTCCAATGTTTGCTCCTTTTCCAGCCAGAATTCCAGCTGCCGGCATTCCCCCTCTTCATGGTAAACCTTATAAAATAAGAGAGAATAGCCATAAGTATTGATATATAATGTGTAATAACAGCCCATAATGCAATAAATATTGATATAAAAGCATGATGCAAAATGGACGTATCAGCCACCACCCTGCGCCATCCTGCCGATCCCGGCGCCGTCCATCGCCTAGCGCAGCTAGATAGATCATTTCCCGCTGGAAAAAAGAATAGGTTTCGCCGAGGCAGCCCCTCCGCCGCCGTCTGGGCAACTTTTCCACCGTTCCGGCCGCGCAGGGCCGGTACACCGGCGGGTTTGCACCCACCTCGCCTGCAAGGTGTTCGGTGATTTGCCCGACCCGGCGATGGACTCCAAAGATGAGGAGGCGCTCGCGGCGTTGCTGGAGGAGGAAGCCGAAGCCGACGTCCAGGAGTAGGAGAATCTCATGGTGCTCGCCGCCCTCTCCGGCCTGCTCGCGGGCAGTGAAAAGCCGCGGCGAGGTGGCTCAGCGCCTGGGCGGGTGAAAGCAAAGAACCGGCATCGTCTGGAAGGCTACTGCATGCTCTACTCAGACTACTTCGCCGACGCTCCATTGCACGGTGAGAAAATATTTCGGCGCCGTTATCGGATGAGCCGAAAGCTTTTCCTAAGGATTGTGAATTCCATCCGGGAGTTCGACAGCTATTTCAAGTGCAAGATGGATTGCACCGACACACTTGGATTCACCTCAATCCAGAAGTGCACGACAGCTATGAGGATGCTTGCATACAGAGCTCCCGGTGATTCACTCGACGACTATGGGCGCATGGCCAAGTCCACCACCATTGAGTGTTTCTACAAGTTTTGCAGGGCAGTGTTGGCAGTGTTTGGACCACAATACTTGCGAACACCCAACGCGGAAGACACTGCTCGGATCCTAGCACATAATGCAGCAAGATGATTTCCTAGGATGCTTGGAAGTATCGACTGCATGCATTGGAAATGGAAGAACTATCCATTTGCTTGGCAAGGGTTGTACAAAGGCGCCAAAGGCGGATACAGTGTGGTACTTGAGGCAGTGGCCACACAAGACCTCTGAATTTGGCACTCTTTCTTTGGGATGCCAGGAACTCGCAATGACATCGACGTCCTGCAGTGCTCCTGTCACGACCCGAAGGTTCGGAAATAAATGTGACAGTCGCCGTGTCCTTATGAGTTGAAGAACACTCATAAGCACACAAGGCATGAGTAGCATATATCAGAACAACAGGGCACAAGTAATACTTTAATTCCAGCTTATTCTTTACATAATAGCTTACACCCTCACTTAACCAAATAATAGATAGTAGGCCAAGTGTTCAACCACGTGCATATGCACATGTATTGATAGCACTTCCTCTTATTCTTCACTGACTTTATTTAAGGATTAAACAAAGACTGCTAATTTTGACACCCTGGCCTAGGTGTCGACTTATTCCTCATGCTCCTCTAACTCCTCACCATGCCCACTTCCCGCGCACTCTGTGCATATCAGAGGAAAAATGAAAACAATAGTGAGTATGTTGGGACATACTCAGCAAGAATATAAGAATGCAAGAATTAGTAGGTTGCAAGTTGAATGTACATAAGGTAAAGATGCTTCAGCCTCCTGTTACCTTACAGGAGCATGATGGAATTATACCGGCGCAAACCTATAGCAATAATCTCTGCAAAGACATACTAATAACCGTCGTAATCTCCACCAATGGTAATACCTATCTCCGGGAATCACGACGCCGAGTCCCCTACTTGTGTGACGTATCTTCCATCTCACACTAGTACCGACTAAATTAGCCACGTACCGTTATTTCAGGTATCAACCGCCCCGGGCTTGATATACCACACTTACCATGATCACGACGGTGTACGTTCTTAGATTATTCAAACATCATCGTTCGATCAATCCGTCAACCATGCACGCATGGTTCTCACAGGCATAATAATTACCAGCTCATCACTTATATTCATATGTAAAAACATTAATGCTAGTAACCAATTAATTTGTTAACATATATTAAAAGTTCAGTTTGAGAGAGAAGACTGATATGCACAGTCTTGCCTTGCAGCGGTTCCTCCTCGGCTAAATCTGAGCTCCAACCTAAGCATGTTACAAACGCCCATCAGCTTATTATTTCATGTGACTTGCAAGTGGCAACATGGACATGAGCAGCTATATGCAGTACCAGTACAGGGATGTAACAAGTCGCTCTATAGTACTTGGCTATGCTAGAGTGAGGCGTGCACATCCCACTTTAACCTCAGTACTGTTCCCAGCTATTAAATTTGAGAAATACAACCACTTGCATGCATGCTAGCTAGCCATGAAGATTATTTCTTTACACAGGAGATGTACGCATGCATGGGTCCTGTAGTACTAGTACTACTCGTTCCCAGTCTTTCTTACCAACTAGTACTAGTTGTTCCTTCTTAAGCCAGCGAATAAATTCATCAGTGTAACAAAGCATGGATCAATAGAATGGAATCAGTCTGATGCAACTTCCAGTATTTTAGAATCTTTTCGTTCATTTACCCATAACACCACATCTTCCGTTAAGCAAGAATATCACCTCAAGTGTGGAAATCGATGGAAAGAAAACAGGAACATGTAGTAGGAGAGGAGAGATGCTACAGCTAGCTACCCTCAAGAATCTTAGATGACTTCATGAGACAAGACGAGGAACAGGGCGTTGGCTAAAGCTAGCAGCCATACCTCCTTGTCCTCAATTTCTCCGCAGCTTCTCCGATCGGTCGCTCGCTCTCCGCTGACTGCTTCCAACTAAAGTGGGGAATTTTCTGGGTGTGGGCGACCAGTACCGCACGGTTGAGAAGCTATTTATAGTGCAAGAGAAGAGGGTTGAAAGGATGACATCTGTCGAGGAAGGGCTACGTGGATGAGACTGATCTAACCCAGGTACCGACTACCCCACGGCTGGCTCACCCTGGTTACTGTGGATGCTTATCTACTCGCTGCTTCCTTAGCATAGATATTTTTTTGGAACACACCGCAGGTATTCTCCCTGCGTAAGTAATCTGCAGGACATTGAACTTATCTACTCTTTTCTCTTCTAGAATAACATTTTAACAGATAAACCCAGATAGTTTAGAACCTAGGCAGTGAGATGTTTTGTACACGTAATCTACTAATGTTTGGTAAACTATTTTTTATTTTTATCTTAATAGCTTAACAGTTAGTCACAATATAATTATCCAATTAAAATAATTATCATCGCATATTTATTTTAGGTTATTACATCCCTTCCTCCTTACAAAAATTTCGACCTCGAAATTTGCATACCTTAATCATTGAAAAGGTGCGGAAAGGTTTTTCTTAAGTCGTCTTCCCTTTCCCAGGTGGCCTCATCCTCGCTGTGATTATTCCATTGTACTTTGGCAAATCGAATAGTTTGGCGTCGAGTCTCACGGTCTTTAATATCCAATATCCGAATGGGATATTCTTCGTATGATAGATCCTCTCTCACTTGGGACAGTTCTAGTTCCGCCGATTGATGTGGCGGTTTTAGGCATTTACGAAGTAAGGACACGTGGAATACATTATGTACTCCAGCGAGAGCCTCTGGTAGCTCTAATTGGTAGGCTACCTCTCCGATCTGTCTGGTCACGGGAAAGGGTCCAATATATCTCGGACTCAACTTCTTTCCCTGTCCAAAACGCTTAACTCCTTTCATTGGAGAGACTTTCAAATATACCAAGTCTCCTGTTTCCAAGTGAAAATCTCTTCTTTTATTGTCAGCATAGCTCTTTTGTCTACTCTGTGCAGTTCGGAGTCGCTCGCGTATAAGCCTTACTTTTTCTTCAGTTTCTTGAATTATATCAGGTCCTAAAAACTTTCTTTCTCCAACCTCATCCCAATAAATCGGCGCTCGACACCTCCTACCATATAAAGCCTCGTAAGGGGCCATTTGAATACTTGATTGATAACTGTTATTGTATGCAAACTCGGCCAAAGGCATATATTCATCCCATGCTCCCTTAAATTCTAAAATACATGACCTGAGCATGTCCTCCACAATTTGATTTACTCGTTCGGTTTGTCCATCGCTTTGCGGATGATATGCAGTACTAAAGTCCAATTTTGTTCCCAATGCCTTGTGTAGACTTATCCAAAACTTTGAGGCAAAACGAGGATCTCTATCTGATGCTATGCGTAAGGGAACACCATGCAATGACACTATTTCTTTAATATATATTCTGGCCAACCTTTCCAAAGAAAAGGTCTTTTTAACAGGTATAAAATGCGCCGACTTTGTTAGTCGATCCACTATTACCCATATGCTATCGTGTCCTGCTGGCGTTCGTGGTAATCCCTGGATAAAATCCATGCTGATCTCCTCCCATTTCCAGAGTGGTACTGACAATGGTTGTAGAAGTCCGGCCGGTTTCTGATGTTCCGCTTTTATGCGCCGGCACACATCACACTCCAAAACAAATTTTGCAATTTCTCTTTTCATATTATTCCACCAAAATGTCCTCTTAATATCCTGATACATTTTAGTGCTCCCAGGGTGCATGGTGTATAGAGACGAGTGGGCTTCATCCAAGATTTGTTTCTTTAATTCCAAATCATTAGGTACACAGATCCTGTCTCTAAAACGTATGGCGCCAGCAGAGTCAATATTAAATTCCGATGGCTTTCCATCACTAATATCTTTCTTTATCTTTAACAAGTCTTGGTCAACCATTTGTTTTTCCATGATCTGCCTTTCTAAGGTTGATGTGACTTGAAGAGTATTTAACATAACTCGATCTCCTGGCACGTGAACCTTTAGTTCCACCCCTAGTCTTTCCAGATCTCTCAATATATGGGGCTCACGTGTGGCCAGGGTAGTCATGTTGCAGTACGCCTTTCGGCTCAGGGCATCTGCCACTATGTTGGCTTTTCCTGGGTGATAGTTAATATTAACATCGTAATCCTTCAGTAATTCTAGCCACCTTCTTTGCCTCATGTTCAACTCTTTTTGTGTGAATATATATTTCAAACTTTTATGATCAGTAAATATCTCACAATGTTCTCCATAAAGATAATGCCTCCAGATTTTTAGAGCAAAAATTACCGCTGCTAGCTCCATATCATGAGTTGGATAATTTTGTTCATATGGTTTTAGCTGGCGAGATGCATAAGCAATAACTTTCCCCCTTTGCATAAGTACGCACCCAAGCCCAATTTTTGAGGCATCACAGTAGATGGTGAATTCTTCCCCACCGACAGGCAAAGCAAGAACTGGGGCTGAGACTAGTCGATTCTTTAATTCTTGAAAGCTTTTCTCACACTCATCTGACCACTCAAACTTAATTCCCTTCTTTGTTAGATGAGTCAAAGGTGCAGCAATTTTTGCAAAGTTCAATATAAATCGGCGGTAGTACCCCGCCAGCCCAAGGAAACTTCGAATGTCAGTTACAGTGGAGGGCCTTTGCCACTCTGCCACCGCTTGAACTTTTGCAGGATCTACTGATATCCCTTCTTCTGAGATTATATGGCCAAGGAAAGGAACTTTATTCATCCAGAAATCACATTTCTTTAACTTGGCATATAATTTATGTTCCCGCAGTGTTTGTAGCACAATTTTTAGATGCATTGAATGCTCTTCCTCCGTTTTCGAATATATAAGAATATCATCAATGAACACAATCACAAATTGATCCAAATAAGGCTTGAAGACTCGATTCATTAAATCCATGAAAGCCGCAGGAGCATTGGTCAAACCGAAGGGCATCACTAGATACTCATAGTGTCCATAGCGGGTGCGAAAAGCAGTCTTGGGGATATCAGTTGGCTTAATCTTTAACTGATGGTAACCAGACTGTAAATCAATCTTTGAGAAAACCTTGGATCCTTGTAGTTGGTCGAACAAATCATCGATCCGCGGAAGAGGGTATTTGTTGCTTATAGTTACCTTGTTTAATTCTCGATAGTCAACGCACAATCTTAAACTTCCATCCTTCTTTTTAACGAATAAAACAGGAGCTCCCCACGGTGAAACACTAGGGCGAATAAATCCCCTATCCTCCAACTCTTTGAGTTGTACTTTTAGCTCCTTAAGTTCCGCAGGTGCCATCCTATAAGGTGCCTTGTAGATTGGTTTGGTTCCCGGGATCAATAAGATAGCAAATTCAATTTCTCGATTCGGTGGTAGTCCTGGCAACTCTCCCGGAAAGACATCAGGAAATTCATTTACCACTGGAATATTCTTGATATTGATTTCCTTCTTGTCTAATTTTGTCATAAGAGTCCGTGACTGGCTCTTTTTATCACCCTGATACACAATCTCTACTTGACCATCAAGTCTGAGTGTAATTTGTTTTTCATAGCAGTCAATAGTGGCTCTATACTCTTGCAACCAGTCCATGCCAAGTATTACGTCAAAATCTTGCATTTCCATTACAATAAGATCCGCCATAAACTTCCATCCCATGATCTCAATGGGACAAGAAGTGCAAATTAAATTCGTACTTCTGCTTCCTATAGGTGTCTCAACATAAATAGACCCTTCTAGCGTACTGCTAGGGATATGATGTTTACTCATGAATTTTGTAGCAACAAATGAATGGGTGGCACCAGAATCAAACAAGATTTTTCCTGGATGAGAGCGTATTAAAAGGTTACCTGTCACCACGTTGTTGGACTCCTCAACATTCTTCTGAGTTAGATTGAATACTCTAGCTTGGTTCCCTCCGCGAGGCTTCTCTCGATTATTTGGACGAAGTCCTTGCGCTCGATTAGCAGTATTAGTCTTGGCATACTGATTTGAGTGATAAGTGGAAGAAGGGCCAGGTAGATATAATGGTTGAGGTGGCTGGGGCAGCGCCATAGGCCTTTGCTGAGCAGGAGTCAGAGGGTTGATGCTTTGTTTATTATTAGGACATTCGTACCGAGTGTGTCCCGGCTTTCCACATGCGTAACACTTCCCCCAACGATCTGGACAAATATTTGGTGTATGATTCCCGTTACAGATTGGGCATCTCCTTGGCATACTCCCAAATGAGTTGCCTCTGGTTCGTTCTGGGCGACCACCTGTTCTAAAATTCCCATTATTTTGCCTATTATCATTATTGAATTTAAACTTCTTAGATGGCTGACCAGCATCACCCCTTTCCTCTTGAAATCCCTTTTCCAACAACTGGGCTTTATTCACCACATCTCTAAAAGTATTTAACTCAAAGGCTTCCACACGCCGCTTAAGTGGTTGACGTAGACCGCTCTCGAAGCGTCGAGCCTTGGAGCCATCAGTCTGGACGAACTCTGGAGCAAATCTTGCAAGTCTAGAGAATTCAATTTCATATTCTCCTACAGATTTGTTCCCTTGTTTAAGCTCAAGAAACTCCCTTTCTTTGATGCGTTTGATGCTTTCTGGAAAATACTTTTTATAGAACGCCTCTTTGAACAATATCCATGTCAGGGGAGTACCCTCCGGGTAAGACTTTTTATGAGCGTCCCACCATTCAAAAGCGCTTGATTTTAGCATATAAACTGCATAAATGACTTTCTCTTCGTTGGTGCAGCCCATAGCCTCAAATGCTTTCTCCATAGCGGTGATCCAGTCTTCCGCTTCAAGCGGATTAGCAGTCCCGGAGAATGAGGGCGGCTTGAGTTTTTGAAATTCCCCAACTCCTCTCCGGTGGCTATCATTCTTTACAACGCGCTCCAGAATATCCATTTGACGTTGTTGAGTCTCTTGCTGTCTGCCCAAAATGTTAGTGAGCAGATTGGCCAGCCCACTCTGGTCACCAAGTTCTTGGACCAATAATCCAACATTTGTATTGCCCGAATTATTTCCATCACGACTCGTACCGTTGCTGCCATTATCAGTCATCTACGATAATGAACTTATCAAATTAGCCACGACAGCATGGAAAAATAATAATAATCATACAACACATAGCAATTTGCTTGAGAGGTAGCGGGACATGCACCGTAGACAATTAGTAAAGGTCCAGATAAACTAGCACGTGCCTACTAAAAGTAGGTAGTGTAGGCCACGTCCTACAACCCATAACCCATAGCTCACACACATGCATGCATAGTCTAGCTCACACACACGCATGCATAGTCTAGCTCACACACGTACTGTTCACCAATAGTACATGGTGTACTACCATTCCGCTGATTTACTGAAACATCAATTTATTTTGCTTTAATTTCGTCCAGAAAGTTCGTATTCTCAGCACTCATCAGGTCACTTAAGCAAAGTTATACACACATCCTACTGCTATTATGAGGAACAGATTAGTTACCAGCTGTTCTTGTGAAGAGATAGTAATCGGCAAAACAAACATCAACAGAAAGACACTTCTTTAGCTTCACCAGGATCAAACTTCAGTTTTTTTAAGAGAAAACCACATGAGCTAAACGGCAACGTAGCAGCATGCTTAGACCATCCCAACACAGAGAACTCAGTCCTTACATTACAAGCACAGCATAACACCATAACTAGAGGCTCCCTCAAACCCAAAGGACAACTAGTGTCATCCTCCACACCTCACGCCATGTCTATCTTGCAGCCCCAAAACCTGAACCACCCACACTCATACCCTGCAAGATTTTATTCTAAAGATACTAAATACTATAGAAAGGACCCCAACGGGACTGCTACGGTGCTGATGCCCATCCACTGCTCACACACTGCCGCTGGAACTTCCGCCACCACCATGCTGCAGTGCAGCCACAGTGTCCCTCAGGCAGCGAATGCGACGATAGAACCTGTGAGTGAGGCGCTCCAGAAAAGCGACCTCACTCTCGCTGGAGCGGACAATGTTCATCAGTTCAGCACAAAGATGCTCGGCCTCCATCAGCTTCTTGCGCAGATCCTCCACCTGATGCTGCAGGTACCCTAGGTGGTAGTAGTTAATATCCCTAATTTCCACATTACGTTCGGCAGCTACGGCGTGGATCACCATCAGGCAGGCTGCCTGCTCCGCCTCAGGGATAGTGGCTCCTGCAGCTTCATAGTACACGTGAGGAACCCTGTCTGCAGGACCAAGGTTAACCTGAACCCCCACAATGTACAATCCCTCAGGAGCAGGCCTCCAACAGACAACTGGTGGAGCAAGTCCGAACAGCGCCACAAACTGCTCCAGAAAATGCTTGGTTGGGATGTCAACAAACTCCATGCCTGGATTGGACAACACATCCATCACATTAGAAAACCAGATAAAGAGAGACATCATAGCTACTACCCTATCCCAGGACTACTCCATAGCCTTACTATGCAACCTATTCTAGTACGTCCCTCACCATACTCAAACCAACCAGCACTACTTCCTTTACTAGGCCAGGGTTATCTCCTAGTTAGTTTGCTCATAAACACTCTTTACCCTCACTAGCCCTGATTATCTAGTTTATACCTAGTTAATTAAATTTTATTAAGAAGTAATTTAGTTTTTAAACGAGGCTCTGATGCCATTAAAACTGTCACGACCCGAAGGTTCGGAAATAAATGTGACAGTCGCCGTGTCCTTATGAGTTGAAGAACACTCATAAGCACACAAGGCATGAGTAGCATATATCCGAACAACAGGGCACAAGTAATACTTTAATTCCAGCTTATTCTTTACATAATAGCTTACACCCTCACTTAACCAAATAATAGATAGTAGGCCAAGTGTTCAACCACGTGCATATGCACATGTATTGATAGCACTTCCTCTTATTCTTCACTGACTTTATTTAAGGATTAAACAAAGACTGCTAATTTTGACACCCTGGCCTAGGTGTCGACTTATTCCTCATGCTCCTCTAACTCCTCACCATGCCCACTTCCCGCGCACTCTGTGCATATCAGAGGAAAAAGGAAAACAATAGTGAGTATGTTGGGACATACTCAGCAAGAATATAAGAATGCAAGAATTAGTAGGTTGCAAGTTGAATGTACATAAGGTAAAGATGCTTCAGCCTCCTGTTACCTTACAGGAGCAGGATGGAATTATACCGGCGCAAACCTATAGCAATAATCTCTGCAGAGACATACTAATAACCGTCGTAATCTCCACCAATGGTAATACCTATCTCCGGGAATCACGACGCCGAGTCCCCTACTTGTGTGAGGTATCTTCCATCTCACACTAGTACCGACTAAATTAGCCGCGTACCGTTATTTCAGGTATCGACCGCCCCGGGCTTGATATACCACACTTACCATGATCACGACGGTGTACGTTCTTAGATTATTCAAACATCATCGTTCGATCAATCCGTCAACCATGCACGCATGGTTCTCACAGGCATAATAATTACCAGCTCATCACTTATATTCATATGTAAAAACATTAATGCTAGTAACCAATTAATTTGTTAACATATATTAAAAGTTCAGTTTGAGAGAGAAGACTGATATGCACAGTCTTGCCTTGCAGCGGTTCCTCCTCGGCTAAATCTGAGCTCCAACCTAAGCATGTTACAAACGCCCATCAGCTTATTATTTCATGTGACTTGCAAGTGGCAACATGGACATGAGCAGCTATATGCAGTACCAGTACAGGGATGTAACAAGTCGCTCTATAGTACTTGGCTATGCTAGAGTGAGGCGTGCACATCCCACTTTAACCTCAGTACTGTTCCCAGCTATTAAATTTGAGAAATACAACCACTTGCATGCATGCTAGCTAGCCATGAAGATTATTTCTTTACACAGGAGATGTACGCATGCATGGGTCCTGTAGTACTAGTACTACTCGTTCCCAGTCTTTCTTACCAACTAGTACTAGTTGTTCCTTCTTAAGCCAGCGAATAAATTCATCAGTGTAACAAAGCATGGATCAATAGAATGGAATCAGTCTGATGCAACTTCCAGTATTTTAGAATCTTTTCGTTCATTTACCCATAACACCACATCTTCCGTTAAGCAAGAATATCACCTCAAGTGTGGAAATCGATGGAAAGAAAACAGGAACATGTAGTAGGAGAGGAGAGATGCTACAGCTAGCTACCCTCAAGAATCTTAGATGACTTCATGAGACAAGACGAGGAACAGGGCGTTGGCTAAAGCTAGCAGCCATACCTCCTTGTCCTCAATTTCTCCGCAGCTTCTCCGATCGGTCGCTCGCTCTCCGCTGACTGCTTCCAACTAAAGTGGGGAATTTTCTGGGTGTGGGCGACCAGTACCGCACGGTTGAGAAGCTATTTATAGTGCAAGAGAAGAGGGTTGAAAGGATGACATCTGTCGAGGAAGGGCTACGTGGATGAGACTGATCTAACCCAGGTACCGACTACCCCACGGCTGGCTCACCCTGGTTACTGTGGATGCTTATCTACTCGCTGCTTCCTTAGCATAGATATTTTTTTGGAACACACCGCAGGTATTCTCCCTGCGTAAGTAATCTGCAGGACATTGAACTTATCTACTCTTTTCTCTTCTAGAATAACATTTTAACAGATAAACCCAGATAGTTTAGAACCTAGGCAGTGAGATGTTTTGTACACGTAATCTACTAATGTTTGGTAAACTATTTTTTATTTTTATCTTAATAGCTTAACAGTTAGTCACAATATAATTATCCAATTAAAATAATTATCATCGCATATTTATTTTAGGTTATTACAGCTCCCCTGTCTTTGCCAAGCTTGGTGAAGGTCATTCTCCTCCGGTGAACTTCGAGGTCAATGGGTGGTAGTACAACAAGGGGTACTGTCTAGCTGATGGCATCTATCCGAGATGGTCGACATTTGTGAAGACCATCTCAAACCTTGTGCCAGGAGGCAATAACGCCTGGTTTGCGAAGGTTCAGGAGGCTTGCAGGAAGGATGTCGAGCGGGCATTTGGTGTGCTCCAATCTCGATTTGCTGTTGTCCGGTTCCCTGCTCAGACCTGGTCGAAAGATCAAATGTGGGAGATCATGACTTGATGTGTCATCTTGCACAATATGATCATTGAGAGCGAGCAGGAAGAGCCAGTGTTTGACACTGAACCATATTACAGGCAGGGTCCTCTTGCCCAAGTTGATCACCAGCTACTGGCAACCTGGACTGACTACCTCAATATGCATCAGGAGATCCGAGACCCACAGGTGCATCAAGAACTGCAACACGATCTGGTGGAGCACCTATGGAGGCTCAAGGGCGAGGCCGAGGCGACGCGGGAATGACGTGTGATGAAATTTGAGTTTTTATTTTTTAAACTATATAATTTGTATTGAACTATTTGATTTATGTGATGAAACACGCCGAAACACGCCGAACCATGCCGAACTATGTGACAAATTAATTGATTTCTATTTGTATGCAAAAATTCACGCCGAACCGCGCCGAATATGGGCCGATTCACGCAGATATCAAGCTGTTTTTGGACACAATTGGGCCGAAAACTTGGCCGAAATCGGCGCCTGGGGGCGACCTAGGGGCAACGGCTGGGTGCCCAACCGCCCCCAGCGCTGAGTATACCGCCGACTCACCCCAGGCCGCTCTTTTTCGATGTCCTGGGGGGCCGAACGGCTGGAGATGCTCTTAGTCTTACATTCTTGTGTCCATCATTATAGTATGGTGGGTGATTTATGTGACTGGTACAAACGGTGCCTTCCAACATCAGTGAGGTGAGCACACTGACAGACAAGGCATTGTCCATGCACTTATTATTGTTGGGCCATTTGTGTTTGCGGAGATTGGAGACACTCTTTTTTAATTTGTTGCTCATTCTCGGAGGATTTTCCATGCACTTGCACTTCTTCATCAAGGTGTGTGTGCGCGCGCGCGTGTTGGTTTCATGGTGATTGCATCGATTTGATTGTGAGCGGCGCAACATTAATTGCAAGTGCATAGTTGAAGTCCCACAGTAAAATATTGGGCAATTACACCGCAGCGTGTTCTCCATAGCTACGACGTATGCGTTTCTCCTGATTATGTTGTCCGAATCTAAAAGGACATCATTAGTATCCCCACTTGTGCCTGCAATTTTCTTGAAGATGAATTTTGTGTCACCACACCGTAATGTCCATGATTTCCTTCTTTCTTTGAGCAATCCATGAATTCCATAATTTTTTTCATATTCATTGAAATATTAGAAATGTTCAAGCCTTAAGTATAAGATGGAGAGTTATGATTGAGATAGGAATGATCTGAAATAATCAGACCAAAGAAATACATAAAAACACAGTAAGAGAGGATACCTTGAGGAAAGATTAGACAAGTAATCAACCAAGACGCAAATGCAAATGATCATAGGAGACCCTTGTTGAAGGCATTGTCTGGAGTTTACTTGAACTTCCTCTTAGGGGTGAAAATACAAGATCTAGTCTTTGTGGTCGGGCGACCCTCGCATGTCATCCCATCTTGGAGGCATAGTTGTTGAAATGCCTTTCCCACGGTCTAAGTGATGATATTGTTAGCGGATGATGTTGATGACTGCTGTTGCATGCTACTCCCTCCGTTCTTAAATATTTGTCTTTCTAAAGATATCAACAAGTAACTACATACAAAGCAAATTGAGTGAATCTACACTCTAAAATAAATCTATATACATCCGTATGTGGTAGTTCATTTGAAATATCTAAAAGACAAATATTTAGAAACGGAGGGAGTAGTTTGTTTTGACGAGACCTTTTGATGTCGCTTTTTTTTATTCCTGGTGTGCGTGTTGGTGTTGTCATTCCCTCGCAAATAAAGTTCTCTTAATCATTTCACATGTACCTGTAATGCTTCTTGATTTTACCGGGTTTGTATGCATACTAATTTTGCGGAGGCCAGTGCATGCTTATGATCCCTGTATTCTTTTAATGTGAGTCATAATCATTTATAAGTCAATTTATAAAAACATCCTAGTATTCCCGCAAAAAAAACATTTATAGAAAAATACAAATGGTCATGAAACTTTGTATTTTGCGTTTGCGTATCATATCTGCAATGTGAACAGCTTACGAAACATGGGTATTTTTGGGACCGGCTATATGCAAGTTGTCTAAAAAGTTATTTTGGATAAGTCAATTTTTTGTGCCATTAGATTAAGATTCAACGACCATTCTTCTTTTTTCTTTCTCCAACTTTCTTCCTCCTGCAACCGCTCCTTCTCCCAGAAAACCTACTTATCCAAATCGCAAATTTAGTCGACTTACATATAGCAATTGCGGTATTTGTGACACTAGTTTGATCAATACAATTTCACACCACCGTTTGATCATCGCATTCGCATTAGCTACCGTGCGATCCTTGAACTGAAACTAGCGCCACATCCGCAGTGCTCTTTAGGATACAAAATGCCCACCTGGCTACGCTCCGCGCGCAACCTTGGGCCATGCTCAGCTGAGTATGCCTGCAGACATGTAGGACTCGACACTGTCCTTCATCGTCTCCTCCAACGTCCTGAACTTCCACCCCAGCCTTTGCAGCTTCTCTGTGCTGAACACCTTCTCATCTCCCACCAGCTGAACGAACCTGCCAACTCATTGTCACCGTCGTCAGAATCCCGACAGTTTACACCCGGTTTGCGCTGCAGATTAAGTGGTGGCTCTTACTTTTTTGCGCAGTTGAGGTTCGGATGCAGGCTCCTGATGACGGAAACCATTTCGGACACCTTCCTGGCGTGCGCGCTGCAGATGTACCGGCCGGCCGCCTCCGGGCTCTCGTACGCCAGCACAAGGGCGTCGGCGACGTCCCTGACGTCCACCATGTTCCTCACCCGGTCGTCCATGGCGTCCACGCCGTCGCCTGCGTATACATCAAAATCAATTCAAACGCAGCTTATAATTGCACTGCGTATCTATTTATCTGAATGTGAAAGGGCACAAGATGTAGCCTACATTTCAGGTATCTGATGAGGAACAAGCTGCTGGTGTTCACCGTGGGCTGCAGCAGAGGCCCGAACACCAGCGGCGGGCACACGGTCACCACGTCTAGCCCGGCCTTCTCTGCGTACGCCCAGGCCTCGCGCTCGGCCAGCGTCTTGGAGAGGCAGTACCAGTTCTAAGAAACCACAGAGATCAACCAAGAATGTAAGATGATCTCACGGCCACGGGTCAAGTTGAGTGACCAAGTCTAGAGACGATGGAAATTCACCTCCGTGGCCCTGCAGTACTCCTCATCCGACCAGCAGTGTTCGTCCATGGTGGGGCCCTCGGGCGGGTTGGGGTTGATGAAGATCGCGCCGACCGACGACACCACCACGACGCGGCGGACGCCGGCCACGCGGCAGGCCCGGAGCACGTTCAGCGTGCCGGCCACCGCCGGGGCAAGCAGCTCCACCTGCGCCGTGCGACCAATTATATATACTACTCCATCCGATCCATATTACTTATCGCTCATCCGGATGTATCTAACATTGAAATGCGTCTCGATACATCCGTTTGAGCGACAAGTATTATGGATCGGAGGGAGTACTGTAAATTTTTTAAGTAATAAAGTGCCCATTTTCAAAAAATATATACTACCGTAAATTTTCCCAAAAGGTACAGGCACAACAGCGAGCCCTTGGGTGTTACAGATTTGACAGTCGGGTGTTACCTCGGGGTTCGTGGATTTGACGGCGGGGCAGGGGCTTGCGACGTGGAAGACGCCGGCACAGCCGGCCACGGCGGACGCCACGCTCGCGTAGTCCAGCACGTCGGCCTTGAACAGCCGCAGCCGCTCGCCGGCGCCGTTCAGCGTCCTCAGGTGATCATTCTTGGGGTCGCCTGCACGTACGGACAAATCCGCATCTTACTAAGATGCTCGCAAAAACTTACAAGGGATCATATCAAGAAAAGAAAATCTTACTGGGATCACGAACGGTGCCATGCACCGCGTAGTCTCCTCCGGCGAGGAGGCGCCGGACGAGCCACGAGGCGATGAAGCCTCCCGCGCCCGTCACGCACACAGCCGCCGCCGCCGTCGCCTTCCCCGCGCCGGCCGGGTCCATATCGCTCCCCTGTCTGTACTCTGTATTGCGAGTTGCGACCCGAGAGGGACTACTGGATGTCTGGCTTGTCTTCGGTGCAGAGTACCTACCACTCAGCCGTCCGAGAAAGTTTAAACTAGTCGTACGCGCCAAGTTGATCTTAAAAGAAAGTATGGAATCTTGTAACACTCTGGATTTTCCATCTTGGACTCTTGAAAATATTCTTTTTCTGTTAAAGGAATAATCCTTTCTGTCCTAGGTTATGAAGCAACCTACCTTTCCGTCTTCCACAAAATTCCCAGAAAATTCTCATAAATCCTTTGAAAGATATGTTAAAATCCTTTCTTGCCATGTTCAGAAATAATTCACAATTATTCCTTTTCCCATTCTGTCCTAAATGACACTTTGTGAAGGAAGTGTTATTTATCTTTATTTGTTTGCCCCCAAACTTTTTGGTCACTCTTTCCTACCCCCCTGCTCGTTAGATCAGATTCTACTCCGATTAAAATTAGGCGAAAACAAGCTTGGCGTTGGGCAATCTTGCAGACTACAATCCAATTCTCCGGTGTCAAGCCAACTAGTCAACGCTTAGCACTAGCGAGTATTGTCTATTAATATCTGAACCCTCATCTTATATCGATGAAATTTGTACATCCAATTCTAGTTATTTTGATTGTGTGATCTACTATGCAAATTGATTTCTAGTTTGTTTTGATTGTGTGATCTGCAAAATGGTTATGAAGAGGAAAGTGCCGACCAAACACCATAACAATTACTCTCTACCTACTGATTTTTAAGCATGTTGATTTCTAGTTTGTTTTGTTTTGATTGTGTGATCTGCGAGTAGTTTGATTTTTAAGCACGTTGTTTCAAGCTCTCTACCTACTGATAATGTAAACGAGGCTAGAATTGCATGATAATTTACACTAGAAGGGAATTACCCAGGAACTGAGTTATGTTCTGAGAAATTATTAATATTTTTGATTGTATTGGAAATTGTTGAGGCAAATATAAACTAATGCAATTATAATTATGTTTTAGTTGCGCCAAAGTAATACATCTGTTCTATGCACTGGGCAATTTTTTTTAAGTTGGCTTGGCCCCCCTATTACCCAAATCCTGGCTCCGCCCCTGGGCCCCTCGCCTGTGCTCGTCGGCCACGGGCCCACGGCTACAACAACGAGCAGACGTCCAGCGGAGAGCGCGCATGAGGGGGCGGGGGGGGGGGGGGGGGCTTGTCATGCATGACCGGAGTGGGGAAAAATATGACGTATTTGGCTGCACGAGGCCGAATCGGTTGGCTGCGGGGCCTATTAGGCCATGTACAATGGAAGGTGCTTAAGGGAGATGCTAAGAGAAATAAACCAGACTTTTCTTAAGCACCGGTACTTATTTGTACAGGATAGACGCTTAACTAAGCGTCTCTCCTGTAGAAATAGGCACCGATGCTTCAGAAAATCTGGTTTATTTTTTTAAGCATTTCTCTAAGCACCTCCCATTGTACAAGGCCTTAGTCGCCTTTCTGGTTTGTGTATATGAAGCAGTTTGATTCACAAAAAAAAAACAACAACTGTTGCATCAATAACCAGGCAAAGAACAAGCAAATTACATGCGTGAAATTCAACGGAAGTCATTCATCCATCTAGAGCTCTGCCTGGCGGATGTCTGACGGCCTTGGCCACCTCAACCTCGGCCACCTTGGCCTGCTTGTTCCCCTCGGCTTCTTCATGGCGAGCTCGGCCTTGGCCGCCGCGATTTCCGCCGCCCTTTTGTTCTCGAACACCCGCACCTCAGCCTTCACCTTGGCCTCCTCCTTAGCCCCTGGTCGTGCTGCAGCAGCGACAACACATTGGCCTCGGCGTCCTGCTTTGCCGCGTACTGCCACGTCGGCCCCTCACTCTCCTTGGCTCCCACCTCTCCCATCATCCGGGCCTCCGCCACGTCCACCATGGCCTGGTTCGCCGCGTCCTGCTGCGTCATCTGGCAGAGGTAGGAGAAGTACTCGTGCCGCGGCACCTCCACCAGCTGCTTCACATTGACATTGTCGATGACCAGGCCCAACTGGTTGAGCTGGAGCTGCACCTTGTACAACACCTTCTCCTTGAAGGTCTTGGTGTCATTGAGGATCTCCTCCATGGTGAGCTCCGCGGCGAGCACGCGGGTCTCGCCCTCCACGATCACCTTGACGAGCTCCTGGACGTGGATCTTCCTCGAGCGGCGCGGTGAGCTTGGCGTAGAGGAGGAGCTGCGTCTCGAGGTCCTTCCCGTCCGAGTCCGCCTCCTCGGCCCCGGTGGCCGTGATCTTGGGGCCGATGGCGCAGACGGCGGAGAGTATGAAGGGCAGCTTCTCGGCGCTCATGGCGTGCACCTCGAACTCGTAGCTCACCGGCGAGATGCTGAACTTCTTGCACTGCTGCCCCAGGAAAACCCACGCCTTCTTGGCGAGCTTGACGCCGTCGATGCCCCAGCCGGTGATGGCCAGGTACTCCGACGCGTCCGCGACATGGAAGCTAGCCATCTTCGATCTCCTCCGCTAGCTGATCTTTACTTTTGCAATCTACGTACGGCGTCGGCGACAACTACCTTCCGGATCTAATTTGGCCTATATATATAGCCGGCTGTTGCCTCATGATGGACACGAAATCACGCAAACAACAACCTACCGGGTATCGTCCGTTCTATCAGAAACATAATCCATCGATCTCTCTAGTATAAAGGTGATTAACCCAAAGAGACACGCCTGATGGAGTGCATACGTAGGACACCCAGGCGCACTCCGGAAATTATGGGTTAACATTTGAGAAAGCATAGGCTTTTCTACACCTCTTATCTAGCCATTCATTTTTGCATCGCGATCCGTGCGAGCAACTTTTGTCTTTTTTGTTTCTCCTAAATAGAACAACATATCTTTATCTTTACCTATATATATATATTATATATATTTATATTTATATATATAATAATAATAATAATAATAACTAACTAACTATAACCTAATAATAAAGCAAATAGTGTTTCTGGTCGTCCGTCATAGAAATCGCCCTCGAAGTTCGCATAAATTGCCCACTATGCCATCCATATGTAAAATGATTCGGATTTATTTCAAAATCACCGCCGACTTAGTTCTTATAAAATGATACACTCAGACAACACAAGATCACAGGTAGCCCAATGGCCAAGGCTTTCGCCTAGCACGCGGGGGACCAGCGTTCGATCCCTGGTTCCTACACTTTTTCCTCCTTTTTGGCTCCGTAGGAAGCGCAGGTCTTCCACCCGCACGCGCTAATAGGCCGGCCCATAATTGGCTGGTGGTGGGCCCGTTTTCTATTCTCTTTTTTGCTTTTTACTTTCTTATTTCTGTTTCATTTATTCTTCTTTAAATTAGTTCAGGATTTTGAAAAGAATCAAATTTCGAAAAGTTGAGAGATTTATTGAGAAGTCATAAAAATATTCATGTTTTCAAAATATTGTTTGCATATCATAGAAAAAATCGGAATATCAAATAGATGTTCCTACACTTTTTCCTCCTTTTTGGCTCCGTAGGAAGCGCAGGTCTTCCACCCGCACGCGCTAATAGGCCGGCCCATAATTGGCTGGTGGTGGGCCCGTTTTCTATTCTCTTTTTTGCTTTTTACTTTCTTATTTCTGTTTCATTTATTCTTCTTTAAATTAGTTCAGGATTTTGAAAAGAATCAAATTTCGAAAAGTTGAGAGATTTATTGAGAAGTCATAAAAATATTCATGTTTTCAAAATATTGTTTGCATATCATAGAAAAAATCGGAATATCAAATAGATGTTCATGAAATAAAAAATCATGTTTTTTTAAAAAATAGTCCAGTATTCCAAACATAGTCTGGAACTAGAAAAAAATGTACATGGCGCGCCTCCTCCTCCTGCACGCGCTAATGGGCCGGCCCATAATTGGCTGGTGGTGGGCCCTGTTTTCTATTCTCTTTTTTGCTTTTCACTTTCTTATTTATGTTTTTATTTTTTCTTCTTTAAGTTAATTCAGGATTTTGAAATAAATTTCAAAAAGTTGCGAGCTTTATTGAGAAGTCATAAAATACTCATGATTTCAAAATATTGTTTGCATACCATAAAAAAAATCGGAATATCAAATTGATGTTCAAGAAATAAAAAATCATGTTTTTCTAAAAATAATCCAGTATTCCAAACATAGTCTGAACTAGAAAAAAATGTACATGCCGCGCCTCCTCCTCCTGCACGTGCTAATGGGCCGGCCCATATGTGGCTGGTGGCGCCCTGTTTTCTATTTCGTTTTTTGCTTTTTACTTTTTTAATTCCTTTTTTTCATTCTTTAAATTCATTCGGGATTTTTAAAAGAACCAAATTTCAAAAAGCTGCGAGTTTTATTGAGAAATCCTAAATTGTTCATGATTTCAAAAAAAAATCGCATATCATAGAAAAATAAATCAAAATATCAAATAGATGTTCATGAAAAAAAACATGATTTAAAAAATCCAGTATTCAAATCACATTCTGGAATTAGAAAAAAAATATACATGATTTTTTTTGAAATGTTTCCGAAATTAAAACAGGCCCGTAAATGATGAACAAAATCAAACATCGCCTGCGTAGAAGTTTTAATAAGGGATCTCTAGAGGTCGATTTATGATTTTATTTAATCCTTCGCATCGGGTAAAAAAAGGCTTCCATGTTTCATACAACGCTGAACCCAAAAAATATTGACACAACTTTCTATGTGTTAGTTTTTGTAAACTATATAAAAATAACTAAATGTCTATTTTGCCTTCATACACAGCTATGTTTATTCTGGTACCACAGTAATTGTTATGACAACCACTGCTACGTTAGGTCAAGATGATATACATCATTCATCAGTCTAGCTTAGGCAGGGTCCGTCAATGCAGTTTGCGCCTTAGGAAATCAAATCATGGTCAAACCATCACATTTTTTGTTTTTTGAAATGACTTTTCAAAAGACTCTTATCTCATCATGACATCACTTAGACATGGTTTTTGAATTGACATTTTAGAAGCCCTTATTTCACCTTGGCATTTTAATAGCCATTATCTACCACTCCTGCATAATTTGATAGTTTTTCTCCCGTTGCAACGCACGGGCATATTTGCTAGTATATATATATATATATATATATAAATAATAATATAATAATAATAATAATAATAATAATAAATAGAATTGGGTTCCTGTCGTACGTCGTCGCGCGCTATTTTGCATAAAAGTCCCTCAGTTTATTCGAATTCAACCCGCACTCCTATATAAAGTGTGTTCCTGAGAAAACATTTCGTATTTGCAAAATAGCCCCTGCCGTAGTTGAAATTCAGCCCACAGTCCTCATATTCCTTATTTTATAAGGCCTCTTATCCATTCCCAGACTCCACCGCCGGCCACTCACCGCCGCTTGGCGCCGGAGTCCACGCTGCAGAAGCCAAGTAATCGAGCGAGGGTCCTAGGGGAACGACGACGGGGCTCCTCGAAGCCAAGTAACCGAGCAAGGGCCCCAGGGGAACGGCGACGGGGCTCCTAGGAGGGTGGCGGCGCTCCTGGCGACGAGCAGCAAGCGGATGCGAGGAGGTGGCGGGGTTCTTGGTGGTCGCCGGCGTGGCGAGGGCCGAAGGGGTCGCCGACGCGGGCGTCGGGTGCGGTCGGAGAAGAGGAACTCGGGCTGCGGCGCGAGGTGTGCGGTCGGAGCAGAGGAACGCGGGCTGCAGCGCGGCGCCGGAAGGCGGGGCTTGTGCTGGAGCTTGAGGATGATGGCAGAGTGCGTCCAGATGATGGCAGAGTGCCAGGCGTGGCTTGGCGTCGCTAAGAGCCATGAGATCGTCGCCGCGGGCTTCCGTGCCATGCTGGACCAGATGCTGCACCCCCCTGCGCCGTCGTCGTGGGACGCCTGCGTTCTGCTGAGAGACGAGGTGAAGATTCAGAAAAATTGAACAAAGATTTGTCCGTCATAATAGATGGACGCTCTCGGGAAAGAGAAAACTCGGGGCTCACAGGGCAGCTGCACACTGCACAGGCCACCATCCAAGCCGCCCCATCATCCTTGTGCTACCTCAAGCCGAGCGCACGCATATCCACGCGCCAACCGGCGAGATCTGGGCCTGAAGCGCCGCAGTAAGGCGTCGTCGGAGGGTGAGCTGGACATGACCACGCAGATCCGGAGCCCGGAGCCCCGGGGCAGATCCACGCGGCCCCATCAAGTAGTCGCCGAGCTCGACGGTGAGCAAGCCACCACTGCCGCGCCTCAGCCATAGGCCCAGCGAGCCCGCGCGCGCAGGCTCGGCCAACAGGAGCCGCGCTGCAACCGGCCGACGAACGTGAACTGTCGGTCGCGGACGAGACGGCCTGGGAAATCAGATCGTCACGGGTGGGAAGGGAGGATCAAGGGCTTGGTTAGGGAGATCCGTGCGCCATGGTCAAGGAGAGGGCGGTGCTTGGTTAGTTGTGGAGGAGGAAAGGGAGAGGGGAACGAGGCGCCGTCACTGAAGCAAGAAGGGCGCATGGGTGGTGTGTGGCTGGAGCACGGATAGAGACGAGAGGAAGGAAAGCATCGCTGATGGGTGGGTTCGTCGGCGCACTGGATGTCTGGATGTGGATGGATAAAGAAAAAGAGAAAGACGAGCAGCAACGCTGCTGGAGGAATGGCGATGTCCACGCAGTAGTGGTCTCGGTGGGGATTTTTTGTGTGTGGATTGCTTTCTTTATTGGCTGCATCAACCAGAAGCTGCTCGAGCTTGCCGTACGTGCTATTACTTCCGTCCTTGTTTATAGGTCTCTTTTGTAGTTTGTGTCAGATTTTAACTAAAGATTTAACTAACAAAATGTTAATGCATGCCAACAAAAACTATCTCATTAGATTCGTATTTGAACATAGTATTCAAAAATATAATGTATGGTGACATGCGTGAACATTTTGTTACTTTAATCTATGGTCAAAATTTGGCACGAAATACAATGGGGACCAATAAACCCGGACGGAGGTAGTAGCATCCATTGCAATTCTTTTCTTTTTAAATGAGCACCGATTTACTTTTTTTTGGAAAAATGAGCACCGATTTACTTGCTGTTGTTTTATCGTTACTGTCATAGTTTAATGTTCTAGCTTACCACATCTTATGAATAAATCATCAGATACAATAATTAAAATGAGTGAAATATTGGAAATAAATATTTCCTGTGAAGAGTAGAAAGAATGTGACGATGGTGCATCTTGAAATTTAGCTTTTTTCTACAATCTAACCGAAATTTACCTGTAATGGGGAACAGAGAAAAGCTTACTTTTTTATGGTGCTGATGGCTAAGTTCATAGTGCAAAAAAAAGGAATGTAATGTTGCAAATAAAATAACCAAATTTTTCTAAAAATATAATTAATATAGTAAAAACACGTTTGCTTTCGAAATTAACAAAAATAATTGTACATAAACAATCCCACTTCAATGCACCACTACTCTTTCATCCAAAAAACTCGTTTGCAAATCTTTTGAAATTTCTAAGAAAAACTTTTGGATTGGTTATTAAACTCTCGAATAGTATACAACAATTCCACAGTTGTATATCCCGTTGAAAACAATTACACCATTCCTCTTCCACATGATGATAGTACTAAGCTGAAGGAGGGGCCATCAAAGGACATCCCTATGCCTTTTTCTCAACTTTATACTACATGGTATGGAGCCAACAATCCTTTTTTAGTTGCAGACACCGAGCGTGTGTTTTATTAAGATAAAGAGTGTTTCAAATTCTTCTCGCTTTAAAAAATTCATGCTTTTCAATATTGCTCGAAATTCATGTTTTTCATGCTTTTGAAAACATTGCTCGAAATTCCCAAAAAATGTTCCAACTTTTACAAAAAATCATTTAAAATTGATCACAAATTTTTAAAAATTCTCTTTCACAAAAAACTTGTGTTCAATTTTTTTTCATTTTCAAAACATGTTTCTATTCTAATCAAATATGATTTTTTTTATTTTTAGTTATTTAAAAGAAAATGAATGTTTGTGTTCTTCAAAATATAAAATACAAAGCTGATTACTAAACTATTCTATGCAACACTACTCTTCTATCAGATGTTAGCGTGACTTCTTTACGTCCACACTTTATATTTCACACGGAGCAGGTTTTACAATATTTTCGCCCGTTGCAACGCACGGGCATTTGTCCTAGTGAACTTGAAACTTTGTAGGACAACAAAACATTCTAACCAGAATGTGGGAAAAAACTTCCAGATTTTTTCGAGTATCATATGTACAAAAATATAATGTTTTTTACTCAAAAAATCTCATTTTGTATATTTATGTCGGGCAAAAAGATCTGAAAGTTTTTTCTCACATTGTAGTAAGAATGTTTTGTTGTCCTGCAAAATTTGAGGTTCATATGTCGTTTTGTTTTGAAGGAACAAAAAAGAGAAAAAATTGTGCTGTAAGTTAGTTGTGTCGCACGGATCTCAAAGTGATATTGAAGGGTATGAATAAGAGGTGTCCAAAAACCTGTGCTTTATAAATCTGTGTTCGGAAATTATGGGGTCTGCCTCTTGTTGGTTCAGGGAATCTAAAAACCATCACGTTCATGTATAGCTGCTGGGAGGATTTATACCCTTCGTGCCTTCTCATGTCACTAATTAAGGTCGGCGGTTTCGGACCATTGTCCGCTGTTGATGGACCTAAATGCGGATTTACAGTTTGGGAAGCGCTTCAAGTTTGAAGCTTTTTGGTCGAAGGCACCGGACTTCATGGAAACGGTGCAGGATGCACGGGCCTCTGCGCCTTCGGCGGGTAACCCGTTTAAGGTGCTGAACAATAAGCTGCGGGCCACCGCGAAACAGCTCCAAAGGTGGAGTGATAAGTGGATCAAAAATATTCGCACGCAGTAGATTGCAATCGCGCTTGAATTGATTCTCCGCTTCGACGTGGCTATGGAGTCCAAGGAACTGAGTCCGGCGGAATTTGAGCTTCGTAAGCTTCTCAAGAAGAAATTGCTAGACCTCTCATCCCTTGATAGGTCCATAGCAAGACAACGTTCAAGGCTACTAAAATCGAAGGAAGGGGACACGGACACGAAATTCTTTCATCGGCACGCCAAACACAGGCAACGGAAAAACATCATCATGCCACTACGGCACAATAATGAAATCATCGGCAGTCGGGATAGGATTGCAGAAGTGGTGGATGAATATTATGGGGCTCTCTTTGGTTCTGCTCCGGCTCGAGAGCACGTGCTGAACCTTGAGGTGCTTAACCTACCATCCCTAGACCTGCTGCACCTTGAGGAGCCCTTCACCGCGGAGGAAGTGATAAAAGTGATCAAGTCCACGCCTTTGGACAAGGCGCCAGGGCCAGACGGTTTTACGACCAAATTTTATGTGGTGTGCTGGAACATTATTCAGGACGACTTCATGGAGGCTATGTCCTCCTTCTACCGCAGCGACATGCGAGGGTTGGCGTCAATCAACTAAGCACTTGTCACGCTGCTACCTAAACATGATGCGACAGAGGAGCTGAGGAACTATAGACCAGTTAGCTTGGTGCATGGGGCGGTCAAAATATTTGACAAGGTGCTAGCTTGCCGCCTAACCGAGGACCTCCTACGCCTGGTGGGACTACATCAGAGTGCATTTGTGAAGGGGAGGTCTCTACACAACAACTTCATGCTAGCCCAGTGCACGGCTCGGAGTCTGCACGCACTGAAACAGCCGACAATCATGCTAAAAGTGGATATCTCGAAAGCTTTTGATACGGTACAATCCTTTCCTTCTGGAGGTTCTTCGGACCATGGGGTTCGGCGCACAGTGGATTCTTCTATATCGGGGCTTCTCGCTACCGCGACCACGCGGATCATGGTGAATGGCGTTCTGGGAGCCTCGATATATAATTATTGTGGCCTTCGGCAGGGCGGACCACTATCACGGATGCTCTTTATTCTCATTATGGAGCCTCTACAACGTATGTTCATGTTGGACTCACAGTGGGAGATCCTAGCACCGCTGGCTCGAGTGGGTCTTAGCCATCAGATGTCAATCTTTGCAGATGATGTGATCATATTCATTAAACCAGTGGATATCGAACTAAGGGCTACAACAAGGATCATGTAGATGTACGACACAACATCCGTGCTACGTGTCAACTACCAGAAAACCTCGACTATGCCAATTCGATGCTCGGAGGTGCAGACGACACGTAAAGAGAGCATCTTGGGCTGTTGTATTGGGTCTTTCCCTTGCAGATATCTGGGACTGCCGCTTTGCCTCAAGAAGCCCTCGCCGGCTCAGTTACGTGGATTGGTCGAGCACTTGGCAAACCACTTGCCCACTTGGAAGGCATCACCTTACCGAAGAGCGGTCGATTGATTATGATCCTCTCGGTATTATTCTCGGCCCCCCTACATGCAATGTTGGCACTTGACCTCCCCATGAAGACTATTGTAGACATGAACAAGATAATAAGAGGCTTCCTGTGGTGTGTCAAGGCTCAAGCGAATGGCGGAAACTGTTCCGTGGCTTGGGAGGATGTGTGCTTACCGAAGTGGATAGGAGGCCTAGGGATCCCAAGCTTTAGATGGCTAAACATAGCGATGCAAACCCGATGAGCATGGTTATGACGAGTGACCAGAGAAGACCGTGGAAGGAGTTTGATATTGTTGTGCCTAGATATTCTCAGGCTCTGTTGGCGGTGGCCACTAGGGCCACGGTAGGAGATGGCAAGGATACTTTGTTGTGGGAGGACCTATGGTTGGATGGGATGCGGATGCAGGAGTTTGCACCGGTGCTCCACGCTCAGATCTCACCACGTGCCAGGGCGACGCGCATGTTTCGCAAGGCAATCACACTCGGCACCTGGGTGCAAGACGTCCCCCCCCCCCCCCAACCAACATGGCGTTTGCATCACTTATGGAGTACTTGGAGCTTTGGCAGCGGTTGGGGTAGATTCGCTCCAGGAAGGTGTCGCGGATTCCGTCACTTGGTCGTGGGAAACTAATGGGCAGTTTTAGGTTCGCTCCACCTACGCCGCCATGTTTGCCGGATGGGAGATGGTGCTGTTGGGGAACGTTGCAGAAAATTAATTTTTTTTCCTATGGTTTCACCAAGATCCATCTATGAGTTCATCTAAGCAACGAGTCATGGGAGAGAGATTGCATCTACATACCACTTTGTAGATCGCGTGGAAGCGTTCAAAAAGAACGGGGTTGAAGTAGTCGTTCTCGTCGTGATCCTATCACCGGAGATCCTAGCGCCGAACGGACGGCACCGCCGCGTTCAACACATGTACGGTCAGCGTGACGTCTCCTCCGTCTTGATCCAGCAAGGGGGAAGGATAGGTTGATGATGAAAGCTCCAGCAGCAGCACAACGGCGTGGTGATGGTGGAACAACAGCACTCCGGCAGGGCTTCGCCAAGCACGTGACGGAGGAGGAAGAGGTGTAGCAGGGGGAGGGAGGCGCCAGAACTTCAGGGTGCGGCTGCCCCCTCCCCCTCCCTTTATATAGGCCCCAGGGGGGGCGCCGGCCCTGGGAGATCCAATCTCCCAAGGGGGCGGCGGCCAAGGGGGGTGGAGTACCCCCCAAGCCAAGTGGGGCGCCCCCCCCCCCACCCTAGGGTTTCAACCCTAGGCGCAGGGGGTGGGCCAAGGGGGGCGCACCAGCCCACTATGGGCTGGTTCCCTCCCCACTTCGGCCCTTGAGGCCCTCCGGGATGGGTGGACCCACCCGGTGGACCCCCGGGACCCTTCCGGTGGTCCCGGTACAATACCGGGTGACCCCGAAACTTTCCCGATGGCCGAAACATCACTTCCTATATAGTTTTCTTTACCTCCGGACCATTCCGGAACTCCTCGTGACGTCCGGGATCTCATCCGGGACTCCGAACAACATTCGGTATGCTGCATACTCATATTCATACAACCCTAGCATCACCGAACCTTAAGTGTGTAGACCCTACGGGTTCGGAAGACATGCAGACATGACCGAGAGGGCTCTCCGGTCAATAACCAACATCGGGATCTGGATACCCATGTTGGTTCCCACATACTCCTCGATGATCCCATCGGATGAACCACGATGTCGAGGGTTCATGCAACCCCGTATACTATTCCCTTTGTCAGACGGTATGTTACTTGCCCGAGACTCGATCGTCGGTATCCCAATACCTCGTTCAGTCTCGTTACCGGCAAGTCACTTTACTCGTACCGTAATGCATGATCCCGTGACCAGACACTTGGTCACTTTGAGCTCATTATGATGATGCATTACCGAGTGGGCCCAGAGATACCTCTCCGTCATACGGAGTGACAAATCCCAGTCTCGATCTGTGTCAACCCAACAGACACTTTCGGAGATACCTGTAGCGCACCTTTATAGTCACCCAGTTACGTTGTGACGTTTGGTACACCCAAAGCACTCCTACGGTATCCGGGAGTTACACGATCTCATGGTCTAAGGAAGAGATACTTGACATTGGAAAAGCTCTAGCAAAACGAACTACACGATCTTGTGCTATGCTTAGGATTGGGTCATGTCCATCACGTCATTCTCCTAATGACGTGATCCCGTTGTCAATGACATCTAATGTCCATAGTCAGGAAACCATGACTATCTATTGACCAACGAGCTAGTCAACTAGAGGCTTACTAGGGATGTATTGTGGTCTATGTATTCACACGTGTATTACGATTTCCAGATAATACAATTGTAGCATGAATAAAAGACAATTATCATGAACAAGGAAATATAATAATAATCTTTTTATTATTGCCTCTAGGGCATATTTCCAACAGTCTCCCACTTGCACTAGAGTCAATAATCTAGTTACATTGTGATGAATCGAACACCCATAGAGTTCTGGTGCTGATCATGTTTTGCTCGCGAGAGAGGTTTAGTCAACGGATCTGCGACATTCAGATCTGTATGTACTTTGCAAATATCTATGTCTCCATCTTGAACATTTTCACGGATGGAGTTGAAACGACACTTGATGTGCCTGGTCTTCTTGTGAAACCTGGGCTCCTTGGCAAGGGCAATAGCTCCAGTGTTGTCACAGAAGAGTTTGATCGGCCCCGACGCATTAGGTATGGCTCCTAGGTCGGTGATGAACTCCTTCACCCATATTGCTTCATGCGCTGCCTCCGAGGCTGCCATGTACTCTGCTTCACATGTAGATCCTGCCACGACGCTCTGCTTGCAGCTGCACCAGCTTACTGCTCCACCATTCAACATATACACGTATCCGGTTTGTGACTTAGAGTCATCCAGATCTGTGTCGAAGCTAGCGTCGACGTAACCCTTTACCACGAGCTCTTCGTCACCTCCATAAACGAGAAACATGTCCTTTGTCCTTTTCAGGTACTTCAGGATAT
Organism: Triticum aestivum; assembly: GCF_018294505.1. NCBI lineage: Eukaryota > Viridiplantae > Streptophyta > Magnoliopsida > Poales > Poaceae > Triticum > Triticum aestivum. The sequence continues at coordinate 540,263,622 of NC_057813.1, read as the reverse complement.
TCTTGACCGCTGTCCAGTGTTCCTTGCCGGGTTTACTTTGGTACCTTCCTACCAAACTCATGGCAAGGTTTACATCAGGTCTGGTACACAACATGGCATACATAATAGATCCTATGGCTGAGGCATAGGGGATGACGCTCATCTCTTCTTTATCTTTTGCCGTGGTCGGGCATTGAGCCGAGCTCAATCTCACACCTTGCAGTACAGGCAAGAACCCTTTCTTGGACTGATCCATTTTGAACTTCTTCAAAATCTTATCAAGGTATGTGCTTTGTGAAAGACCTATGAGGCGTCTCGATCTATCCCTATAGATCTTGATGCCTAATATATAAGCAGCTTCTCCAAGGTCCTTCATTGAAAAACACTTATTCAAGTAGGCCTTAATGCTGTCCAAGAATTCTATATCATTTCCCATCAAAAGTATGTCATCTACATATAATATGAGAAATGCTACAGAGCTCCCACTCACTTTCTTGTAAACGCATGCTTCTCCATAAGTCTGCGTAAACCCAAACGCTTTGATCATCTCATCAAAGCGAATGTTCCAACTCCGAGATGCTTGCACCAGCCCATAAATGGATCGCTGGAGCTTGCATACTTTCTTAGCATTCTTAGGATCGACAAAACCCTCCGGCTGCATCATATACAGTTCTTCCTTAAGATGCCCGTTAAGGAATGCCGTTTTGACGTCCATCTGCCATATCTCATAATCATAGTATGCGGCAATTGCTAACATGATTCAGACGGACTTAAGCTTCGCTACGGGAGAGAAAGTCTCATCGTAGTCAATCCCTTGAACTTGCCGATAACCCTTAGTGACAAGTCGAGCTTTATAGATGGTGATATTACCATCCGCGTCCGTCTTCTTCTTAAAGATCCATTTGTTTTCTATCGCTCGCCGATCATCGGGCAAGTCAGTCAAAGTCCATACTTTGTTTTCATACATGGATTCTATCTCGGATTGCATGGCTTCAAGCCATTTGTTGGAATCTGGGCCCGCCATCGCTTCTTCATAGTTTGAAGGTTCACCGTTGTCTAACAACATGATTTCCAGGACAGGGTTGCCATACCACTCTGGTGTGGAACGTGTCCTTGTGGACCTACGAAGTTCAGTAGCAACTTGATCCGAAGTACCTTGATCATCATCATGAATTTCCTCTCCAGTCGGTGTAGGCACCACATGAACATTTTCCTGAGCTGCACTACTTTCCGGTTCAAGAGGTAGTACTTCATCGAGTTCTACTTTCCTCCCACTTACTCCTTTCGAGAGAAATTATTTTTCCAGAAAGGATCCGTTCTTGGCAACAAAGATCTTGCCTTCGGATCTAAGGTAGAAGGTATACCCAATGGTTTCTTTGGGGTATCCTATGAAGACGCATTTTTCCGATTTGGGTTCGAGCTTTTCAGGTTGAAGTTTCTTGACATAAGCATCGCATCCCCAAACTTTTAGAAACTATAGCTTAGGTTTCTTCCCAAACCATAATTCATACGGTGTCATCTCAACGGATTTAGACAGAGCCCTATTTAAAGTGAATGTAGCTGTCTCTAGAGCGTATCCCCAAAATGATAGCGGTAAATCGGTAAGAGACATCATAGATCGCACCATATCCAATAGAGTGCGATTACGACGTTCGGACACACCGTTACGCTGAGGTGTTCCAGGCGGCGTGAGTTGTGAAACGATTCCACATTTTCTTAAGTGTGTACCAAATTCGTGACTTAAATATTCTCCTCCACGATCCGATCATAAGAACTTTATCTTTCGGTCACGTTGATTCTCTATTTCATTATGAAATTCCTTGAACTTTTCAAAGGTCTCAGACTTGTGTTTCATCAAGTAGACGTACCCATATCTACTCAAGTCATCAGTGAGAGTGAGAACATAACGATATCCTCCGCGAGCCTCAACGCTCATTGGACCGCACACATCCGTATGTATGATCTCCAATAAGTTGGTTGCTCGCTCCATTGTTCCGGAGAATGGAGTCTTAGTCATTTTACCCATGAGGCATGGTTCGCACGTGTCAAATGATTCATAATCGAGAGACTCTAAAAGTCCATCAGTATGGAGCTTCTTCATGCGCTTGACACCTATGTGACCAAGGCAGCAGTGCCACAAGTATGTGGGACTATCGTTATCAACTTTACATCTTTTGGTATTCATACTATGAATATGTGTAACATTACGCTCGAGATTCATTAAGAATAAACCATTGACCATCGGGGCATGACCATAAAACATATCTCTCATATAAATAGAACAACCATTATTCTCGGATTTAAATGAGTAGCCATCTCATATCAAACGAGATCCAGATACAATGTTCATGCTCAAACTTGGCACTAAATAACAATTATTGAGGTTTAAAACTAATCCCGTTGGTAAATGTAGAGGTAGCGTGCCGACGGCGATCACATCGACCTTGGAACCATTCCCGACGCGCATCGTCACCTCGTCCTTTACCAGTCTCCGCTTATTCCGCAGCTCCTGCTGTGAGTTACAAATGTGAGAAACGGCACCGGTATCAAATACCCAGGAGTTACTACGAGTACTGGTAAGGTACACATCAATTACATGTATATCAAATATACCTTTAGTGTTGCCGACCTTCTTGTCCGCTAAGTATTTGGGGCAGTTCCGCTTCCAGTGACCCTTCCCCTTGCAATAAAAGCACTCAGTCTCAGGCTTGGGTCCATTCTTTGACTTCTTCCCGGCAGCTGGCTTACCGGGCGCGGCAACATCTTTGCCGTCCTTCTTGAAGTTCTTCTTACCCTTGCCCTTCTTGAACTTAGTGGTCTTATTGACCATCAACACTTGATGTTCTTTCTTGATTTCAACCTTTGCTGACTTCAACATTGAGAATACTTCAGGAATAGTCTTCACCATCCCCTGCATATTGTAGTTCAGCACAAAGCTCTTGTAGCTTGGTGGGAGCGACTGAAGGATTCTGTCAATGACCGCCTCGTCCGGGAGGTTGATCTCCAACTGGGACAGGCGGTTGTGCAACCCAGACATTTTGAGTATGTGCTCACTGACATAACTGTTTTCCTTCATCTTACAACTATAGAACTTGTCGGAGACTTCATATCTCTCGACCCGGGCATGAGCTTGGAAAACCATTTTCAGCTCCTCGAACATCTCATATGCTCCGCGCTTCTCAAAATGCTTTTGGAGCCCCGGTTCTAAGCTGTAAAGCATGCCGCACTGAACGAGGGAGTAATCATCAGCACGTGATTGCCAAGTGTTCATAACGTCTTGGTTCTCTGGGATGGGTGCTTCACCTAGCGGTGCATCTAGGACACAATCTTTCTTGGCTGCTATGAGGATGATCCTCAGGTTCCGGACCCAGTCCGAATAGTTGCTGCCATCATCTTTCAGCTTGGTTTTCTCTAGGAACGCGTTGAAGTTCATGTTGACGTGAGCGTTGGCCATTTGATCTACAAGACATATTTTGCAAAAGTTTTAAACTAAGTTCATGATAATTAAGTTCATCTAATCAAATTATTTAATGAACTCCCACTCAGATTAGACATCCCTCTAGTCATCTAAGTGTTACACGATCCGAGTCGACTAGGCCGTGTCCGATCATCACGTGAGACGGACTAGTCATCATCGGTGAACATCTCCATGTTGATCGTATCTTCTATACGACTCATGTTCGACCTTTCGGTCTCTTGTGTTTCGAGGCCATGTCTGTACATGCTAGGCTCGTCAAGTTAACCCTAAGTGTTCCTGCGTGTGTAAATCTGTCTTACACCCGTTGTATGTTAACGTAAGGATCTATCACACCCGATCATCACGTGGTGCTTCGAAACGACGAACTTTAGCAACGGTGCACAGTTAGGGGGAACACTTTCTTGAAATTTTTATAAGGGATCATCTTATTTACTACCGTCGTTCTAAGTAAACAAGATGCATAAAACATAATAAACATCACATGCAATTATATAGTAGTGACATGATATGGCCAATATCATATAGCTCCTTCGATCTCCATCTTCGGGGCTCCATGATCATCTTCGTCACCGGCATAACACCATGATCTCCATCATCATGATCTTCATCATTGTGTCTTCATGAAGTTGTCACACCAACGACTACTTCTACTTCTATGGCTAACGCGTTTAGCAATAAAGTAAAGTAATTTACATGGCGTTCTTCAATGACACGCAGGTCATACAAAAATAAAGACAACTCCTATGGCTCCTGCCGGTTGTCATACTCATCGACATGCAAGTCGTGATTCCTATTACATGAACATGATCTCATACATTACAATATGTCATTCATCATTCATCACAACTTCTGGCCATATCACATCACATGACAATTGCTGCAAAAACAAGTTAGACGTCCTCTAATTGTTGTTGCATCTTTTACGTGGCTGCAATTGGGTTCTAGCAAGAACGTTTTCTTACCTACGAATAACCACAACGTGATCTTGTCAACTTCTATTTACCCTTCATAAGGACCCTTTTCGTCGAATCCGCTCCAACTAAAGTGGGAGAGACAGACACCCGCCAGCCACCTTATGCAACTAGTGCATGTCAGTCGGTGGAACCGGTCTCACGTAAGCGTACGTGTAAGGTTGGTCCGGGCCGCTTCATCCCACAATACCGCTGAAGCAAGATAAGACTAGTAGCGGCAAGCAAGTTGACAAGATCTACGCCCACAACAAGATTGTGTTCTACTCGTGCAATAGAGAACTACACATAGACCTAGCTCATGATGCCACTGTTGGGGAACGTTGCAGAAAATTAAATTTTTTTCCTACGATTTCACCAAGATCCATCTATGAGTTCATCTAAGCAACGAGTCATGGGAGAGAGATTGCATCTACATACCACTTTGTAGATCGCGCGGAAGCGTTCAGAAAGAACGGGGTTGAAGTAGTCGTTCTCGTCGTGATCCTATCACCGAAGATCCTAGTGCCGAACGGACGGCACCTCCGCGTTCAACACACGTACGGTCAGCGTGACGTCTCCTCCGTCTTGATCCAGCAAGGGGGAAGGAGAGGTTGATGATGAAAGCTCCAGCAGCAGCACAACGGCGTGGTGATGGTGGAACAGCAGCACTCCGGCAGGGCTTCGCCAAGCACGTGACGGAGGAGGAAGAGGTGTAGCAGGGGGAGGGAGGCGCCAGAACTTCAGGGTGCGGCTGCCCCCTCCCCCTACCTTTATATAGGCCCCAGGGGGGGTGCCGGCCCTGGAAGATCCAATCTCCCAAGGGGGCGGCGGCCAAGGGGGGTGGAGTACCCCCCAAGCCAAGTGGGGCGCCCCCCACCCTAGGGTTTCAACCCTAGGCGCAGGGGGTGGGCCAAGGGGGGCGCACCAGCCCACTATGGGCTGGTTCCCTCCCCACTTCGGCCCTTGAGGCCCTCCGGGATGGGTGGCCCCACCCGGTGGACCCCCGGGACCCTTCCGGTGGTCCCGGTACAATACCGGGTGACCCCGAAACTTTCCCGATGGCCGAAACATCACTTCCTATATAGTTTTCTTTACCTCCGGACCATTCCGAAACTCCTCGTGACGTCCGGGATCTCATCCGGGACTCCTAACAACATTCTGTATGCTGCATACTCATATTCATACAACCCTAGCGTCACCGAACCTTAAGTGTGTAGACCCTACGGGTTCGGGAGACATGCAGACATGACCGAGACGGCTCACCGTCAATAACCAATAGTGGGATATGGATACACATGTTGGTTCCCACATACTCCTCGATGATCTCATCGGATGAACCACGATGTCGAGGGTTCATGCAACCCCGTATACTATTCCCTCTGTCAGACGGTATGTTACTTGCCCGAGACTCGATCGTCGGTATCCCAATACCTCGTTCAGTCTCGTTACCGGCAAGTCACTTTACTCGTACCGTAATGCATGGTCCCGTGACCAGACACTTGGTCACTTTGAGCTCATTATGATGATGCATTACCGAGTGGGCCCAGAGATACCTCTCCGTCATACGGAGTGACAAATCCCAGTCTCGATCCATGTCAACCCAACAGACACTTTCGGAGATACCTGTAGCGCACCTTTATAGTCACCCAGTTATGTTGTGACGTTTGGTACACCCAAAGCACTCCTACGGTATCCGGGAGTTACACGATCTCATGATCTAAGGAAGAGATACTTGACATTGGAAAAGCTCTAGCAAAACGAACTACACGATCTTGTGCTATGCTTAGGATTGAGTCTTGTCCATCACGTCATTCTCCTAATGACGTGATCCCGTTGTCAATGATATCTAATGTCCATAATCAGGAAACCATGACTATCTGTTGGCCAACGAGCTAGTCAACTAGAGGCTTAGTAGGAACGTATTGTGGTCTATGTATTCACACGTGTATTACGGTTTCCGGATAATACAATTGTAGCATGAATAAAAGACAATTATCATGAACAAGGAAATATAATAATAATCCTTTTATTATTGCCTCTAGGGCATATTTCCAACATGTGCCAATAGCGGATTTCACACTGAAGTCTAGAGCCCCACTGCAATGTCGTTTCTTCAATTGGCTAGCAATGAGAAACAGGTGTTGGACGTCTGTCCGTCTCGCTCGGCGCGGTCTATCCCTTTCTGTGACCAAGAAGAAGAAACCATCGATCGTATTTTATTGACACGCGTGTTCGCAAGAATGGTGTGGAGAACGCTTTGTTCGGCCATGGGAAAGCAGGTGTGGACGCCTACGGCACGAGATACCCTAAAGGAATGGTGCGTGACAAGAATGGCAGGGGTGAACAAGCCGAAGGAACTACAGGCAATCTTCACTCTCGTGATTTGGGAGCTTTGGAAGCATAAGAATGCAGTAGTCTTCGATGGTGCTTCTCCGTCTTTAGAGGTAGTTGTCACGAGGGCCGTGGTCGAGGGTAGAGCGTGGCGGCAGGCGCATTTGTTCAAGGGAGATCTAGATGCGTTGTTTGAGATGTTGTCGATGTGTGCGAGGCGCGAATGATCCACGTTGTAAACTTAGTGTAGAGTGTGGATTCTTGTCGATGTTGTGGTGGTTGACACTCTGTAACATCGACGGTGGTTTGGGTTCTATACCCCCGCCCCTCTTCTATAAGATATGGTACACGCACTCGTGCGTATTCAGGCATTTTTTGTATAGCTGAGATTGTAATCTCGCTGATGGTGTCTTGCAGCAAGATTGTAATCTCGCTGATTGATTTATATACATCTGTTTGATTTGCCAAAAAAAGAAAAAGAACAACTGTAGCACCAATAAACCAGCCAAAGAATTGTGAAGAGTTGAAACAACAAACGAAGCCTCACAAACGAATTACATGCGTGAAATTCGACCGAGGTCACTCACAATCACAAGTAGGTGACGCCGCCAGTGCAAAAACCAAGGACCGCAAAACAAAATGAGACGCATGATGATTCGTTGGTTTAGTGGTTGACGACCCTGCAGTTCCTCCTGATCTCTCCCTGGTAACCGGTCTTCACTTCGATGGCTCCCATCTTGACCATGGCCTTGTTAAACTTGGCCTCCCACTGACCGGGAATGTTGGCGCTGTCGCGCACCATCTGGGTCGTCGCCGGCGTGGCAAGGAGGGCGGCATCCGACGTGAAGAGCACCTTGTGCGCCAGGACGTTCTTGTAGTACTGGTTGTCGAGCGCGTTGGGGGTCACCACGTCCTGGTTCACCGTGGGGTCGTTGGCCGGGCTTGGGCTGGCGGGGCATTGCCTCCTCAGCACGTTGGCGAAGCCGGTGTTGATGTCGGAGGGGACGGCGAGGCGATCGGAGACGAAGGACGAGCAGTGGGACACGCCGATGGTGTGGGCGCCAGAGAGGACGACCATGTCCTCCGCGGTGAGGCCCTTGGCGGCGAAGCTGGCGATGAGCTGGTCCAGGTTGAAGACCGGAGGCGGCAGGTTGTCGAGGGCCTCCGTGGAGTTGGAGACGCGGCCGTCGAGGCGGCCGGCCGGCATGTTGATCTTCATCGTCATCCGGCTGAGGAAGTAGGCGGCGTCACGGCCGGCGAAGGCGACGATGTCGGCGCAGGAGACGACGCCGGGGCACACCTTCTCGACGGCGTCCTTGGCGGCGTCGATGACCTCAAAGCCCCGGAGGCTGGGGAAGTTGGGAGGGCTCAGCTTCTCCGGCTGCGGGTTGGCCGGCGTGGGGTCGAGGAGGACGGAGGCGTCGCACCCCTGGACGAAGCAGTCGTGGAAGAACATGCGGATGAGGCCGGCGCCGATGCCGGCGTTCTTGTAGACGAAGCGCTTCACCTCGTCCCTCACGATGGCCTCCACGCGGGGGCACGTCTTCTTGTAGTAGCCCACCTGCAGGCCATGGCACGCCGACGACGATAAGAGCAATGCGCATGTCAGCGCGACAGAGAGCTTAAGCCAGGCGGCGGCCATTGTTGCCTCAAGCTCCTGAAACTAATTTATCAGCCTTTTATGTACTAATCGATATCGAGAAAGGTGATGAGAAGCTGATGAGATGTTGCTCGTAAGGTAGGGCTATTTATACGTGCATCGAGGACATTGGATAGCTTGTCTCATCAGATGATTAATCGACGACATTGGGTCGATAATTGACCGGCATGTTGTGATTTAGCTGGTATGCATGGAACATGGCGGCTGCCGGAGTCTGATTGTGGTAGATGTTCTCTTCGTTCGTTCACTGAAATGTCTTGATGAGGTATACGCATGTTGTGGCCAGCGAGGTGTGAGTGTATGATTGTACATTGATATTGTTGGCACCATTATAATTGTGATTAAATACGAGCTTAACTTCCGTGATAATTGTGATGGGAATGTTCGTTCGTGTTCCGTGTGCCTGACAGGTCACGACGTTCATTCGTAAACATGCATGGCAGTGGGCTGTCTTTTGCCTCATGCATGCGCATATGGTTTTTGGCTTCCAATCAAATTATTGATTTGCTCTTTCTCGAAAAAAATATTGATTTGCTTATCGACTATATATGCTTCCAGCACATGGTGAGTCGATTGCATGGAAATACAAGTTGGACTCTTTTAAAGAAAACTCCAACAACTGCCTATATCACAAGGGGATCAGTTGACTTTTGTACAGCCAACAACAAAAAAAACTTGCTGGCTTGAATGTTCTTTGTGGCCGGATTCATGGATTAAGAGCAAGTATAATAGGGTGACATAAGCAGGTTATAAGGAAGTCGAGGACAAGCACAAGGTAGCGCCACCGCGTGAGTGGCTTGCCTGCATCCTCCGTGGCCTGGCCGTGGGACACCGTGCATGCAAGGTGTTGGATGAAATACCTCAATAAGCCAATATGAGAAGGAAGAAGATAGGAGAGAGAAATACTGCCACATGGACAAAGACATATCAAAACCATGCTAAGTCAGCAGCGATGCTGGGTTTGCGCAGACAATGGACTAAATTTGTCCGGTTTCAAGAGTTTGGGGTGTAAGTTGTCCGGTTTTGGAGTTGAGAGACTAAATCTAGACTTCGCGAGGAATTGAGGGACGAAAAGTATACTTTTCTCAAATTATATTTGCTTAGTTGGACGAGAGAAAAGAGGAGAGAGAAGAGAAGCCGACTCTTGGTTAGTAGTCAGCTGCAACACGAGACCCAAAACGCTTTGTAAAGATGTAACGTGGGCCAACTATTAATAAACTAGCACATATTTAAAACTTACTATTGTAACATGCCGGCTAAGAGATTGACTATAGATAGCATGGCAACTTCTTATAGCTGACCGTTGGTTGTATTATTAACCATGCTCTAAGCAAATCTAAAAAGGGAAACGTTTCCTGAGGGCCGATCGGCCGAAGTCTGCGCGAGCCTCGTCGTCCGCTCGATGGGGGCAGAAGCGAAAGTCATTTTGAGCGGTTCCGGCGTGTACCGGCAATAATTTCATCATTTAATAGCTACTTTAAGATTCGGTCTGCTAAAAACAATTATTTGTCCCCTTTTGCTATATAAAATGAACACTAGGTCTAATAGAACTGTTGGCCCATATCATTTGTCTTTACATGCCAGCATGGTGTGACAACTATCTCTCTCTTCTCTCACAGATGCATGCATTTGTTTTCTCTCTCTCCCTTGCAAACAAATCAATGGACTTTCTTTTCATCTTCAACAATTAAAAACATTTGTATCTTTTAAAACCTAAGTTTGTCTTTGAAATTATGTAAATATTTGAACTCCTGGTGCCAAGACCTTTAGAAGTAAATCAATTTTGGATATATTTCAAACACGTTTAAATTTTAGTGTTTCACATTTCGTATGTGAAACAAACTTATTTTCACTTAAAAAATGTGATCTTTGTGAAACAAGACAATGGAAGTGAAATATCGGCTTTGAATGTGAAAAAATTGAAACTGAAATGTCTTGTGAAACTGATTATTTGGAAATGTGTAACAACTTTATTTTGAAAATGTGTAACTGAAATGTATGTGATTTTTGTGACGAACTGTTGGAAAGTGAAATGTAATTTTTGAATTGTGAAATAGCAACAAGAGAAAGTGAAATTATAATGTATCATTGGTGAAATGATTATTGGAAAATATGAAACAAATTTCGTCACATTTTCAAATAATCAGTTTGACAATCATAATTACAATTTGACTTTCTGTAGTTATTATTTCACAATTCAGAAATATGTTGTTGGTTCGGTTCACAAAAATCGCATCATTTTAACTGTATGTTTGTGAAATGGCACATTTTCACAGTTTTGAAATACACTATTCATGTTTCCAAATAATTAGTTTCACAATCATATATTACATTTTCAATTTTATTATTGTTTATTTCACAATTCTAAAATATGTTATTTGCTTGTTTCACATTTTTCAAGTGAAATTTGTTAGTTCCACATACGAAATGTGAAATGTTGAAATTTAAATATGTTTGAAATGTATCCAAGATCTGTCTAGTTTTAAAGGCCTTGGCATCAAGAGTTCAAATATATAAATTATTTCAAATACTAACTTATGGTTTCGAATATATGAATGTTTTTAATTTGCTAACATGAAATAAAGTCTATGGATTCGTTTACAAGGTAGAGAGAAGAGGCTGATGCATGTGCGTCCTTGTCTAACAAAAAGTAGTACTTGGTGTGTGGCACCCCCGATACAATCGTACACTAATCATACACGCAAATGTGTATGATCAAGATCAGGGACTCACGGGAAGATATCACAAACACAACTCTAGACACAAATAAAATAATACAAGCTTTATATTACAAGCCAGGTTCCTCGAGGGCTCGAATACAAGCTCGATACACAAGAGTGAGCGGAAGCAACAATATCTGAGCACAGACATAAGTTAAACAAGGATGCCTTAAGAAGGTTAACACAAAAGCAACACGATCGAAGAGGCAAGGCCTCCTGCCTGGGATCTTCAGCGGTCTCCACGTAGTAGTATCCTTCGGCGGTGGCATCTGACTCCGAGGATCCACCATCTGGTTGCAACAGCCGAAAAGTAGAAAGAAGGGGAAAAAGGGGGTGGCCAAGCAACCGCGAGTACTCATCCAAACTACTCGCAAGCATCAGATCTATACTAAGTATGCATTGGTATCAAATGGAAGGTTTGTATCTGTGGACTAAACCACAGAATGCCAGAATAGAGGGGGGGGGGGGGGGGGGGGGGGAAGGCCTAGCCTATCGAAGACTAGCATCTTCAAGCATCTCCAAGCATCTTGCAGCATGTAGAAGAGTAGTGAGTATCATTTTAATATTTAACAAGCATGTTGTAGCATCAACGCCCAGAGATCCTTCCTCGACTCCCTGCGAGAAAGCAATCTCGGAGCCACATATCCATCACATAACTCAAGTATCCATTTCTAGTTATATAAGATCAGGATATAAGTCTGAACGTCCATTACCGTGGAAACGGTATTTGAATATATAACTTCCCTGTAGGGGTGCACCAAGTTACCCAACACGCTCAATCATTCTGGCCGGACACACCTTTCTGGGGTCATTGCCCGGCCTCGGAAGATCAACACGTCGCAGCCTACCTAGGCTCAGCAGAGAGGTCCCCACCGGTCTACCTCCTAAGCACTCCGGGGTCTGGGCCCATCGCCCGTTGCACTCTGGGTCATTGCGAGCAGGGCGGACCAGGCTCCACTACTACAGGATGGTGCCGGCCCAGCCGTGCCGCACTGCTGACCTGGATGTCTGACAAAGCTTCGGCTGATACTGCGACGCCGAGGCCCATAACTATTCTCGCGTGGTGGTTAGTGCGTAAAGGAAAAAGGCCAACTCAGAATAAATACCCAAACCATTAGTGCATTGGGGGCTCGCAGAAACGAGCAAAGACTAACGATAATGTGACCCCGTCGCCCCGTCTCGTGGACTTATGGCAAGGGCCCAGACTGCTCGGCCGTGCCACATGGAAAACTCGCGGGTGCTCTACGGGCCCGCCCGACTTTCACATCAACTCGCGGGTACCCCTCAGGGCTGACCCGACTTCATCAATGGTCTCAAGTAAAGTCAAGGTAACCGTGTATCCAAACATCAAGGGGAAAACCCGAGGAATCACCCTAGGTGGATTCCACTCGATGTAATCATCAAGGTGAACATAAGAGGAACCACCCTCGAGGTTCACACTTGAGGGGTTGCACGACAAAGTCGTATAGGAAGTGGTTAAGGAGGAATCACCTTCGATGACTACGACCGAATAGCTACACTATAGAGATCTCTTCAGGAGTGATGTATGAGGTACCACCCTCGGCACTCGATGGTAACTCTACAGAGTCGAGCAACAAAAAGGGGCGTGATGTGATGTGAGGTGTCGGGCTCTGCTCGTCGATCACGTTGTTCGTCGATGATGAAGCATGGGCAACAAGGACAAGGTGGGGGTCACTGATGGATCACTAACCAACCTATACTAAGCAGTTTAGGATAAGCAAGTAAGGTACAACAGCAGGTACAAAAGCAGGCTATGCATCAGAATAGGAGCAATCAATTACAGTAGCAAAATCTAATGCAAGCATGAGAGAATGGAATGGGTGATATCGGGATGATCAAAGGGGGGGCTTGCCTGGAAGCTCCGCTGAAAAGGGGTTGTCAGGACCCCGACTCAATGCCACATCGATCTAGCATGTAACACCTCATATCACTTTGCGGCCTCACGCACGGTATTCCCACGGGTGTCGCCTTACCTTTGCCCGGGACCGTTTGCGCCTTTTGGCACACGTATATGACAGTGTCGCTAGCATCCATATGATAAGGAGCCTGGGCTGACATGGCTAGTCGTAAACCCAAAGTGGCACAGACTTACAGGGACAGGCATCCATGACCCAGCATCGAACGTGTCGGTCATCAGCGAGTGAATCCAGGCTGTAGCACTGGGCTAGCAGGACTCCGGTGATCCGGGCTGTAGCGGGCTAACAGGACTCCGGTATTCATCGCGTGACATTTCCCCGAAGGGACAGACACAGGAACGAAGAAGGACACATGCCGGCCAGCCTAAGTGTTCCGGAGCAGTAGCAAGCTACCATGGCTCGGTGGAAACACTAGGAGACATTTCCCCGTAAGAGAGGCTACTAAAGATAAACAACTAGATGGTCAGATCCCACACATACCAAGCATTTCAATAACATACACACAATATGCTCGATATGTGCAAATACAACATGGCATCACAACATGACTCTACGACTCAAGTATTTATTCAATAGGCTCCGAGGAGCGAGATATTACAAACATGGGTCTCATGACCCAACAATCAGAGCATACAAGTCAAAGCACAAGCGGAAGCTATCATGTCTGGGTACAGACATCTATAACTGAAAAAGGCTGAGAAGCCTGACTATCTACCAGATCCTGCCGAGGGCACAAGATCGTAGCTGAGGTAACAAGCTAAACGTCGAAGACCACGCGAACTACTAGTGAGACCGAAGTCTCTCTGCAAAACATAAAATAGGCAAACGTGAGTACAAATGTACCCAGCAAGATTTACATCAGAACTAACTACATATGCATCATTATCAACAAAGGGATGGTGGGGTTTAACTGCAGCAAGCCAACTTTGACTCGGTGGCTATCCTGAACTACGACTGCAAGTAACTCTTTTGAGGTGGCGCACACGAGTCCACATATTCACCATATCAATACACCACTATGGATCCGCTCCCGTCTCCCTACGAGAACGCCATCCATAGCACTCACGCTTATCTTGCGTATTTTAGGGTATCCACTTCCACTTGTCTATGAACTGATATAAGCAACCCAGAAGTCCTTTTCCGTGGACACGGCTATTCGAATAGATGATGTTAACCCTGCAGGGGTGTACTTCTTCACACACGCTCTCACCACTTACCGCCGTTTACACGACATGTACTCGGCAACCTTCAAGCGGAAGCCCAACGTGGGTGTCGGCCACGGCCTGCCTAAACACTCGAGTCTCTAGTCCAGGTTTATCGCCTATTCGAGTTCCATCCATGAGGAGATCCGGCTGGAGTTTCGCTCACAGCCCCAAACGATGTGAACAGGGTTCCGTGACACCAAACGGGCGCCCGGTTTACCCGGCCACGTGCCTACCGCATCACAGCCCACCCCTACGGTCAGCGCTGCGCACGGCCTCCAGCATACTACAAACACCAGAAACTACTTGCAACTCCTGGACAGAGGACAAGGGTGATTAAGAAGCCGAGAGGGTCCATTGGTTTCGGGCCCAATGCGTGGTAGTAGCTGAATCATGGATCACAAACACAGAACTCAGTTCCTGAGGACGGCTGCAATGGGACAACCCACCATGTACTCCTACATGGCCTCTCACCGCTACCTTTACCAAATCGTGTTCACACGCTTAGCTCACACACCGTAGGACATGTTCACACACCTCTGATTCATCCCGGATGAATCAGACCTGACTCAACTCTAAGCAGTAGCAGGCATGACAAACAAGCATGAATGAGTAGGCACATCAGGGCTCAAACAACTCCTACTCATGCTAGTGGGTTTCATCTAATTACTGTGGAATGACAGGTCATGCAGAGGATAAAGGGGTTCAGCTACCGCAGCAAGTAACAGATGAATCGATGTTGTCCTAATGCAGTAAAAGAGAGCAGGAGGGAGAGAGTGGGATTGTATCGGAATGAACAAGGGGGTTTTGCTTGCCTGGCACTTCTGAAGATAACATTGAGTCTTCATCAGTGTCAACGATCACAACGTCGGAACATCGTCTACCGGGAGGAAACAGATACCGGCAACAAAGAAGAACACAATCAATGCAATGCAAAAAATGATGCATGCTATGACATGGCAATATGAATGTGTTTTGAGCTAATGCAACTAGCAACAGATTAAATGAAGTTGGTTTGAATACAAGATTCAAATTCAAACTCCATATGTGATTATTCAAATGCCATTTAATTCATTTGTCCTAAACAGTAGTGATAAGTTGTTCTAACATGCATGAAAATGGTACAGATGGATTCCTTGAATTTTTCTGATAATTTTTCATATATAATTTATTTAATTTGGAGTTACGGTTAATTTTCTATGATTTATTGAAGTTTAGGGCATTTTCTGAAATTAATAAATCATTTCTGATTTATTTAAAAACTCCAGAAAACAATTACTGCATCAGCCTAACGTCATGATGACATCAGCAGGTCAACTGGACTGGCTCGGGTCAAACCTGACGTGTGGGGGCCACACGTCAGTGACACAGGACCTAATCCCGGTCAAACCCAGCGCTGACTGGGGTTTGACCAGGGGTGGGGGCCCACTGTCAGTGGTTGTGGGTTTAATAGTTGGGTCATTAACACTAATTAAGCGTGCCACGTCGGCAGTCGCCGGAGTTTCACCGGCGACGACCCAAAACGCGGCGGAGACGCACCGGGGTGGCTCGGGTTTCGTCTATACTGCACTGTTCGGTGCGCCCTTTGGCTCTACGGAGAGCTGGCGCGATGGCGCGTCGGATGGTCGTGGTCTCCGGGCCTGGGGTGGCCGGAGTCGACGGCGGCAAGCTCGCTTGCGGCCGCCGGAGCTCGGGTGAGACACGGGCGACCACTAGGGGGCATGAGAGGGCGAGCTGCGGCAGGCAACGGGCTCGTGGAGACGTTCTGAGCACGATGGTGCACTCAGGTGGGAGCTCCAGTGGCTCTGGCCACGACGGCGACGAGGCACGGCGGCGGCGAGCTTCGGCCGTGGTGGAAGATGGAGCTAGGGGATGAAATCAAGTGCGCGGAGTGAGGGGAAGAGAAGAGGAGCTCACGGGGAGTCGGACGAGACGCTAAGTGGGCTTGGGGACGTCCTGTCGGCGGCGAATTGAACGGCGGCGATTGCCGGCCGTGGCGATGGAGATGGCGGTGATGGCGTGGCTACAGGGCACCCGGCGTCGCATGCGTCGTGGTGGAGCTTCATGGGGTCGGGACGGAGCTCCTGAGCTCATCGGAAGGGCGAGGGGTGGCCGGTGGCTATGGATGCGACGGCGGCGCCCTCCGGTGGCTCTCGGTGGTGCTCCAAATCGAGAGAGGGAGAGAGCCAGAGCGAGCAGAGAGAGGGATAGCGGTCGGGGACGACTCCGTGGCGTCGTTAGAGGGCTCGGGGAGGAAGCAGGAGGTGGCCAGGGGAAGCAGGAGGTGGCGCGCGCGGCAGCGTCGCGGTGTCTGTCCTCCTGGCAGGAAGGAAGACGACAGGGGGGGTGGAGATGGGCTGGGCTGGCCAGGTGGGCCTGGTGGGCTGCAGAGGTAAGTCCAGGTAAGGTTTCTCTCCTCTGTCTTTTATTTCTGTTTTGTTTTATTTAATTTATTTTGCCACTGTTTTGAATTTAAAATAATTCAAACAATGCCAAAAACTCCTCTGAATATTTTATATTGCTAGATGGACTCTTCCAAAAGCTTATAAAATATTTCAGGGGTATTTGAAATTATATTCTAATTATATGAATATAATTCAAATTCAAATAGCTAATGATTTAAATTCAAAGTCCCAAAAATAAATCCTTAAAAATGTTCAATATTTTGGTTGGGACCAGAACCCTTACCAAAAATTATCAAACATTTAAGAAGAGCATTTTGGAGCAATGAATGAGATTTGAAGGGTTTTTGCCCTTCTTTTATTTAAGTTTTGAGGCTTCCAAAATTCCTCAGTTCAGGTTTCAAAAATTTAAACATGATGCTCAGATGGAAGCAGGCATAGGACAGGCCAGAACTAGGGATGTGACAACTCACCCCCACTAAACAAGAATCTCGACCCGAGATTCAAGGGTAGGGTAAGACGAAGGGAAAACGCAAACTAGTATAATCTTCATGATCCAGGGTGCACTTCAAATGAACGTTGATTTGAACACCATCATTGTCTTGAAGTCCTGCTCTGAGAAATCCTGTCAACATGACATGGAGGGAAGAAGGAGACTCTAGAAGGGTCGATCTTCTTGAAGATCGAACAACTCACGGAATGAGACATAGGACCATCTCTCGGGTTGAGACACGAGATACACATCAAGAGGGGTGGAAAGAAACGGATGACGAAGGTTCACTAGGTAGACAACAATTTCACGCTTAAGAAGGTGGTAAACGATTGTCAACGTAGCGAGGAGTTGAGTTGCCATGATACCACAACGAGGCACCTTAGGGATGGTGACTCGTAGATATATCCCCTTAAGTGGCAAAAAGAATTACCTTTGATTCAGAGATCATTGAAACTCTTTAAACCAGCCTAAGGCAATTCTCAAGCGATCGTTTGGAGGGGGTCAGTAGAATGGCATACTAGGACTTGGATGATGTGGATTACCTTGTTGAAGACAACGCAATGGATGAATTTGCTTATCACCGGAAATGGAAGAGACCCATGGTAGAATGGCACATTGGCGGTGCAAACTGGGAACAAAATGCAAATGATGGGAATGATTCTAGTAACTGGGGAGAGGCTCAACAATAGAGAGTTATCCCACTATTGGAATGGTTATAGCATAACCGAGGAAACTGAGAATGCTATACAGTTAATGCCGACGATCAAACCTAGCACTTGCGCGTGCTCTCAAGAACTTGAGCAATTCCATAATCATCAAGGTTTTACCAACATCCGTGTCAAGGGTCCGGTAACACAACTTACTACCATGATGAATGGTGATGGAGGAT
This sequence comes from Triticum aestivum, assembly GCF_018294505.1. NCBI lineage: Eukaryota > Viridiplantae > Streptophyta > Magnoliopsida > Poales > Poaceae > Triticum > Triticum aestivum. The sequence continues at coordinate 540,245,581 of NC_057813.1, read as the reverse complement.
GCAGATGCAAAGGAAGATAACACCTTCTCAGATTTCACCCTTGGCGGGGCCAAGGAAATAAAATCTAGATGATCGACCGAGAGACATTTAGCACTCCGCTTCTAATGTTCTCCTTGATGTGCTAGTGTAACCCATTCATAGATATGGTTTGATATCTAGAACATCAAGTAAAAAGGTCGGACTTCGGAACACAGAAATCCATAGGGGCAACTAGGGAGTAAATCCTACGAAATCCCTATGGGGAGGTGGCCAACTTCCTCAAATCAAGATACTACAACAGGAGGTCTTCCGGCTGGGTGTGTTGGCCACGACATCCACCTTACCGGTTATCGAGAGACCAATATTATAGTTCTTGGGGAAATGTTCCAACCATCATATCTGCCTGAGATTCAGATCTGGTTGGTGTCAGGATATTCCAGGCTCATCGAGTCTAGGAAGAAAAATGAAAGTTTGCAACACAAATCGACGAGATGACGTTGCGGGATTCTCGGGAGATGAACTACGATAGCAAGCTCCAAAACATGAGCTGGTTCTGCTACAAACATGTGAACATGTTGTTCCAGACAAGCATGACCACAAAGTAGTCTTATAATAAAACACTACCGAGTTCAGGAGGGGGAACCATCAACGAGGGTATCGAAATCCCTACATAAGTCCGGATTAGCTCTTATGAAGGAACTCCTTCTCCTTGAACAAATCAATCAGTGGCTTGGTGTGCTCGGGACACCTATGGAATGGAGGTTGCAAGTCTCTGAACCACAGAATACTTCGCACGTATGCATGACTGATTTGGGATGATTCCAGAGGAAGCAAAACTAACTTTCTCAAATTCACGGCGGCAACTTTCACCAAATGCACGTGTATAAGAGGAAGTCACTCCTTACAACCGACATGCTTCATGAGCTAGCATGAAGAAATACTTTCAAAAGTTTCCAACACTAGCTTAATGTTCAACAAAATCATGAAGGAGATAAGGATGTTGTCAATGGGCTCAACAACAATTCATCTAGGTTTCCTTTTAAAAGGAATTCCATAGTTAAGTGAACACGGTGATAGTATTGGTCAGACCAAAGATGTAATGGTGTATGCTCGAGGGATCAACCACGAATAAGACAACATTACGAGCATCGTTGGTACTGGTTTGACTTGACGATGGCCCACACTCAAATCAAAGGATTGATAAGACAATAGGTCCAACAACTGATCACAGGGACCAATCGATGAAGATATCATCTTTCTTCAACACACACTACACAAGAATATCCCTTTGGAACGAACTAAGTCAGACAAGCTTTTATCTTCCAACTCTCCAAGTTGTTGTCTACCTTAACCAACTAGCTCAGGGATATCTAACACCGATTCTTGGAGAGAAGGTGGTTCATAAGAAACCAATTTGATCACGAGCTCAACATAACGGTCAGATGACGACCTGGTGATACTTCCGAGAAGACATTCAGAAAATCACGAACCACCGGTATGTTACTAAGCTCGAGAACAATCTCGCTTTTGAGGGCAAGACGATATGATCAAATGAGTGAGGACTTGACAAGATCCTAACTCATCAATCGAAGGGTGCACCGAAATAAGGACTAGGTAGCACGATCAGTCTTAGAAGGATGATTCAAAAACCAACATGCTAAGAATGAAATTATTATCCTTTAACTACCAAGCAACGAGGTTGCTGGGAGTATTGATTTCACACATCACAATTCAGTTGTCGGTATTCCGGTTGCATCAACACGAGGGCCGAGGAATGACTAATGATGGTGTGAAGTATCACTACGTCAAAATTCATGAGAGTTGGTGCAGTTCTCATGACAATTCTGACATAAGGGGGGTAATACTCCAAGGTAGAACAGAACCAAAAGCTGGATTGGCATTTGATCTGCGGAATACAACTACTTTGACCCAATCCTAGATATGGATGAGGTACTGGAGTTTGTTTCTCCAAGTCATTCAGGACAGAATGGCTTGACGGACCACAAGGGTAATAGGCATCGATAAACGAATGCATGCATACCCTTGATATCAATTGATAGACGAAGGTCAGTAGACAACTAAAGAGGGACAACTCAAAGGAACATATAATTTTCTGAGTTGTGGATGCATGGATTAGCATGTCGAACGAAGTTCAACATATTTCTTCCGGATAACCCATGCAGAAAGGTAGAACTGGCACAACCACAATATATAATGGAGAATTCATCAAGAATAATCCTGCTGTGATATTTCAATTCAACGAGGAACTTCTGCCATAGGTAGTTCATGGTATTTGGAAGAAGAAGATACCATGGACTTCAAGGACTATCGCAAAGGTTACTAATGTCCTAAAGGCACTAGCAATTACTATCAACATGAAGTAGGTAGAGTGAATCTCGGGTTCAAGAACCCAGGAACAGAATACCTATTAATAAGTAGCATCACGGGATGCTTTCGAGAATGATGGCCAGATTCATCACACTGGGAACACAAATCATGGCTAAATTACTAGATGATCCCCTAAGACACCTAGGGTCATAATAATATCTCCAACATATATGTCAAGGTAACGAAGTACCTCAACTCACTGATTAGTGTGGTTAATCTGGCCCATGGCAACATTGAAACGGGAAGAAAGGATTTGCAATTGCATCAGACTACTTAGAAACCTGGGATGACTCGGACATCACAACGGTTGTAAATGCTCAGAAAAGATTTGAGACATTCACAAAAATGGTGGCATAACCACTCAGAAGCACAATATCAAGGTTTGGAGATCAACAGTTAACGTACAGAAGTAGTAGGAACTGAAACGAGGCTTAAGTCCAACAATCTTATAAGTCTACGGATTAGTAACACGTGATCCTGATAGAAAGAAGAGATAGCCTAGTTCTTAATCCCCGTAGAAGAGAAGATGATGACTCAGATCAGAAGGCCATGAGGTATAAGGAGTAAAAAGAGCCTTACGTTCCATCCCACAATCAATTCCCTTATATAACTAAGGAATTTCTAGACTCAACTTCGACCAGTTTGGCTTGGTAATCCTACAGGCAGTCAAGCTCTGATACCAACGCTGTCAGGACCCCGACTCAATGCCACATCGATCTAGCATGTAACACCTCATATCACTTTGCGGCCTCACGCACGGTATTCCCACGGGTGTCGCCTTACCTTTGCCCGGGACCGTTTGCGCCTTTTGGCACAACTATATGACAGTGTCGCTAGCATCCATATGATAAGGAGCCCGGGCTGACATGGCTAGTCGTAAACCCAAAGTGGCACAGACTTATAGGGACAGGCATCCATGACCCAGCATCGAACGTGTCGGTCATCAGCGAGTGAATCCAGGCTGTAGCACTGGGCTAGCAGGACTCCGGTGATCCGGGCTGTAGCGGGCTAACAGGACTCCGGTATTCATCGCGTGACATTTCCCCGAAGGGACAGACATAGGAACGAAGAAGGACACATGCCGGCCAGCCTAAGTGTTCCGGAGCAGTAGCAAGCTACCATGGCTCGGTGGAAACACTAGGAGACATTTCCCCGTAAGAGAGGCTACTAAAGATAAACAACTAGATGGTCAGATCCCACACATACCAAGCATTTCAATAACATACACACAATATGCTCGATATGTGCAAATACAACATGGCATCACAACATGACTCTACGACTCAAGTAATTTATTCAATAGGCTACGAGGAGCGAGATATTACAAACATGGGTCTCATGACCCAACAATCAGAGCATACAAGTCAAAGCACAAGCGGAAGCTATCATGTCTGGGTACAGACATCTATAACTGAAAAAGGCTGAGAAGCCTGACTATCTACCAGATCCTGCCGAGGCACAAGATCGTAGCTGAGGTAACAAGCTAAACGTCGAAGACCACGCGAACTACTAGTGAGACCGAAGTCTCTCTGCAAAACATAAAATAGGCAAACGTGAGTACAAATGTACCTAGCAAGACTTACATCAGAACTAACTACATATGCATCATTGTCAACAAAGGGATGGTGGGGTTTAACTGCAGCAAGCCAGCTTTGACTCGGTGGCTATCCTGAACTACGACTACAAGTAACTCTTTTGAGGTTGCGCACACGAGTCCACATATTCACCATATCAATACACCACTATGGATCCGCTCCCGTCTCCCTACGAGAACGCCATCCATAGCACTCACGCTTATCTTGCGTATTTTAGGGTATCCACTTCCACTTGTCTATGAACTGATATAAGCAACCCAGAAGTCCTTTTCCGTGGACACGGCTATTCGAATAGATGATGTTAACCCTGCAGGGGTGTACTTCTTCACACACGCTCTCACCACTTACCGCCGTTTACACGACATGTACTCGGCAACCTTCAAGCGGAAGCCCAACGTGGGTGTCGGCCACGGCCTGCCTAAACACTCGAGTCTCTAGTCTAGGTTTATCGCCTATTCGGGTTCCATCCATGAGGAGATCCGGCCAGAGTTTCGCTCACAGCCCCAAACGATGTGAACAGGGTTCCGTGACACCAAACGGGCGCCCGGTTTACCCGGCCACGTGCCTACCGCATCACAGCCCACCCCTACGGTCAGCGCTGCGCACGGCCTCCAGCATACTACAAACACCAGAAACTACTTGCAACTCCTGGACAGAGGACAAGGGTGATTAAGAAGCCGAGAGGGTCCATTGGTTTCGGGCCCAATGCGTGGTAGTAGCTGAATCATGGATCACAAACACAGAACTCAGTTCCTGAGGACGGCTGCAATGAGACAACCCACCATGTACTCCTACATGGCCTCTCACCGCTACCTTTACCAAATCGTGTTCACACGCTTAGCTCACACACCGTAGGACATGTTCACACACCTTTGATTCATCCCGGATGAATCAGACCTGACTCAACTCTAAGCAGTAGCAGGCATGACAAACAAGCATGAATGAGTAGGCACATCAGGGCTCAAACAACTCCTACTCATGCTAGTGGGTTTCATCTAATTACTGTGGAATGACAGGTCATGCAGAGGATAAAGGGGTTCAGCTACCGCAGCAAGTAACAGATGAATCGATGTTGTCCTAATGCAGTAAAAGAGAGCAGGAGGGAGAGAGTGGGATTGTATCGGAATGAACAAGGGGGTTTTGCTTGCCTGGCACTTCTGAAGATAACATTGAGTCTTCATCAGTGTCAACGATCACAACGTCGGAACATCGTCTACCGGGAGGAAACAGATACCGGCAACAAAGAAGAACACAATCAATGCAATGCACAAAATGATGCATGCTATGACATGGCAATATGAATGTGTTTTGAGCTAATGCAACTAGCAACAGATTAAATGAAGTTGGTTTGAATACAAGATTCAAATTCAAACTCCATATGTGATTATTCAAATGCCATTTAATTCATTTGTCCTAAACAGTAGAGATAAGTTGTTCTAACATGCATGAAAATGGTACAGATGGATTCCTTGAATTTTTCTGATAATTTTTCATATATAATTTATTTAATTTGGAGTTACGGTTAATTTTCTATGATTTATTGAAGTTTAGGGCATTTTCTGAAATTAATAAATCATTTCTGATTTATTTAAAAACTCCAGAAAACAATTACTGCATCAGCCTGACGTCATGATGACGTCAGCAGGTCAACTGGACTGGCTCGGGTCAAACCTGACGTGTGGGGGCCACACGTCAGTGACACAGGACCTAATCCCGGTCAAACCCAGCGCTGACTGGGGTTTGACCAGGGGTGGGGGCCCACTGTCAGTGGCTGTGGGTTTAATAGTTGGGTCATTAACACTAATTAAGCGTGCCACGTCGGCAGTCGCCGGAGTTTCGCCGGCGACGACCCAAAACGCGGCGGAGACGCACCGGGGTGGCTCGGGTTTCGTCTATACTGCACCGTTCGGTGCGCCCTTTGGCTCTACGGAGAGCTGGCGCGATGGCGCGTCAGATGGTCGTGGTCTCCGGGCCTGGGATGGCCGGAGTCGACGGCGGCGAGCTCACTTGCGGCCGCCGGAGCTCGGGTGAGACACGGGCGACCACTAGGGGGCACGAGAGGGCGAGCTGCGGCAGGCAACGGGCTCGTGGAGACGTTCTGAGCACGATGGTGCACTCAGGTGGGAGCTCCAGTGGCTCTGGCCACGACGGCGACGAGGCACGGCGGCGGCGAGCTTCGGCCGTGGTGGAAGATGGAGCTAGGGGACGAAATCAAGTGCGCGGAGTGAGGGGAAGAGAAGAGGAGCTCACGGGGAGTCGGACGAGACGCTAAGTGGGCTCGGGGACGTCCTGTCGGCGGTGAATTGAACGGCGGCGATTGCCGGCCGTGGCGATGGAGATGGCGGTGATGGCGTGGCTACAGGGCACCCCGCGTCGCATGCGTCGTGGTGGAGCTTCATGGGGTCGGGACGGAGCTCCTGAGCTCATCGGAAGGGCGAGGGGTGGCCGGTGGCTATGGATGCGACGGCGGCGCCCTCTGGTGGCTCTCGGTGGTGCTCCAAATCGAGAGAGGGAGAGAGCCAGAGCGAGCAGAGAGAGGGATAGAGGTCGGGGACGACTCCGTGGCGTCGTTAGAGGGCTCGGGGAGGAAGCAGGAGGTGGCCAGGGGAAGCAGGAGGTGGCGCGCGCGGCGGCGTCGCGGTGTCTGTCCTCCTGGCAGGAAGGAAGACGACAGAGGGGGTGGAGATGGGCTGGGCTGGCCAGGTGGGCCTGGTGGGCTACAGAGGTAAGTCCAGGTAAGGTTTCTCTCCTCTGTCTTTTATTTCTGTTTTGTTTTATTTAATTTATTTTGCCACTGTTTTGAATTTAAAATAATTCAAACAATGCCAAAAACTCCTCTGAATATTTTATATTGCTAGATGGACTCCTCCAAAAGCTTATAAAATATTTCAGGGGTATTTGAAATTATATTCTAATTATATGAATATAATTCAAATTCAAATAGCTAATGATTTAAATTCAAAGTCCCAAAAATAAATCCTTAAAAATGTTCAATATTTTGGTTGGGACCAGAACCCTTACCAAAAATTATCAAACATTTAAGAAGAGCATTTTGGAGCAATGAATGAGATTTGAAGGGTTTTTGCCCTTCTTTTATTTAAGTTTTGAGGCTTCCAAAATTCCTCAGTTCAGGTTTCAAAAATTTAAACATGATGCTCAGATGGAAGCAGACATAGGACAGGCCAGAACTAGGGATGTGACAGGGGTAGAAGGGTCGTCGGTGACGTAGTCGATCACAGGGACATCAGCATCGGTCTCGGGGTCTACCGGAGAGAAGAGGGGGAAGAAATAGTAAATACCCACAAACATAAGCATAACAAGACAATAAGAGGGGCTAGAGGTGTTCTAACACAGTGCAAGGCGATACTGGCGAAGGGGGAAACATCCGGGAAGGTTTTCCCGGTTCCGAACGTCTGTTAAACAGATGAATTGGAGGGGAAAAGTTCAACGTTTTCTATGCTAGGGACGTGTGGCGGACGAAGGGACCGCGTGTTCGGATTTGTCTCGCCGTTCTGAGCAACTTTCATGTAGAAAACATTTTCATCCGAGTTACGGTTAATTTTCTACGAATTTCTAAAGTTTTAAAGAAATTCTGCAATTATATTAATTCGAAAATAAAGGTTAAATGCTAGATGCACCCAGCACAGGGTACACAGAAGTGCAGCCAGTGGCTGACAGGTGGGCCAGGGGGTCCCAGTTGACCAGTCAACGCTTGACTGGTCAACAGGGGGTGGGCTCCCCTGTCATTGGCTGTTTTAACTAACTAACAGGTTAATTAGACTAATTAGGTTTAAGTTAATTAATTAACCTATTAATTAATTAATTAATTTAATTATTATTTTTATTCATTTTTATCTTCCTTCTTTTTTAATTAAAAGGGGTGTGGGCCCCATATGGCAACGACACAAGGGCCTAGCAGGGCGGTTGTTATCAGGTGCGGGCGCACCCACGCGCCCAGCACGCGGGGGCGAGGCCGGTCGATCGGAGCAGCATGCCGCGGCAAAGGGGCGGCGCTGGCGCGGCTAGCCGGAGACGCAGCGAGGGCAGCAGTAGAGCGGGGTGCAGCCGGTGCGGCGAGCAGGGGCGACCAGGGGGAGGTAGGGCGGCGGGCGCAGGTGTTGGGTGACCGCGGGCGAGCGGCAGCGAGGAGTAAAAGATCATCTGAAGTGAGGGGCTCTCCGGAAGAAAGTATTTACGAAATCCTACAGTTAGAGTTAAAAAAATCATTTAATCCCAATAGAAGAGTGATCAGAGTCCCAGAGTATAGACGATGAGTAAAAGATCCTAATACCACCCAATGGCGACGTGGACCCGTAAGCCACACAACCATGTTAGTAAAAATAGTTTTTCAATGACTAGACTCAACTTCGGCCAAGGAGTTGGAAAGGGGGTTCCTACAGGCAGTCAGCTCTGATACCAACTTGTGACGCCCCCGATTCAATCGTACACTAATCATACACGCAAATGTGTACGATCGAGATCAGGGACTCCCGGGAAGATATCACAACACAACTCTAGACACAAATAAAATAATACAAGCTTTATATTACAAGCCAGGGGCCTCGAGGGCTCGAATACAAGCTCGATAACAAGAGTCAACGTAAGCAACAATATCTGAGCACAAACATAAGTTAAACAGGGATGCCTTAAGAAGGCTAACACAAAAAGCAACACGATTGAAGAGGCAAGGCCTCCTGCATGGGACCTCCTAACTACTCCTGGTCGTCAGCAGTCTCCATGTAGTAGTATCCATCGGTGGTGGCATCTGGCTCCGAGGATCCACCATCTGGTTGCAACAACCAGAAAGAAGAAAGAAGGGGTAAAAGGGGGTAGCAAAGTAACCGTGAGTACTCATCCAAAGTACTCGCAATCATCAGATCTATACTAAGTATGCATTGGTATCAAATGGAAGGTTTGTATCTATAGACTGAACTGCAGAATGCCAGAATAGAGGGGGGAAGGCCTAGCCTATCGAAGAGTAGCATCTCCAAGCATCTTGCAGCATGTAGAAGAGTAAAGAGTAGCATTTTAATATTTAACAAGCATGTTGCATCAACGCCCAGAGATCCTTCCTCGACTCCCTGCGAGAAAGCAATCTCGGAGCCACATATCCATCACATAACTCAAGTATCCATTTCTAGTTATATAAGATCAGGATATAAGTCTGAACGTCCATTATCGTGGACACGGTATTCGAATATATATATAACTTCCCTGCAGGGGTGCACCACGTTACCCAACACGCTCGATCACTCTGGCCGGACACACCTTTCTGGGGTCAATGCCCGGCCTCGGAAGATCAACACGTTGCAGCCCTACCTAGGCTCAGCAAAGAGGTCCCCGCCGGTCTACCTCCTAAGCACTCTGGGGTCTGGGCCCATCGCCCGTTGCACTCCGGGTCATTGCGAGCAGGGCGGACCAGGCTCCACCACTACAGGATTGTGCCGGCCCAGCTGTGCTGCACTGCTGAACTGGACGTCTGACAAAGCTTCGGCTGATACTGCGACACCGAGGCCCATAACTATTCTTGCGTGGTGGTTAGTGCGTAAAGGACAAAGGCCAACTTAGAACAAATACCCAAACCATTACTCCATTTGGGCTCGCGGAAATGAGCAGACACTCACGATAATGTGACTCCGTCGCCCCGTCTCGTGGACTTACGACAAGGGCCCAAACTGCCCGGCCGTGCCACGTGGAAAACTCGCGGGTGCTCTACGGGCCCACCCGACTTTCACATCAACTCACGGGTACCCCTCAGGGCCGACCTAGCTTCATCAATGGTCTCAAGTAAAGTCAAGGTAACCCTGTGTCCAAACATCAAGAGGAAAACCCGAGGAATCACCCTCGGTGGATTCCACTCGATGTAATCATCAAGGTGAACGTAAGAGGAACCATCCTCGAGGTTCACACTTGAGGGGTTGCACGACAGATTCGTATCGAAAGTGGTTAAGGAAGAATCTCCCTCGATGACTACGAACCAAGAGATACACTACAGAGATCTCTTCAGGAGTGATGTATGAGGTACCACCCTTGGCACTCGATGGTAACTCTACAGAGTCGAGCAACAAAAAAGGGGTGTGATGTGATGAGAAGTGTCGGGCTCTGGTCGTCGATCACGTTGATCGAGTCGTCAATGATGAAGCAGGGGCAACAAGGACAAGGTGGGGGTCACTGATGGATCACTAACCAACCTATACTAAGCAGTTTAGGATAAGCAAGTAAGGTACAACAACAGGTGACAAAAGCAAGCTATGCATAAGAATAGGAGCAATCAATTACAGTAGCAAAATCTAATGCAAGCATGAGAGAATGGAATGGGCGATATCGAGATGATCAATGAGGGGGGGGGGCTTGCCTGGAAGCTCCGCTGAAAAGGGGTAGAAGGGTCATCGGTGATGTAGTCAATCACAGGGACATTAACATCGGTCTCGGGGTCAACCGGAGAAAAGAGGGGCAAGAAATATTAAATACACACAAACATAAGCATAACAAGATAATAAGCGGGCCTAGAGGTGTTCTAACACAGTGCTAGGCGATACTGGCGAAGGGGGAAACATCCGGGAAGGTTTTCCCGGTTCTGGACGTGTGTCAGACAAATGAACCGGAGGGGAAAAGTTCAACGTTTGCTATGCTAGGGACGCGTGGCGGACAAACGGACCGCATGTTCAGATTCGTCTCGTCGTTGTGGCAACTTTCATGTAGAAAATATTTTCATCCGAGTTATGGTTAATTTTCTACGAATTTCTAAAGTTTTAAAGAAATTCTGCAATTAAATTAATTTGAAATAAGGTTAAATGCTAGATGCAACCAGCACAGGTTACACAGAAGTGCACCCAGTGGCTGACAGGTGGGCCAGGGGATCCCAGTTAACCTGTCAACGCTTGACTGGTCAACAGGGGGTGGGGCCCCTGTCATTGGCTGTTTTAAATAACTAACAAGTTAATTAGACTAATTAGGTTTAAGTTAATTAATTAACCTATTAATTAATTCATTAATTTAATTATTATTTTTATTCTATCTTCCTTCTTTTTTAATTAAAAGGGGCATGGGCCCCATATGGCAACGACACAAGGGCCTAGCAGGGCTGTTGTTATCGGGTGCGGGCGCACCCAGGCGCCCAGCACGCGGGGGTGAGGCCGGTCGGCCGGAGCAGCATGCTGCGGCAAAGGGGTAGCGCTGGCGCGGATAGCCAGAGCCGCGGCGAGGGCAGCTAAGGGAGTCCTGGATAAGGGGGTATCCGGACAGCCGGACTATATACTTTGGACGGACTGTTGGACTATGAAGATACAAGATAGAAGACTTCGTCTCGTGTCCGGATGGGACTCTCCTTGGCGTGGAAGGCAAGCTTGGCGAGTCGGATGTAGATCTCCTCCTCTGTAAACCGACTCTGTGTAACCCTAGCCCCCTCCGATGTCTATATAAACCGAAGGGTTTAGTCCGTAGGACTCATCATCATCATCAACAACAATCATACCATAGGCTAGCTTCTAGGGTTTAGCCTCTCTGATCTCGTGGTAGATCAACTCTTGTAATACTCATATCATCAAGATCAATCAAGCAGGAAGTAGGGTATTACCTCCATCAAGAGGGCCCCAACCTGGGTAAACATCGTGTCCCCAGTCTCCTGTTACCGTTAGCCTTAGACGCACAGTTCGGGACCCCCTACCAGAGATCCGCCGGTTTTGACACCGACATTGGTCCTTTCATTGAGAGTTCCTCTGTGTCGTCACTGCAGGGCTAGATGGATTCTCCAACCTTCAACCACGCTGTCCTGGGCGAGACTTTTCTCCCCGGACAGATCTTCGTGCTCGGCGGCTTCGCACTACGGGCCAATTCGCTTGGCCATCTGAAGTAGATCGATAGCTACGCCCCTGACCATCAGGTCAGGTTTGGAAACCTAAACTACACTGCCGACATCCGCGGAGACTTGATCTTCGACGGATTCGGGCCCATGTCAGGAGCTCCGAACAATCACAACGAGCATGACATAGATCTGCTGCCGGACAGTATTCAGAACATCGCACCTGCCACCGCTCCGGACTTTGTTGCAGAGCAGGTCGTGCCTTGCGAGGACGGGTGGATGGACCCCGCCCCGAAGGCCGCACACTCCTCGGCTTTGGAGCCGAACACAGACTCCTCTCCTAAAGGGCTAAGTAGACTTTTGCAATAAGTATGTGAGTTCTTTATGACTAATGTGAGTCCATGGATATGCGCACACTCATCCTTCCACTTTGCTAGGCTCTCTTATTACCGCGCAACTTTCGCCGGTATTGAACCCATTAGTTAACTTCCTCAAAACAGCCACCATACCTACCTATTATGGCATTTCCATAGCCATTCCGAGATATATTGCCATGCAACTTTCCACCGTTCCATTTATTACGACACGTTTCATCATTGTCATATTGCTCTTTGCATGATCATGTAGTTGACATCGTATTTGTGGCAAGGCCACCTTCATAATTTTCATAGATGTTGCTCTTGATTCATTGCATATCCCGGTACACCGCCGGAGGCATTCATATAGAGTCATATCTTGTTCTAGCTTTGAGTTGTAATTCTTGAGTTCTAAATCCATAAAAGTGTGATGATCTTCATTATTAGAGCATTGTCTCAGTGAGGAAAGGATGATGAAGAGTATGATTCCCCCACAAGTCGGGATGAGACTTCAGACTTTACAAAAAAAAGAGAAAAAAAAGAGAAAGGCCAAAAAGAAAAAAAAGGGAAAGGCCAAACAAAAAAGAGAAAAAAAAGAGAAAAATAAAAAAATAAAATGAGAGAGAGAAGGGACAATGCTACTATCTATTTTCCACACTTGTGCTTCAAAGTAGCACCATGATCTTCGTGATAGAGAGTCTCCTATGTTGTCACTTTCATACTAAGTGCGAATTTTTCATTATAGAACTTGGCTTTTATTTTCCAATGATGGGCTTCCTCAAAATGCCCTAGGTCTTCGTGATCAAGCGAGTTGGATGCACACCCACTTAGTTCTTTTTGTTGAGCTTTCATATATTTATAGCTCTAGTGCATCCGTTGCATGGCAATCCCTACTCACTCACATTAATATCTATTGATGGGCATCTCCATAGCCCGTTGATACGCCTAGTTGATGTGAGATTATCTTCTCCCTCTTTTTGTCCTCACAACCACCACCATATATCACCATAGTGCTATGTCCATGGCTTACGCTCATGTATTGCATAAGAGTAGAAAAAAGCTGAAGTGCGTTAAAAAGTATGAAACAATTGCTTGGCTCGTCATTGGGGTTGTGCATGATGGGAGTATTTTGTGTAATGAAAATGAAGCATGGCCTAACTATATGATTTTGTAGGGATAAGCTTTCTTTGGCTATGCTATTTTGATAGGACATGATTATTTGTTAGTATGCTTTGAAGCATTATTATTTTTATGTTTTGTAAGCTTTTATCTTGAATCATTTGGATCTGAACATTCATGCCACAATAAAGAAAATTACATTGAGAATTATGCTAGTGTCGGAGTAATGGGCCACGGGTAGGCTAACCCGGGCCCCAAGACCTTTCAAGACATCGGGGCAGGCCGCGCTCCTCAAGCCGAGTCCCAGACGGCGACTCCGAGATAAGCCGACTCTGGAACGGCGACATCCAGAGAGGCCGACTCCAAGCTGGCAACCTCCGAAGAGGCCGACTTTGGAGAGTCGGCCTGTGACTCCTCCTTCATCCCGAAGTACGATACGGGGTACGGTCACGACGTGGCCGTCTCCCCCTGCTCACGAAGGGCTGGCATGGCTACAGTGAGCCGTATCGCTAGAAGATCTTCGGCGAGGCGCGGCACTGTTGCCATGCCTGCCCTGACCTCAGCCACAGTGCACAGTACGCTGTGCACACGACGTCGGCCTATACGACCCAGAGGCGGCGGGGCCGCCTGTCAGTGGGAGGGCCGAAGGCGGCCTGGGCGCCCGAAGACGGACCTATGGGAGTCGGCCTCCCTAGAGTCGGCCGACTCCTCCCCAGGGCCCCACGTGCCATTAACCAGACAAGATGGGGAGTGGTGCGGTGACCGCCCGATAGACGGCGGCACTGTTGCCACGACCCGATGACCAAGCCTGCGTCACCAGGAGTGTCGCTACAGTATCAGGCCTGTCCATGGGACCCGCCAGTCGGCGGGCCCCAGAAGCCGGCAAGAAGGGCGGTGGCCAGAGAGACAAACGACTGGGACCCGCGCCCAGCCGTATTACTATTGTACCCCCGGGGGTAGGCCTATATAAACCCCCCGGGGCACCCATGCAAAGGGTTCGGACCTGAGTAGAGATAGACCAGATAGCACGGGAGAAGAGAACTAGCCTTGCTCTCTCCTGCCTCCCAAAACAGCTCTAGGAGCACCATTGTAGTCACCTTGTTTGAGTGATCATGCGGAGACCCCGCAGAGCAGCAGTAGGGGTGTTATCTCCTAGGAGAGCCCTGAAGCTGGGTAAGATCCGCTGGCGTGCATGTCTTCACCTCATCCCGCTTCCAGGCACCGGCGACGTTCTACTCGTTCCCACCATGATAAGCCATCCTTTGGCATATGTCGTATCCAACCCCCGACATTTGGTGCCCACCATGGGGCGAGGTGCACCGTCGTCCGGAGATCTGCTCTGGACGGGAACCCTGTTCCTTCCCGGCGAGTGCAGCCAGCCCGGCATGCCGGATGGCGTCTGCGCCGACGCACTGCACGGTGCGGAGATCGCCTGTGCGGCCAGCTGCCTCGCCGATCTTATTGGTGAGGTTCGCCTCTCCGATGAGCCTGCATCGGACGCAGGCACGAGCGCCCCCGAGAGCCTCCTCGCGGGCCTCCTCAACCAACTCCACGTCGCCGGCGAGCCTACCGCGGACCTGGAGTCCATAGGATCCATCGACCCGATGCTGGTCGATTCCGACACCGCGTCGCTCGACGCGTTCCCCACCAACGTGGTGGTCTACGACGAGCCGCTCCCGTACGCGGGGAGCGGCGGAAGCACCGTCACTGAGGTCCTCGTCCTCGAGAACGGCGAGCGCTCCGGCGAAGGAGCGGACGACCCGCTTGACGCGGCCCTGCGAGGCCTTGCGGCGCCGATTCCAGAGGACGCCGACGCCGAGACACTGGAGGCACTCCGCCTTCAGCTCGTCGATGGCGCGAAGAAACTGGCAAGTATCAGGCGCTTGTCAGAAGCTTACCAACGAGAGATGTATCGCGTCGTAGGCGGTTCGCCGGCTCCAACTGGGCCTAGCCGCCTAGGCGCGGTCCGACAGTGCGGCGCGGCAATCGCAAACCTCTTCGGGGCTGATCGCCCTGTGTACGCCACACCCGCAGAGAATATCCGTGCCGCCCAGGCGGCGGCAGACGAGCTCGACAACTTCGAAGGCCAAGAGCGCCGCATAATGACGGAGCGAGTTCAGCAGCTCCTCGACGCGGCCGCCGCGCAGAACGGTGCCGGCTGCCGCACCGAGGCGCCGCGGCGCCAAAATGACGACCCACCGCTTCGCCGAGACCAAGGTGCGACGTCTCGGACGCCGACTGGCGGGGCCCGTGGGAAGAAGGACAGGGAGCCGGCTGTCAGCCATAGCCGGACTCACATCACCATCGAGCGCGACCAAGACGGCCGCCCTAGGGCGGTGGAGCTTGGGACGACTACCAGCCTCCCCCCTCGTGGAGAAAGGTGAGTCTCCCCGCCGCCCGTGGAACATCCGACTCTCGGCGACCGCCTTGGCCGCCGAGAGGGAGTCGGAGAGAATGACGCCCGCCACCGGATCGACCGACTCCACCAATCCCTGGCGCTGGAAGAAGAAGACGACTTGGGTCCTCCCTGCTTCGGACCCCGCATCCAAGACGAGCCCTTTCCCAGAGGGTTCACGCTCCCCCGAGACACGCCTAAGTACACCGGCACCGTGAAGCCGGAGGATTGGCTGATCGACTACTCCACGGCAATCAACATAGCGAACGGCAACAAGCGTGTTGCCGTAAGATACGTCCCGCTCATGCTCCAGGGCTCGGCCCGGACGTGGTTAAACAGTCTGAAACCTCGCAGCATCAATAGTTGGGTCGACTTCACCGAGGCTTTCGTCCGCAACTTCACGAGCACGTACAAGCGACCTCCCAAGCCACGCCAGCTCTGCTTGTGCGTGCAAGGCCCTGACGAGTCTACTCGCGACTACCTCACGCGCTGGGGAGAACTTCGGAACTCCTGCGAGGGTGTGCACGAGGTGCAGGCCATTGAGTACTTTACTGCCGGGTGTAGAGAAGGCACCCTCCTCAAGCACAAGCTCCTCTGTGACGAGCCGGAGACTCTCGACGAGCTGCTGATCACGGCGGACAAGTACGCCACAGCCGACTCCTCCATGAAGGCGGAGATTCGGGTCAGCACCACTGGCAAAGTCGCCCCTCAGGCTCCAAGAACTCCGGCTGGAGACACCAGTCGATGGCAGCAGCAGAATGACCAGAATCGCAAGGCCCCGCTGCCGACTTCCGGCAGTCGGCAGGTGGCAACGGCAGAAGACCAACAACTGGAGGGACCGCCTCCGGCAAAGCGGCAAGTCCAACTGGCTGCCGGCTTTCTCCTACGAGCAGACTCTGGATGGTCCCTGCAAGTTCCACAGCGGTGCGAAGCCGTCCAACCACACCACCCGGAAATGTCACTGGCTGACCAGAATCGCCAAGGGGGACGGCCTGCTCCCTCCCTCTCCTGCCGGGCCGCCTCCTCCGCAGCCGCCCCAGCAGCCGGCCGTCAGGCTAGTCAGCGCGATACAAGACGAGTTCCCGGACGAGCACGAAGCCTATGTGGTGTTCACCAGTATAGCGGACGACCGGCGCAGCAGGCGCCAACATCAGCAAGAAGTAAATGCAGTTGCATCAAGCACTCCAGAGTTCATGCATTGGTCCGAAAGGCCCATCAGTTGGAGCAGAGCTGATCACCCAGAGGTGATGCCGAGCCCAGGCTCTTACGCCTTGGTCCTGGCCGCCACCCTTGCCACGGACAGGCGGGCCACTCGCTTCTCGCGAGTACTGATAGACGGAGGCAGCAGTATCAACATCCTGTACAAGGACACGATGGAGAAACTAGGAATCCAGCGAAGACAGCTTCAGAGCAGCCGGACTGTGTTTCACGGAATCGTCCCTGGCCTTTCCTGCTCGCCAATCGGCAAGATCATGATAGATGTCCTCTTCGGAGACAAGGATCATTTCCGTCGAGAGCCAGTTTGGTTTGAGGTGGTGGACCTTGAAAGCCCATATCACGCATTGCTTGGCCGACCCGCCCTGGCCAAGTTCATGGCAGTGCCCCACTACGCCTACCTCAAGATGAAGATGCCGAGTTCCAAGGGAATCCTAACCATGTCCGGCGACTACAGGAAGTCGTCCGCTTGCGCGGCCGGAAGTAGTCGGCTGGCCGAGTCCTTGGTGGTCGTAGCTGAGAAACGGCTTCTTGATCGGGTCGTGGCGATGGCCGGCAAGCAGCCTGAGTTGTCGCCCGACCCCAAGGAGTCGGAAGCAGAAGGATCATTCAAGCCGGCCAAGGAAACGAAGAAGATACCACTGGACCCAGAACACCCAGAGAAGTACGCTGTCATAGGCACTAGCCTTGATAGCAAATAGGAAGTCGATCTCATCGATTTCCTCCGTGAGAATCGCGACATCTTCACATGGTCCCCCAAGGACATGCCTGGTGTCCCGACGGAATTCGCCGAGCACAAGTTACACGTCCATCTGATATGAAGCCCGTCAGGCAGCCCTTGTGCCGCCTGTCAGAAGAGAAAAGAAGAGTTTTTGGAGAAGAAATAGCCCGGCTCCTGGCGGCCGGCTTCATCATGGAGTATTCTTTCCAGAGTGGTTAGCAAACCCGGTTCTAGTGCTGAAGAAGAACAAGCAGTGGCGGATGTGCATTGATTACACGAGCCTCAATAAAGCTTGCCCCAAGGACCCGTTTGCTCTGCCAAGAATCGATCAGGTGATAGACTCCACAGCCGGATGCGAGCCGTTGAGCTTCCTAGATGCATATTCGGGATATCACCAGATCAAGCTGAACCAGGCTGACAGACTGAAAACCGCCTTCATCACGCCGTTTGGAGCCTTCTGCTACCTGACCATGACGTTCGGCTTGAGAAATGCCGGCGCCACCTTTCAGTGTTGCATGCAGAAGTGCCTCCTGAAGCAACTCGGCAGAAACACCCACGTCTATGTGGATGATGTAGTGGTGAAGACGGAGAAGCGTGGGACCTTGCTGGAGGACCTCAAGGAAACCTTCGAGAATCTGCGCCGATTCCAGATCAAGCTCAACCCAGAGAAGTGCGTTCTCGGAGTACCAGCCGGCCAGCTCCTCGGTTTCCTGGTCTCCGAACGCGGCATAGAGTGCAACCCTGTGAAGATCAAGGCCATCGAGAGGATGGAAGCACCCAGACGACTATTAGATGTGCAGAAGTTCACCGGCTGTTTGGCATCCATCAGCCGATTCATCAGTCGGCTGGGCGAGAAGGCTCTCCCCTTGTATCAGCTCATGAAGAAGACGACCTTCTTTGAGTGGACTCCCAAGGCAGACGAGGCCTTTCTCCAACTAAATAAGATGTTGACTACTCCCCATGTGCTGGCGGCTCCGACTCCCAAAGAGCCCATGCTCCTATACATTGCCACCACCAGCCGAGTAGTCAGCACGGTCATGGTAGTCGAGCGCAAGGAGGAAGGCAAGGCGCTGCCTATCCAGAGACCGGTATATTACCTGAGTGAAGTACTGTCGACCTCCAAGCAGAACTACCCCCATTACTAGAAGATGTGCTACGGCGTACATTTTGCCGCCAAGAAATTGAAGCCTTACTTCCAGGAGCATCCAATCACTATGGTCTGCACAGCCCCGCTGGCCGAGATCATCGGAAGCTGAGATGCTTCTGGCCGAGTGGCCAAATGGGCCATTGACTTAGCTCCCTACGCCATCTACTACGAGCCCCGCACCGCCATCAAGTCACAGGCGCTGGCCGACTTCCTCGTCGATTGGGCCGAGACCCAGTACCTGCCGCTAGCGCCTGACTCCACCCATTGGCGGATGCACTTTGACGGCTCCAAGATGCGCACCGGCTTGGGAGCCGGCGTCATCCTCACTTCCCCCAAGGGCGACAAGCTAAGATATGCGCTGCAGATCCACTTCGCCGCCTCCAACAACGTGGCCGAGTACGAGGCGCTCATACACGGGCTCCGGCTTGCCAAAGAGCTCGGCATTCGCCGGATCCTGTGTTATGACGACTTCGACTTGGTAGTCCAACAATCATCTGGCGATTGGGATGCCAAGGACGCAAATATGGCGAGCTATCGTTTCCTCGTTCAGCAGCTCAGCGGATACTTTGAGGGGTGCGAGTTCCTTCACGTGCCAAGGAACGACAACGACCAAGCAGATGCCTTGGCACGAATCGGCTCCACTCGCCAGGCAATACCATCTGGTGTCGCCCTCCGGCGCCTCCTCAAGCCTTCTATCAAGCTGTCACCAGAATCAGATTCAATCTTTGTGCCGGCTCCTCCTGAGGAACGCCGGACCCGACTCCAAGAAGAACACGGTCGAAGCTGGCCCGGGGACTTCAGAACCCGGCCCGGGGACTGCCGCGGCAGGATCGAAGACTCCAGAGCCAGGCCCAGGGACTGCTCCAGTCAGCCCCGGGATTTCGTCAAACCAGCAAGCGGCTGCGGACTCCAACCCACCACCTCCCAGCCCGGCCACCCTTATCCAAGTCGCACTCGTGGCAGCTGAAGAAATAGCAGCACCTTCATGGGCCCAGCCCATCCTTAGATTCTTAGTACACAGAGAGCTGCCAACCGATGAAATCTTGGCTCGGCAAATACAACGCCGAGCATCAGCCTACACCATAGTCAACAGAGAGCTGGTCAGACGCAGCATTACCGGCGTTTTCCAACGCTGCGTCGAGGCAGAACAAGGCCAAGCAATCCTCAGAGACATCCACGAGGGCGAGTGCGGTCACCACGCGGCCTCCAGGGCACTCGTCGCCAAAGCCTTCCGGCACGGTTTCTTCTGGCCAACCGCCCTGGAAGAGGCCAAAGAACTAGTCCAAAAGTGCAAGGGGTGCCAGATTTTCCGTTCCAAGCCACTCCAGCCGGCTTCCGCACTCAAGACTATCCCCATCGCCTGGCCCTTTGCAGTCTGGGGTCTGGACATGGTGGGACCATTCAAGACGGCACGATGTGGCTTGACTCACCTGCTGGTCGCAGTAGACAAATTCACCAAGTGGGTGGAGGCGAAACCCATCAAGAAGTTAAATGGTCCAACTGCAGTGACCTTCATTGCTGGCATCACAACTCGGTCTGGCATCCCACACAGCATCATCACCGACAATGGCACGAATTTCGCCAAAGGCGCCTTGGCCCATTTCTGCGCGACACAGGGCATCCGACTGGACTTAGCGTCCGTTGCCCATCCGCAGTCAAACGGCCAGGTGGAACGAGCGAACGGCCTCGTCTTATCCGGCATCAAGCATCGACTCGTCGTCCCGCTGGAGCGATCTGCCGGCTGTTGGCTTGAGGAGCTGCCAGCCGTCCTCTGGAGTCTGCACACGACTCCAAACAAGTCAACCGGCTTCACACCCTTCTTCCTCGTCTATGGTGCCGAAGCCGTCATCCCAACGGACATAGAGTTCGACTCCCCGCGAGTCACCATGTACACCGAGGAAGAAGCAGAAGAAGCACGACAAGACGGCGTCGATCTGCTGGAAGAGGGCCGGCTGTTGGCACTCAGCCGGTCCGGCATCTACCAGCAAAGCCTGCGTCGATACTACAACAGGAAGGTCAGGCCAAGATCTTTCCAAGAAGGCGACCTTGTGCTCCGGCTGATCCAGCGAACAGCCGGCCAGCACAAGCTGTTGGCGCCTTGGGAAGGCCCCTTCATTATCAGCAAGGTGCTAGGAAACGACGCCTACTATCTGATCGACGCTCAGAAGCCCCGAGCGCGCAAGAGGGACGACTCCGGCAAAGAAACAGAGTGCCCGTGGAATGCAAATCTTCTTCGAAGATTTTACAGTTGATGCAGTATGTATCGCACTACCCCTTTGTATTAAAGTACTAAGACTTTGGGCCCCCCGAGACGAGCTCGGGGACTGCCCTTTTTGTTATCTATATGATAAGAATCATGCCTTCGAGAAAATCACTTTCATTACAAGCCGCTTGGCACCGGGCCAGACTAGTCGGCCCGGGGACTCGCCGCCTTGCGCTATGAGGAGCTTCCCGCAGTCAGACAAGTAGTGCGCGGTGCCCAATCCTCCCCCTGGCAAAGCCGCAGTTCGCAGAGCGACTGTGAGGTGAACAGGAGGGAGGAAGAACAGGCGCCCACACGAAAAATGGCTAAGGACCTAAAGCACGAACATAGCGTAAGACGTCCTCCAGCATTTCTAAAGCGGAAGCCGACTCATGAGTAGCCGGCTCGCCGTCTTTATTAGCTTTTATCAAGGACGGCCGACTCTCGAGTAGTCGGCCTGTCGCTTTCTATCCAACTTGCTAAATAAACTCTAAAAACAGCCAAGTACTCGCTTTCCCGAAGTAGCCGAGAACTTGACCCAGCGACAGTCCGCGGAGCGGCTGTCCGACTGGCAAGGCAGCGACTAAGGGAAGACGGCAAAGGGAAAAGCCTAAAGAGCAGTAAGCAAGGAAAGACAGAAGTCGGATAAATATTTACATAGGCCCTTGGCCGAATTTTCGAATAGAGGTTCAAAATACACCCCGCGGGTGGAACTGTTCGAAACTAACGAAGTTTTCAAAGATCGCTAAGACAGGCAGGTAGAGGCAGCCTAGGAGGCGGCATCGGGGATCGAAGGATCGGAGGAGACGGCGGCGTCGGGCGCCGGGGCAGTCGGCTGGGC
Source organism: Triticum aestivum (assembly GCF_018294505.1). NCBI lineage: Eukaryota > Viridiplantae > Streptophyta > Magnoliopsida > Poales > Poaceae > Triticum > Triticum aestivum. Next base: position 540,223,782 of record NC_057813.1, on the reverse strand, counting down.
GGTCTCGCCTTGATCACCTCCGGTGGCGGTCGCTTTCTCTTGACGCGGCTCATTGCTGGAGGCGCAGTCAGGCTGAGGCTGGCCGCCTGCTCCGTCTTCTGGCGCTTCCGCCTCGCCTTCGTCCTCCGCCTCGTCCTCCTCCTCAGTGCTGGAGTCGATCACCTCCGCCGAGTCTTCACCATACTCCGGGTTCATTCGGAACCACTCCGACGGCACTTCCTCGCCACCTTCAGCCCGCTCGGGGACGAAGACGCTAGTGTCCGTGTACTCGGCGATGGCCGCAGCACGCTCGATAAGGGCGCCCTCCACGGCCTCCAGCTCGGCCTGGGCTTCTGACCGGAACGCGGCCAGATGGTCCAGGTCCAGCCCTAGATACCACGCCTTAACAAACTCCAAGGCCCGGCGCGCTCCGGCCTGGGCCGAGGAGCCCTTCCAAGCCTCAAGATGACCGGCGGCGACCTCCAGCCAGTCGGCAGTTCGACTGACGGTGCGCAGCGCCGGCATGCCTGGCCACAAGGCGGCAACCGCTTGGGCGCCGGCACGCTGAAGCCGGCGCATCAGCCAGTGAGCCGGACTAAGACAGGCTTCAATGCTCAGAAGCTGCTCCTCGACGGTCCGTGGGGCGTTGGTGGCGATCTCCTCACCGTCCGCCCTTCGCGCCGCACGAGCAGCCTCGATGGCCGGAGGGACTGCCTGCGAATGGCCAGGGAAGAAGTCTTCCAAGACAAAAAGAAGCAAATCGAAAAAAATCAGAAGTCAGCCTGACGCATAGTCGGAAGACCGAAGAGGCGAAAGAAACTTACCATCAACAATATCCTCGATCTCGTGGAAATCGAAGGTCAGCATCACCTCCCTGTCAGTCCAGGAGGAGCGCTCACTCTCGAACTCGGCCAGGAGGGCGGCCTCCTTCTTCTCGGCCTCGTCCTGCGCCTTCTTGAGGAGCTCCTTCTGCTCGGCCAGCTGCGCCGCCAGCAGGTCGCGCTCCGTGGCAAGCTTGCCACACTCCTCCTCCTTGGCACGACGGGCGGTATTGGCCTCGCCCAGCTGCTCCTGAAGAACGGCGTTGGCTTCTGAGGAGCGAAAGAAGAGACAAACAAATCGTCAGCAAAGAAGATCGCCGGGAAGATCCGGCCCGACTGCTCAACAGTCGGCCCGAATCTCGGGGACTATAGCCCGCGGGTGCGCCAGCGCGCCCCCGCGAAGAAAGAAGAGCTCACTCCGGCTTTCCGACAAGTCAGCAGTCCGCTTGTTCAACTCCTCAACATTGTGGTTGAAGGTAGTGACGCGAAGGTTATGGTACTCCTGCAATGAATCATTGAAGACAAAGTTAGTGTTTGGAACTTGCCAGAGGGAGTTCCGAACCGCCTGCTCTGCAGCCGGCCCGGAACTCAGGGACTACACCCAGTGGGTGCGCTGGCGCGCCCCCACAGAAAAACAAACAAGAGTCCAAAGGAAAAGAAACTTACTCGGACGGCCGATCGGGCGGCCAGATGCGCTCGAGTGCAGGCTTGAAGGGCGTCGCCCTCGGCCCGAAGCTTCGCCTGGATTTCCAGGAGCAGTTCATTTAACGGCCCAGTGCCGCCTCCGCGCACCCACCCGATGGGCGCGGTGCTTGTGGCCTCGGCATCTAGGGACGCCGAGCCGGCAACACCGGTCTCCCAAGGACGCGGCGCCGAGGTCGCCCTCTCAAGACGGCGACGTACCGGCGAGGCGACTTGGAGAAGCAGCCGCGTTTCAGCCTCGTCCATAGCCGGCGGCTCCGACGGATCCACCGGCTGCTTGCCGTGCAGCCTCCCAGACGGCGGTGGAGGCGATGGTGGCGGCACGAGGGTGTCCGACATAGAAACATCGCCGCCCTCCTTCTCCACGATGGGGTCCTCAGTGCCGGCCCCTCCGGTTTGCCCCGTGAACTCCGGAGGCGGCGGCGCAGACGATAGTGGGGGGACAAGCATCGCTGATCGGCAACGCGCGGCCTCCTCGGCGTGCCGTCTCGCTGTGAGGGCAGCCTCGGCATCCTCCAGCTCCTTCTGGACGGAGGCGGCCGCCTTGTCGGCCTCCGCCTTCTCCAGACGTTCGGCTTCCTCCTCCTCGCGCTTCTCCCGCGCGTTTCCCTCCGTCGCCTCCCGGAGGGCGGCGGCGGGGTCGGCCCGCCGAGTATTGGCGGACGTCTCCTCCGGCCCCATGACAGAGGGGACGGCGACTCTCTCAAGGGAGAGAGGGGCCCTGGAGAAGATCGGAGGGAGTACGTAAACAAAGACTCGGATAAGATTCGACGAGGAAAAAGAAAGAGCATGAAGACTTACGCGGATACTAGCGGCGTCCTTCTCACTTACCTTCAGAAGCGGTTGGCCTTCGCGGCTGCTTCCTCCCGCCTGGTCGCGGTGGCCGCCCCCTTAAGCTTCTTCATTTTTCCGCCGGGCGCACTCGGCCCGGCGTGACGCCTCTTCGCGCCGCCCTGGCTGGCGGAGGAGCCGACCTTCGGTTGGTGGCGCGGGGCGACTTCCCCTTCGGCGTCGTCGTCGGGCCAGTCGTTGAAAGTGGCCGAGGGCCTGAAGTCGCCTTCCGCTACTCCCCCCCTCCTTCGGCGTCGGCTTCCATTGCCGCCGCCCCCAAGTCGGGGTCATCGACGTCGCTCTCCGCGCGGTTGGGGACATACTCGCGGGGCTGTCTCGTAGCACCAGCGGCAGGCTGCATAAGAGGATTCTGGTTCAGAAGAGGCCGACAAGAGTTAGAAGCCGGAGTCGGCTGAGGAAAAAAGACGAAGCAATAGGAGGACGCGACTTACCACTGGCGGAGGGTTGTCGCGCGAGTACGGCTCGTTGCCGAACTGCCAGTCCTCCTCGTACTCGCAGTGCGCGATGTAGTTCACCATGTTCGCCACCTCCTTGAGGGGCATCTCCTTGGTGCTCATCCGGCTTGGGTCTCGGGGGCCGCTCATCTGACAGATCAGGTGTGGCCGGCCTTGGAGCGGGAGAACTCGGTGCGCCACGAAGGCGGCCAGCAAGTCGGCCCCGACGAGCCCCTCCGACTGTATCAAGACTCGGAGTCGCGCTACGGCGGCGGCTCCGGCAAGGAACAGCGACTTGACCTTGTGGGCCAGCTGGGGAGCCTCCCGGTCAGGGGAGTGGCGTTGTAGGACGGCAGATTGACCCAGTCGCCGTTGGGGGAGAGGTTCTTCACGTAGAAGTACGTGCGCTGCCACATCTTCACCGACTTGATCAGCGTGAAGGTGAGGAAAGGGATTGTCGGCCGTCGAGCGTCGCATTGCGATGAAGGCGCCGCACTGAGCCGGCACGCCGGCGATGTGCGTGCCGAGCTTAGATGAGAAGAATTCCCCCCACAGCTCGATGGTGGGGAGAAGGCCGAGGAAACCTTCGCACAGGGTGGCGAAGGCGGAGAGCAGCACCACCGTGTTCGGTGTGAGGTGGTGCGGCTGAAGACTGTGGAACTCCAGGAACGAGCGGAAGAAGCCGCTCACCGGCAGCCCCATGCCGCGCATAAGGTGCGAGCGGAAGACGACCCGCTCGCCCTCTTCCGGCGCCGGCCAGATTTCCCCCTTCGGCGCGGCGCGGGCGCGCACGAGGTCCGCGCTGGGAAGACGACGTGTCTGGCGGAGGAACTCGATGTGTTCCTCCTCTACCTCCGAGCCATCCCACACGGCGGAGCGCACGGCAGGGGCCGCAGCGGAGGAAGAGCTCATCGCCGCGGTATGGTGTGCTCTGGCTCAACGGCGGAGGAAGGAAGGAGAAAGAGAGCGAGGTGGGGCGGGGGAGCGGGGAAGAAGGGCGCGCGAGCTGTGCCCGTCCGCTTTCCCCCGCCTACTTATAGCCCAACGGGCTGAGAAGCCGAGGGGGGGGGGCGTGGAATTAACTGTGCATAACGTCCCGCACCGCCCCACGATTTACCCCATGATTTACCCCACGATTTACCCCACGAAGTTACTGCGTGCAGTAACAACGTGGGAAAACCAACCGTCCACGGCCGCAACGGATCCGTCCGTATGCCGAGGCGCGGTAGTGGCGGACCCCGCCTGACGGCCCGTCCCGTCGCGCGCGTGGGTGGGCAGACTGTTCTCCCCATGTGGCGCCGTGCGATTGGACCGCCTTGACGGCAGTGGGGAGGCGTATCAGGCACGCCGCCTGCCCCGCCACGACTTTCGAACTGAGGCTCTTCGCCGAAACTCCGACTTTCGATAGTCGGCCCAAGAGAAGACGGCAGCCGAATCCCAGAGTCTGCATTTATAAAGATTGAAGTTGCTGAAGCCCCGCAATGCGGCGACTGCCGGGCTTCACCAGCTTCGGGGACTACTGTCGGAGTAATGGGCCACGGGTAGGCTAACCCGGGCCCCAAGACCTTTCAAGACATCGGGGCAGGCCGCGCTCCTCAAGCCGAGTCCCAGACGGCGACTCCGAGATAAGCCGACTCTGGAACGGCGACATCCAGAGAGGCCGACTCCAAGCTGGCGACCTCCGAAGAAGCCGACTTTGGAGAGTCGGCCCGTGACTCCTCCTTCATCCCGAAGTACGATACGGGGTACGGTCACGACGTGGCCGTCTCCCCCTGCTCACGAAGGGCTGGCATGGCTACAGTGAGCCGTATCGCTGGAAGATCTTCGGCGAGGCGCGACACTGTTGCCATGCCTGCCCTGACCTCAGCCACAGTTCGCAGTATGCTGTGCACACGACGTCGGCCTGTACGACCCAGAGGCGGCGGGGCCGCCTGTCAGTGGGAGGGCCGAAGGCGGCCTGGGCGCCCGAAGACGGACCTGTGGGAGTCGGCCTCCCTGGAGTCGGCCGACTCCTCCCCAGGGCCCCACGTGCCATTAACCAGACAAGATGGGGAGTGGCGACGGTGACCGCCCGATAGACGGCGGCACTGTTGCCACGACCCGATGACCAAGCCTGCGTCACCAGGAGTGTCGCTACAGTATCAGGCCTGTCCACGGGAGAAGCCGGCAAGAAGGGCGGTGGCCAGAGAGACAGACGGCTGGGACCCGCGCCCTGAAGCTGGGTAAGATCCGCCGACGTGCATGTGTTCGCCTCATCCCGCTTCCAGGCACCGGCGACGTTCTACTCGCTCCCACCATGATAAGCCATCCTTTGGCATATGTCGTATCCAACCCCCGACAGCTAGGTAGCATTCCACATCAAAAATTCTGTTTTTATCATTTACCTACTCGAGGACGAGCAGGAATTAAGCTTGGGGATGCTTGATACGTCTCCAACATATCTATTATTTTTGATTGTTCCATGCTATTATATTACCCTTTTTGGATGTTTACGGGCTTTATTATACACTTTTATATTACTTTTGGGACTAACCTATTAACCGGAGGCCCAGCCCATATTGCTGTTTTATTGCCTGTTTCAGTATTTCAAAGAAAAGGAATATCAAACGGAGTCCAAATGGTACGAAACCTTCGGCATCGTGATTTTTGGGAAGATTATGATCCAGGAGACTTGGAGTGCAAGACGGGGGGGTCATCGAGGAAGCCACGAGATAGGAGGGCACCCCCTACTAGGCGCGCCCCCCCTGTCTCGTGGGCCCCTCGAGCACCTCCTGACCGACTTCTTTCGCCTATATAAGCCTACGTACCCTAAAAACATCAAATATCAAGATAGATCGGGAGTTCCGCCGCCGCAAGCCTCTGTAGCCACCAGAAACCTCTCGGGAGCCCTTCCCGGCACCCTGCCGGAGGGGGGATCCTTCACCGGTGGCCATCTTCATCATCTCGGCGCTATCCATGACGAGGAGGGAGTAGTTCACCCTCGGGGCTGAGGGTATGTACCAGTAGCTATGTGTTTGATCTCTCTCTCTCTCTCTCTCTCTCTCTCTCTCTCTCTCTCTCGTGTTCTCTCCCGTGTTCCCTCTATGGCACGATCTTGATGTATCCCGAGCTTTGCTATTGTAGTTGGATCTTATGATGTTTCTCCCCCTCTACTCTCTTGTGATGAATTGAGTTTTCCCTTTGAAGTTATCTTGTCGGATTGAGTCTTTTGTGAGAACACTTGCTGTATGTGTTGCCGTGCTTATCTGTGGTGACAATGGGATATCCTGTGCCACTTGATGTATGTTTTGGTGACCAACTTGCGGGTTCCGCCCATGAACCTATGCATAGGGGTTGACACACGTTCTTGACTCTCCGGTAGAAACTTTGGGGCACTCTTTGAAGTACTTTGTGTTGGTTGAATAGATGAATCTGAGATAGTGTGATGCATATCGTATAATCATACCCACGGATACTTGAGGTGACAATGGAGTATCTAGGTGACATTAGGGTTTTGGTTGATTTGTGTCTTAAGGTGTTATTCTAGTACGAACTCTTGAATAGATTGATCCGAAAGAATAACTTTGAGGTGGTTTCGTACCCTACCATAATCTCTTCGTTTGTTCTCCACTATTAGTGTCTTTGGAGTGACTCTTTGTTTCATGTTGAGGGATTGTTATATGATCTATCTATGTTATTATTGTTGAGAGAAATTGCACTAGTGAAAGTATGGACCCTAGGCCTTGTTTCCTACCACTGCAATACCATTTACGCTCACTTTTATCACTAGTTACCTTGCTGTTTTTATAATTTCAGATTACAAATACCTTTATCTACCATCCATATTGCACTTGTATCACCATCTCTTCGCCGAACTAGTGCACCTATACAATTTACCGTTGTATTGGGTGTGTTGGGGACACAAGAGACTCTTTGTTATTTGGTTGCAGGGTTGTTTGAGAGAGACCATCTTCATCCTACGCCTCCTACGGATTGATAAACCTTAGGTCATCCACTTGAGGGAAATTTTCTACTGTCCTACAAACCTGTGCACTTGCAGGCCCAACAACGTCTACAAGAAGAAGGTTGTGTAGTAGACATCACTACCCAAAGCGCAAACTGCTACTCAAATTCAACAATGAAGCCGCAGCACCCGTTCGGCCCAAAAACAATACGACTACTGAGTTGGACCAACCACCTCATGGTCGCGATAGAGCAGCCACTGATATCGCACATGATTTACGAGAGCTCCTGGACAAAAGGCCAGTGCGGCCAGGTCCATCTATGGGTCCAGAGGATAGGCTCCGACGCGGGATTATGGTCACCACAACGATCATGCCGATTGAATACCAGTCCGAATCAACACCAGGAGCAACAATAGCCAGCAGCAGGCTGCGACACGGCCAGATACAGAGGGGCTGCACACCCCTTGTGCTTCACGGATGAGGTGTTGGATCATGAATGTCCACAGGGATTCAAACCTGTGAATATAGAGTCAAATGACGTAACGACGGACCCCGGGGTCTGGATTGAAGATTTTATCCTTCACATACACATGGCTCGTGGGGACGACCTCCACGCCATCAAATACCTCCCCCTCAAGTTAAAAGGACCAGCTCGTCATTGGCTGAAAAGCCTCCCCGAAAACTCAATTGGAAGTTGGGAGGAACTTGAGGATGCTTTCAGGGCCAACTTTCAAGGGACCTATGTCCGTCCTCCAGATGCGGATGATTTAAGTCAAATAATACAGCAGCCCGGAGAGTCAGCCCGCAAACTTTGGAACTTATTCCTCACTAAGAAGAATCAAATTGTCGACTGTCTGGACGCCGAAGCCTTAGCGGCCTTCAAGCACAGTATCCGAGACGAGTGGCTTGCCAGACACCTCGGCCAAGAAAAGCCGAGAACGATGGCAGCCTTAACAAGCCTCATGACCCGATTTTGTGTGGGCGAGGACGGCTGGTTGGCCCGTAAAGGCACCAGCAACCCAGGCACATCCAAAATCCGAGATGGCAACGGGAAGCCACGGCACACTAAGAACAAACGTCGGAATAACGATAGTCCAGACAACACAGCGGTCAACACCGGATTCAGGGGCTCTCGACCAGGTCAAGGAAAAAAAGCCATTCAATGGCAGTAAAGAGGAATCATCCAGCCTGAACAAAGTCCTAAACAGATTGTGCCAAATCCATGGCACCCCCAACAAACCTGCAAATCATAGCCACAGAGAATGTTGGGTTTTCAAGCAGGCCGACAAGTTAAACACCGAACACAAGGGAAGGGAAACACCAAGCGAAGATGAGGATGAGCTCCGCCAGCCGAACACCAGGGGCCAGAAACAATTCCCATTGGATGTCAAAACGGTAAACATGGTACAAGCAACTCACGCAGAGTTCGTAGCCACCCAATTTAATCCTTGGGCAACTTGCCCGATCACCTTTGATCACAGGGACTACCCGGCCAGTATCCGACACGGAGGATCGGCTGCCTTGGTGCTCGACCCAATAATCGATGGATACCAGCTCACTCGCGTCCTAATGGACGGCGGCAACAATCTTAATTTGATATATCAAGACACCATCCGCGGGATGGGTATAGACCCAACCAGAATAAATCAAAATAACGCCACCTTCAATGGAGTAATTCTAGGCATCGTGGCCCATTGTTGGGGATCCCTCGTGTTATAAGTAACATTCGGTTCTCCCGAAAATTTCAGACGCGAGAACTTACTTTTCAACATCGATCCCTTCAGCAGCGATTATCATGCATTGCTTGGAAGACCGGCCTTCGCTTGCTTTAACGCAATACCGAACTACGCCTACCTTAAAATCAAGATGCCCGGTCCACGCGGTGTCATCACGGTAGCGGAAACACAGAACAGTATGCGGCAGTTCCCGCTGCCGGACTCTAGGCGGCCTCTCCCACCGGAACGCATGACCGGCCGTCAAGACCACGGACACGGTTAGACGAGTCCAATACACCATTTTTCGCGATGGCTCAGACAAACCTAAGCTAGGGGTTGTACATGTGTCCCCATAAATAATACGAGGGGCTGCAAACATGTAACACAAGCCCACAATTTGGCTTGCCTCGTTAACAGGCCGGATCTCGAACATTTCTCGAGCATAACTAACCTTTTGCACATTTTCTTTTTCGTTCTTACAGACACTACCAGTGCAACACCCTTCCAGGATACGGCACAACGAAGACACAGGCGCAGACGTGCAGCAGGGCCCCGCCCATAGGTTTCTCTTTAGATTAAGCCCCTGCGTAAACCTTCTTTGCTGTTTCTTGTTGCTCAAAGTCCCATGGGTATTTCGTACACCTGTACGGGATAGTGGCGTTTTAGGCTTTTTTGCCATGACAGATCAATGCGCGTACCTGGAATCACAAGGTCAAGGGCATTATTTAGCCCAATACATTTTACAAAGTCTGAATACCTTCGGGAGTGTTCGGCGTCACGAGTTTGGCCTTATATGCATCAGCTCCGAATCATGTCTTTGGTCAAATGTTGATTAGCCCGGCTCCTGGGTTTGCTGCCTTACGTTCCGTTCTATTGACTAAGGCGGCCAAAGGAGAACTACTGCGATTGTGCCCTGGTTATTCTGGATGAGCACTTCAGTAGAGAAAGCCGAAAACTGACTGTCATGATATAGCGAGAGACCGGTCAACCACTCGAGGACTCATCAGAATCTATAGGATTCCTCCGCGTTAATGAAGGACCGGTCTATCGGTCAAGTACGCGCACCGTATTTGGATGCACGCAGAAGTACCAGGGGCTATATAGTAGCCCCACCTTTCAACTCCTATGGCTAAGCGAAAGTGTTATAGCTATATAGTCCGGTTGCCAGGTTCGATGCGCGATCACCTCCTTAATGGACCAAGACGTTGGATCCAGTGTGTCTCCGCCTATCTTCTCGAACACCCCCGCATTATGCGTGGGGGCTAAAGCCAACGACTGCTAACTTTCAAATTATATGAATATATAAACAGCCATACATGAGACATCACAATACTTTCAGGCACAAGTATATAACACAGCCTCCATAATTAAACACACAACAGTTCATAACTAATAAGTTCGTCATTCAAACATGACATTCTTCGAACACTGAGACTCTATTCTACGGGCACCTTCTATAACCTGCTCAAAGTAGTGCTCAGTTGGGTCTTGGCTTCCGGCCAGACCTCGGGTTGCAATGCGGGTGGCCTCCATATCCGCCCAGTATGTCTTCACACAGGCAAAAGCCATCTGCGCACCCTCTATGCACGCCGATCTCTTCATGGCGTCAATTTGCGCTCTGGCGCCAAATAATCATTGCACCAAACCAAAGTAACTGTCCGGCCTCAGCTCCTTCGGCCACAGATGGTCTATCACAGACCTCATTGCAAGGCCGAACAGCCTATGGAGCTCGGCTATGGCGGCCATCTTATCACTCAAGGGCAAGGAGCACGCTGGAGCATTAAATTGCTACCAAAATAGCTTCTCCATTTTGTTATCCTCATGATCCTTAAATAACTTGGTCGCATCAGCCGCACTCTTCGCCAAGTCCGCATACTCATCTGCGGCGCTCCATAGCTTATCCAACGGAGCATACTTTGGATCTAAAAACTTCATCCTCAACACATAAGGACTCTCGGCCGCGATTTCTCCGGCTTGTCGAAGTTCCTCCCGTGCATCTCTAATCTGAGAGTGCATCTCTTTAGCCGAATCCATCACCTTCTTCAGGTCGTCCGCCTTTGTTTGATTCTCCTTTTCGAGAAGCTCATACCGGCCGGCGGCGTCCCTTAGCTCCACAGCCATCTCGGCTATCTTCTCCTCGCTTCGGAGATGAGCGGCCTGTTTGACTCTTAATTCTTCGGCTGCCTTTAGAGCAGCCGCATTGCTAATCCGGGCTTGTTCCTTGGCTAGAGCAAGCTCCGCCGGCAGGGCCTCAACGGTAGCAGCTCCGCCTACAATTACATCACACCACATTAGTATTTCAACCTTATTACAAAAATAGATGTGGATATAGGAAAGCATACTCTGCGACTCCTCGAATCACTTGTTCACAAGCGTGACGTCGGCCTCCACAATGTCAATCTGCCGCCTCAATTCGGTGCATTCAGTGGCCTGGTCTATTGCCGAACCCTTAGCAACCTACACATCAATACAAGTGCGATCATTATCTCGGAGTGTGATCCTCCGTTTGCTGCCATGTGCTGGCATCCGCAGTCTCAAGGGCTACTATCTATACAGAGCGCATGTATCGCGTGCGGTTCAACTAAAAATTGCGGCTTACCTCAAAGCCTTTGAGCAGGCCCCTAAAAGCTTCATTTAAACCGCTTGTGGCGGAGGATATTTTCTCCAATACCATACCCATTAGGGTACGATGATCCTCCAAGAGATCAGCTGACTCCAGGAGGCCCATCAGCGTGTTCGGCCACACACCATACTCTCTCAGACCCTTTTCGTTGTCCGCCATGGGAGCCGAACGCGCTAGGCTCGGGGCGGCCGAAGTGTTAGCTTCCGGCCCCATTGGATCCGGACTCCTCCATGACGATACCTCAGGTTCGCCCGCCTCACGGGGCAGAGAGGCTGGTGGGGTTTCACTCTCCATCATCTCCGGAAGAAGATCCCCCGAGGACAAACCCTATTGAGATGAACTGCTGGCCGGACTACAAAAACAGGTCCATGTTATTACTCCTAGAGGAAGAAGCAATAAGATCCTTGCTTAATTAAACTTACAGCTCGGTGGAGGGCTGGCCCATTGGCGGGCGCTGTACGGCGAGGACGCCCTTTGAGGCAGGGTCCTTTGGCGAAGTTCTTTTCCCTTGTTTAGGTGCCCCCGTCTCCAAATCTTTGGAGGCGGCCCTCTTCTTCACGCGGGGGGAGAAAACCTCAGAGTCGCCTCCCCGATTCTCCTTCTCCGTGGAGGCACCGATTCCCCCGGTTCGGATGCGCAGTGTGTGAGGCCCACTGTTGGCCTCCCCGCTCTCCCCTTCAGCTTTCTCTCGTGGCACCCGACTAAGTGTTCATTCAAGAATCCTGGCCATTGCCAGGCCGGGCGAACCTTCGGGAAGAGGGGCCGGACACCTGATCCTCTCCGCCTTACTAAGCCAATCCTGGTTGCGGACAGTGTTTAGAACAATGCTATGACAAATATAAGCAAGGTGTTCGTTTATGGGGGTACTTACTTGGGTATCAAGGCGATTGCAGCTCAGGCCCGCATCCTCGATGGTGTCCGGACACTTTATTCATGGTCCGAAGAACAGCTTATACATCCCTTCAGGCGTCATGCCGAAGAAGTGCTAAATGGTTCGCGGACCTTCTAGATTGAATTCCCACATCCGTAGAGGCTGGCGTTTGCACGGCAGGATCCGCCGAACTAGCATTACTTGGATTATTTTGACGAGACTAATGTCCCTCTCGAGGAGCTCCCGAATGCGGCTTTGTAGCATTGGTACATTGTTCGCAGGCCCCCAGTTTAGTCCCACGTTGAGCCACGATGCCAGTTGAGGCGGAGGGCCCGAGCGGAAGGCAGGCGCGGCCGCCCACTTTGAGCCTCGAGGAGCTGTGACATAGAACCACCTCCGTTGCCATAAATCAGATACCTCCGGGAAAGAGCCTTCGGGCCACGGGGCATCGGCGTTCCTACTTATCATGTCACCTCCGCCCTCTGCGTGTCGCTCCTCAATTATCTTTGGCTTCACATTGAAAGTCTTGAGCCATAAGCCGAAGTGGGGGGCGATGAGGAGAAAGGCTTCACACACAACGATAAATGACGAGATGTGGAGGATGGAATCCAGAGCTAGATTGTGGAAATCTAGCCCATAGTAGAACATGAGTACCCTCACGAAGGGATCAAGAGTAAGGCCTAAGCCCTGGAGGAAGTGGGAGACAAATACGACGCTCTCGTTGGTCTCGGGAGTAGGGATAACCTGTTCGGGAGCAGGAAGGCTATCCTTGACATCCGCGGTCAAATACCCCACCTCCCCGAGCTTCGCAGTATCCTCCTCTGTGACAGAGGAGGCCATCCATCGGCCTTGATGGTCAGATCCGAACATGATCGAAGATCTAGGGTGCTTAAGCTCGGGCTTTGGGTGTTGGAACTCAGGGCGCGAGATGTGCGAGCGTGGAGATAGAGGGATATGCCTCGGCTCATTTATAAAGGGGGAAGAATATCAAGTGTCCCCGAACGTGGTCGTTCGGGACCTGCCTAAAAATGTGGGGTCATGCCAACAGGCACAGTTAGATTACCCATACCCGAATTGATGAGAATCCTGTAATGAGGGGGAACACGATCTCTGCTCTGACAGGACGTGCCAAGGAAACCGCCTCATGGTGTGTGCGGTAGCAAGTTGTAAAAGCGGTTCAAGCAAAAAACCAGACCGCGACGTGATGTCACTTTTCAAAGAATTGTCAGCAGATTAGATTCGTGGATTATTCTCTCTACAATGGTACATGGAATGTTATCCTGCAGAGCCGGACACGGTCCTTGTGTTCAGAATTATTTTTGGAAGTATTCGGAGATGGAACCCACCTCACAATGCCGAAGACAATCTACGCTCCGGACTCATCATCATTGAAGCCTGGTTCAGGGGATACTGAGGGAGTCCTGGATAAGGGGGTATCCATACAGCCGGACTATATACTTTGGCCGGACTGTTGGACTATGAAGATACAAGACAGAAGACTCCGTCCCGTGTCCGGATGGGACTCTCCTTGGCGTGGAAGGCAAGCTTGGCGATTTGGATGTAGATCTCCTCCTCTGTAAACCGACTCTATGTAACCCTAGCCCCCTCCAGTGTCTATATAAACGGGAGGGTTTAGTCTGTAGGACTCATCATCATCAACAACAACAATCATACCAAAGGCTAGCTTATAGGGTTTAGCCTCTCTGATCTCGTGGTAGATCAACTCTTGTAATACTCATATCATCAAGATCAATCAAGCAGGAAGTAGGGTATTACGTCCATTGAGAGGGCCCGAACCTGGGTAAACATCGTGTCCCCAATCTCCTGTTACCATTAGCCTTAGACGCACAGTTCGGGACCCCCTACCTGAGATCCGCCGGTTTTGACACCGACAGCAGCAACGCGGGGTGCAACCGCTGCGGCGAGCAAGGGCGACCAGGGGGAGGTAGGGCGGCGGACGGAGGTGGTGGGTGGCCACGGGCGAGTGGCAGCGAGCAGGGCCGCAGTGGTGTGCGGCTACGCGGGCAAAAGACGGCAGCGGTAGCAGTCGCTGCGGGCGCGGCAGGGCGCAGCTGCTGCTGCAGCAGCAGGCGGCGAGCGAAGTTGGCATGGGGCAGGGAGGAGTTGCACGACGCAGGAAGAAGCGGGAGAGTGGTGCGGGCGAGTGTGAGCAGCGCGCGGGCTGCGCGTGGTGGGCGCGGGACGGGGATGGCAGCGTGCGACGAGCGTGGTAGAACTTACCAGGGCAAGGTGGAGCGTCCTGCAGTGCGCGAGCGAGGGCGCGGTGACGCGCCGGAGGTGACGGGCTGGTGGACGATGCTCACGGGCAAGGCCGCCCGGTGTGCACGCGGAGCACGGCAACCGCAACAGCGGATAGGGGATGGGGAGGACGATCGGGGTCCTCACCAGTGTTGGTGAGCAGGGGGCGTCGAGGCGCGTTGGTGACCATTGAGGAGCAGGACTGGGACAATCCGGCAAGGGGGGGAGGTTCGGCGATGGCGTGGCGTCGGTTGGTGGCGGGGTTGGGGCAGCGGGGCCTGAGGCGTCGCGGCAAGGAGGCTTCTGGGGGAGGGGAGGCGTCAGGCAGGGGGGTTCTCTGGCGGCGGGCGGTGTCGGGAGCGCCGCAGGGTCAGGCGGTGGCATCAGTGGCACAGCAAGGGAGCATCCCAATCCAGATTGGAGTGCGAGAGGGAGAGCGAGTCGTGGGGGGGAGTGGGGATCATGGGGGGATTTGGGCAAGCGTGGTTAGGGTTTCGGGCGGGGGGGGGGGTGGCCAAATGAGCCAGCGGGGAGAGGAGGGCCGACTTAGGTGGGCTGGCCGGTTGGCTAGCTGGGCCGGTTGGTCGAGCGTGTGGGGGAGGGGGCGGTTTTTTTTATTTTCTTTTTATTTAACCCTTTATGTTTTCTTTAGATTAGGGCATTAACCAAAAATTTGGTTCACCACCAATATTAACAAATGCAAATTTGCCACGTGGCGAACATTCTATTTAGACATTTGAAATTTTTTGAGTTTGACTTGATTTTGAATTTGGACCGGATTCGAACCAACTCGAGTTAACAACAGTAATCATGATGACCTGGCATCATTAGTAGGGGAAAATTGTAGCTTTATTATCCGGGCGTCACATCGTGCCCATCAGATTGACAATAGTACTCTGATGATGGACCAGGTACTAAAATAACAATATTTAATAAGCAGTGAAAAATATTTATACAACACAAGAGTCAATATATGGTATGAGCTGTCATTTGCTATCCCATTGCCGACACCTACCACAACCGCGCAATTTTTTTGTTTCGTGGGGCAGAATCATGTGGCCCATTTTCCACCTCCCTCGCGAACCTTATCCTCTCACGTTCTTCTTTCTCGAGGTAATAGCACTGGGAGTCCTGGAAGTCCTGGATGTGATGATCTAGTCAAAAACTTGCAAAAGCAAACTATTGCATCCTACAACTTGCAGCCAATGTGCAAAATTGGTGCTAGCCAATCAGACGACGACAAGTGGAGCCAAGTCAGCACAGCTGGTTAGCACCGAACTTTTTGCAATTACCCCTGGCCTTAGCACAAATTAACCCACAGCACCTGAGTTTAACTACTTGGGTATATTCTTGGAATATTTTGTTGGCTCAGCCCACTCCACTCACTCATCTCTCTTCTTCCCTCGCGAGGATCCCCTGCTCCATCTCGCTGCCATGGTGTCTTAGAGTGAAGGATCTAGCTCATCGTCCGACGGCTACTCTGTCACAAGTGAGGCTAGCTCTTCCACCTCCAGTACATACATACAGTCACTGGCAGTTAGGGTTACGACAAAAATGGGGAATTTTGCTGACAATAATATGTTCTAGTCACCTGCTGATGCCACCATTTTCGGCTCTGAATGGAGATGCCTTGCTCCAGATCTTGTAGCTAGACGTGAACACCATTGTGTCTGTGAGAAGCTTGTGTCCTTTGAAGCAGTTAACAGTGGAAGGAGGTATCTTGCTTGTGCACAAAAGATGAGTAGATCTATAGTTAAATCCAAACTTGGAATGTGTCATCTTACTGTGATCTATATAAGCTTAGAGTGTGGCATGTAACTGTGGATGCTATCTGTTCTTATCTGTTTTCTGCACAACTTTTGGTTATGCTAAGAATTGATCTTATGTCGGTGTGCCATAGTGTTGTAACTCTATTGAATGATTGACAGTGCAATTAATTTAGTTCTTCCCCAAGTTATTATAGTAGATCAATAATTCTCCAAGCTTTTTACTGTGAATCTGAATTTTACCATGTAATAGTAGATCATTTCACTAAAATTTCATTAGTTATCTGAATTTACCATGTATCTGATTTTTTTCCTAATTAGTTGGACATCCCTAGATGCAACTATGTTGAGTGGGTTGACCCTGAATGGCCTGCCACTCTGAAGATGAGTCTGGCTAGGATTTGGGGCATGTATGAACATGAGCAGAAGCTAAGGCTCAGGGAGAATGTAGTTAATGCTGAAGAAAATGTGTTGTGAGAGAGAAGGAAAAGATGGAAAAAGATCTTAAGTTTTTTAAACTAGATTTTGCTAAGATGGTGGCTGACAAAGAGCAGACAATTACTGAGTTGGGCAACACAAGGCTAGCTCTCTCTGACCTAAAAATAGAACTTGAGAAGAAGAGAATGTCTGGTAAATCTTCCACTAGCATTCATCAGGTCATGAGGGCTAAGGCAGAGAAAGACAAGGATGAGATGAAGCAAGAGATGGACAAAATGAAGGAAGATATGGACAAAGTGGTGTCACAGCGGGATGAGCTGAAGAAGGAGAAGAAGAAACTAGAGTACATGATTGGTGATTTATTCAGGCACAAGGAGGAGACCAAGGGCAAGATAAGGAGGGTGAAGGAGATCTTAGATGAATTTGAGTAATTCATTGTTGGCGTAATGTTGCCTTAAGTTGGAGCTATTAATTAGTTGTACTTCTTTAGTGACTTGGTTAATTTGTATGCCAGTATTATGTAATGCACTGGATTTGTATGACTGCATTTAGTTAACTAAATTTGTATGACTGCTTTTTAGTGTTACTAGTTATTTGAATGTCTCCAGATAAGTGAATTTTTGACAGTGTCAGTGAACTAGACATGCAGTTAACCCTAAGATCCAGTTAACTGAATTTGCAGTAACCTGAATCTTCAGTTAACTGAATCTTCAGTTAACTGAATTTGCAGTAACCTGAATCTTCAATTAACTGAATCTTCAGTTAACTAAATCTCTAGTTAACTGAATCTTCAGTTAACTGGATCTTAGGGTTAATTGCATTGCCAGTTCGCTGAATATTTTATGAATTTAAATGAGTTTATCTGCATTTCTAGTGCACAGAGGGTTTATGAATTTAAATGTTAACTGCAAATTCAATTACTGCAAATTCAGTTAAATGAATTGGCACTGTGTGGTAACTGGAGCTCAAAGTGCACTGATTTGGTCTCTCTCTGCATGAATTTGTCTCTCTTTGCATGGCCAGTTAACTGAATTTTAAGTTAAATGGATTATGAGTTAACTGAAGACAATTTAACTCTAATTGTTTCAGTTAACGGAATTTTTTCTGAATTTAAATGAATTGGCACTGAATTGGAACTAAACAGAGATAAACTAGTAGAGATAAAGTACCTGAAGAATCTACAGTACTAAATTCATCCTATTTTTGGACAGAACAACACATGCTATCTATAGTAGTAGACACCACATTTCTACAGCAGCATGGCAGCAAACACAGCAGCAGCAGTAGCATGGCAAACACAGCAGCAACAACATTGCAACCAAACGAAAGCAACAAAACAAAAGAGCACCCATAGAAACATTGCAGCATACATCATCACTTGATCATCATAGGATAAGTTCACTCCACATTGCAGCAGTTAACCATAACCTTGCAGCAGTTCAACCATAGCAGCAGAATTACAAATAACTTATGTGTTGAACCTATAAGCAGCACACCTAACTTAACTAAACGCAAAATACTTCTAACTTATATGCTGAACTTATAAGCAGCATACCTAACTACTTCACCTTCTTCTTCACATGTTCAGTCCTTCTTCACATCTTTAGGCGGTTGAGACGCTCGGAGCGGCGCACCTCCCCTGCAGAAGACCTCTTCACAGCCTTCTTGCCGATCCTTGCCAGCTCTGCCACCGCGTCCTATGCTGCCTCCACCACCGGCTCCAGCTTGATGATGTCTGGCACGTCTGGAAGCAGGTCCACTTCAATAGGACGAGCCTTGTGACCACTGAGGGAGTCCTGGACTAGGGGGTGTCCGGATAGCCGAACTATCATCATCGGCCGGACTCCAAGACTATGAAGATACAAGATTGAAGATTTCGTCCCGTGTCCGGATGGGACTTTCCTTGGCGTGGAAGGCAAGCTTGGCGATACGAATATGTAGATCTCCTACCATTGTAACCGACTCTGTGTAACCCTAGCCCTCTCCGGTGTCTATATAAACCGGATGGCTTTAGTCCGTAGGACGAACAACAATCATACCATAGGCTAGCTTCTAGGGTTTAGCCTCCTTGATCTCGTGGTAGATCTACTCTTGTAATACCCACATCATCAATATCAATCAAGCAGGACATAGGGTTTTACCTCCATCAAGAGGGCACGAACCTGGGTAAAACATCGTGTCCCTTGTCTCCTGTTACCATCCGCCTAGACGCACAGTTCGGGACCCCCTACCCGCGATCCACCGGTTTTGACACCGACACTGGTGCTTTCATTGAGAGTTCCTCTGTGTCATCACCGATAGGCTCGATGGCTTCTTCGATCATCAACAACGACGCAGTCCAGGGTGAGACCTTCCTCCCCGGACAGATCTTCGTATTCGGCGGCTTTGCACTACGGGCCAGTTCGCTTGGCCATCTGGAGCAGATCGAAAGCTACGCCCAAGTTTGAACTTCACGGCTGACATCCAAGGGGACTTGATCTTCGATGGATTCGAGCCACAGCCGAGCACGCCGCACTGTCACGACGGGCATGACTTAGCTCTGCAACCGAACAGTAACCTGGAGGCCACACACGAGTCCGCTCCGATCTTCAATTCGGAGCCGGCTACGCAGATCGAGGACGGGTGGCTAGACACCGCCCCGGGGGCTGCAACCTCTACGGCGATAGAGCCGAACACTGACCTTGTCCCTCATGAAGCTCATGACTCCGAGGTGCCGGACTCCTCGCTGGACTCCGAACCTCCCGCGCCCCCTCCAGTCGAATCCGATTGGGCGCCGGTTATGGAGTTCACCGCTGCGGACATCTTTCAACACTCACCTTTCGGCGACATCTTGAGTTCGCTAAAGTATCTCTCGTTATCAGGAGAGCCCTGGCCGGACTGTGGTCAGGACGGTTGGGATGCGGATGACGAAGAAATTCAAAGCCCACCCACCACCCACTTAGTAGCCATTGTCGACGATCTAACCGACATGCTAGACTTCGACTCCGAAGACATCGATGGTATGGACGACAATGCCGGAGACGACCAAGAACCAGCACCTACTGGGCACTGGAAAGCCACCTCATCATATGACATATACATGGTGGATATCCCAAAGGATGGGAATGGCGAAGGAACAGCGGAGGATGACCCCTCCAAGAAACAGCCCAAGCGCCGGCGACAGCGGCGCCGCTCTAAATCCTGCCACAGCAAGAATGGAGATTCCGGCACCAGAGATAATAACACCCCAGACAGTGCCGAAGACAACCCCCTCCAGCAAGATTCAGCGCAGGAGGACGGAGACGCCAGCCCTCATGAGAAAGCAGCAGACGAAGAAGTAGAGGATTACATGCCTCCCTCCGGAGACGAGGCAAGCCTCGACGACGACGAATTCGTCGTGCCTGAGGATCCCGTCGAACAAGAGCGTTTTAAACGCAGGCTTATGGCCACGGCAAACAGCCTCAAGAAAAAGCAGCAGCAGCTTAGAGCTGATCAAGATCTGCTAGCCGACAGATGGACTGAAGTCCTTGCGGCCGAAGAGCATGAGCTCGACCGCCCCTCCAAAAGCTACCCTAAACGCAAGCTGCTCCCCCGATTAGAGGAGGAGGCATATGAACCTGCATCACCAGCAGACAATACGGCTGACCGACCACCCCGTGGCCGCGACAGAGAGGCCTCTAGGCCCTCCACCAGAACCGTACCCCGGCATCGCTCGAAAAGCACAAGGCCACAGGGGAATGCTCCGGACTTGCGAGATATATTGGAGGATAAGGCAAGACAATCAAGATCGATCTATGGATCGCGTGGGCGCCCCATGATACGCGACGACAACCGTCGCGCCGGACACAGTAAGTCCGGCCGGGCCGAACAAAATATACAAAGCTCTTTTGAACTCCGTCGTGATATCGCCCAATACAGAGGCGCCGCACACCCACTATGCTTCACAGATGAAGTAATGGATCATCAAATCCCCGAAGGGTTTAAACCCGTGAACATTGAATCTTATGATGGCACAACAGACCCCGCGGTTTGGATCGAGGACTATCTCCTTCATATCCACATGGCCCGCGGTGATGATCTCCACGCCATCAAATATCTCCCACTCAAGCTTAAAGGACCAGCCCGGCATTGGCTTAACAGCTTGCCAGCAGAGTCAATTGGGAGTTGGGAAGACCTGGAAGCCGCATTCCTCGATAACTTCCAAGGCACGTACGTGCGACCACCAGACGCTGACGACCTAAGCCATATAATTCAGCAGCCAGACGAATCGGCCAGACAATTCTGGACACGGTTCTTAACCAAGAAAAATCAAATCGTCGATTGTCCGGATGCGGAGGCCCTCGCGGCTTTCAAACATAACATCCGCGACGAGTGGCTTGCCCGGCACCTGGGACAGGAAAAGCCGAAATCCATGGCAGCCCTCACATCACTCATGACCCGCTTCTGCGCGGGTGAGGACAGCTGGCTAGCACGCAGCAACAACCTCAGTAAAAATTCTGGCAGTCCGGATATCAAGGACCGCAATGGCAGGCCGCGTCGCAACAAAAACAAACGCCGCATTAACGGCGACAATAGTGAGGATACGGCAGTCAATGCCGGATTCAGAGGCTCTAAACCCGGTCAACGGAAAAAGCCATTCAAAAGAACTACTCCGGGTCCGTCCAATTTGGACCGAATACTCGACCGCTCGTGCCAGATACACGGCACCCCCGAAAAGCCAGCTAACCACACCAACAGGGACTGTTGGGTATTCAAGCAGGCAGGCAAGTTAATTGCCGAAAACAACGACAAGGGGCTGCATAGCGACGACGAGGAAGAGACCCGACCGCCGAACAATAGAGGACAGAAGGGTTTCCCCCCACAAGTGCGGACGGTGAACATGATATACGCAACCCACATACCCAAAAGGGAGCGGAAGCGTGCACTCAGGGATGTATACGCGATGGAGCCAGTTGCCCCGAAGTTCAATCCATGGTCCTCCTGCCCAATCACTTTTGACCGAAGGGACCACCCCACCAGCATCCGCCACGGCGGATTCGCCGCATTGGTTTTAGACCCAATCGTTGATGGATTTCACCTCACCAGAGTCCTGATGGACGGCGGCAGCAGCCTGAACCTGCTTTATCAGGATACAGTGCGCAAAATGGGCATAGACCCCTCAAGGATTAAACCTACAAAGACGACCTTTAAAGGCGTCATACCAGGTGTAGAGGCCAATTGTACAGGCTCAGTTACACTGGAAGTGGTATTCGGATCCCCGGATAACTTCCGAAGCGAAGAGTTAATCTTCGACATAGTTCCGTTCCGCAGCGGCTATCATGCTCTGCTCGGACGCACCGCGTTTGCAAAGTTCAACGCGGTACCGCACTACGCATACCTTAAGCTCAAGATGCCAGGCCCTCGAGGAGTCATCACGGTCAACGGAAACACTGAACGCTCTCTCCGAACGGAGGAACATACAGCGGCTCTCGCGGCAGAAGTACAGTGCAGCCTCTTAAGGCAATTCTCGAGTCCGGCCGTTAAGCGACCGGACACGGCTAAACGCGCCCGGAGTAACCTACAACAAGACCACCTGGCACGTTCCGAGCACGCGTAGCAATGCGGCCCCAACCCCAGCCCCTACAAAATTTCAAGACGGGTCCTTCGCGTACATCATTACGCTCTGAAGATACCATGGGCATAGGGGGAGGGGCACGACCACGATAGGCCCAGAATGCGGCTTAACCACACCAGGGGCTCTCAAGTGTGTCGTTCTTTTTTCTTTTCTTTTTTTTACCCACAGGACCCCGTTCATCAGAGGCCCTGTCCGGCAGTAGACCTGCCGAACTCACGATGCAACAGCCAGGGAAGGAGAAAGGCTACGACGAATATCCAGGTGGTCTCCATTATGAGCATTAAATCTGTTTTATACACCATTCCGCAGCCTACCCCTGGAGGGGGACATGTTTAATAGTCCCATCCCTTGCTTATCGCACCATTTGTATCGTTCTGCATTCACAGCAGTATTTCTTGAATAAACAATGCACCTTTTTGCTTACAATTGCATTCCTTTCTTATACATATGTTCATTTATGACATGTTGCATCCGTACACTTTGGTACGGCTAAATACACCAGGGGCTTATGTTTCCCGCATCATGGTGCGATAAGTCCGAACACTTTCACAAGTGCGGCACCCCGAACTTATAGCATTATATGCATCGGCTCCGAATCATGTCTTGGGTCAATAGTTGGGTTTGCCCGGCTCCCATGTTTTGGTACCTTATGTTCCGTTGTATCGGCTAAGGTAGCACTGGGAGAACCACTGCGATTGCGCCCCAGTTGAGCTGGGCGAGCGCCTCAGTGGAGAAAGCTAAAACTGACCGTCATGATGAGGCGAGAGCCGGTCGCTGTTCGAGAGGTTTTTTCGAGTCCCTAAAGACTTATGCCGCTTAGAGCGAGGAACCGGCTTTGTCCGGCCCAGGCGTGGATAGCGCCCCAAATTCGGCCTTCCGAACACTAGGGGCTTCGCCGAAATTTAAAATTATAGAATTCTATGGCTAAGTGAGAGTGTTCAAGCATTATAAGTCCGGTTGCCTTGTTCGTTGTGTTGAGCGCCTCCCTAGATGGACCCAAAAATGGGAACAAGAGTGCTCAAATTTATCCCGAACACCCCAGCACTCGTGGCATGGGGGCCGAAGCCGACGACTTGCCATCTCTCAGATTTGATAAACGGCCGCACAGAAGGTAATATTTTAAATTAACAAGCGTTGCTTAGCGCATATGAACAAAGTTTTCAGCGCACAGGATAACAAAATGCGAGTCTACTCAAATATTACATCTTTGGAGCACTCACCCGCAATAGTGCGGGCACCCTTCAGAACAGTCTTATAATACATCTCGGGAGTACGATACTCCTTGCCCAGCGGTGGCGCGTCCGTCACAAGCTTCTCAGCATCCATCTTGCCCCAGTGCACCTTTGCGCGGGCAAGGGCCCGACGGGCACCTTCAATACAGGCGGAGTGCTTGATGACTTCAACCCATGGACACGCATCCACCAGCCGCCGCACCAGGCCGAAGTAGCTCCCAGGCACGGCCTCCTTAGGCCACAGCCGAACTATGAGGCCCCTCATGGCCTGTTCGGCCACCTTGTGGAGCTCGACCAGCTGCTTCAGCTGGTCGCTAAGGGGCACCGGATGTCCGGCCTCAGCATACTGAGACCAGAAGACCTTCTCCGTCGAGCTCCCCTCCTCGGCCCGGTAGAAAGCGGCAGCATCGGACACGCTGCGAGGAAGATCTGCGAACGCTCCTGGAGAGCTCCGAATTCGGGTAAGTGATAGGTAATTCACACTCACATGCTTACTTTGCATGAAAAATGCCTTACCCGCTGCTATTTTCTTCAACGCCTCGATTTCTTGGAGGGCCTTGTAGGCTTCGGCCTTAGCGGCTTTGGCACTCTCAAGAGCCGATGCAAGCTCGGACTCTCGAGTCTTCGAGTCACGCTCCAGGCTCTCATGTTTTTCCACGAGATCCTGGAGCTCTTGCTGTACCTCCGCCACCCGCGCCTCCTGCTTCTCTCGCTCGGTGCGCTCCGCGGCCGCATTACGTTCGGCCGCGGACACCGCCTCCTTCAGGGTCGCCACCTCGGTCGTGGCACCTGCAATACCCATGTTATCCTTGTCAATTTTCTTGCAACCAAATCCTTTTCTGTAAGGTACAATCTTAATACGGTGTTATTCACCTTCCTTGTCCTCGAGCTGCTTCTTGGCACGGCCGAGCTCGTTCTCGGACCGCTCGAGGCTTTGCTTCAAAGTATTGACCTCCGCAGTCAGTGCGGCAGAGGTCAGCAGCACAGCCTGCAACCCCATATTGACATATTTCATGACTCCTGCGTATATCTTTTTAGATCCTCAGTCCGGCTTTTCTTTCCGAATACCGAACCGAGCATCAGGGGCTACTGTCTATGCGGTACTATTCTACATATATCAAAATTCTTACCTCAAAGCCTGTTAGAAGGCTGCTGCAGGCTTCGGTCAGCCCGCTCTTGGCGAGCTGAACCTTCTGAATCACCGCACTCATGAAGGTGCGGTGTTCCTCTTTGATGGAGGCGCCGTTGAGCGCCTCCAGCAAGCTATCCGGTGCCTCTGGTTGGACGGAGGCCGCTGGCGTCGCGGTCTTGCCCTTCTTACGAAGGGGCCGCCCGTCGGACTCCGGAGCCACTTCAGGTTCCGGTGCGGAGTCCGGCGCAAAGTCCGGGAGGTTGCCCTGCGGCACCTCCGGGGCCTCCTCCTCCTAGCGGGTCCCTTCCCGGGATCTCACCTCGGCATCGTCTGCATCACGGGGGGTGGAGGTGGTCGGAAGGGAATCCATATCCGACGCACCCAAGGACCCGCTCGACGAAGCGGGAAAATCATCCTTGGGCGGACTGCAGGGTTGTATGCGGCATTAGAAAGACACTATGTGGCGAAAAGAAAAACCATGAAGTTATTCGAGAGTCCGGATACTTACGATCTTGCCAGGGGCTTGGCCCTTGGAGGCCAATCCTCGTCGTCATCACTGGCGTTGGCGGAGCAGTCCGGGGGAAGAGTCTTTCCCTTCTTGGACCCTTCGGCCTCCCTCGTTGGGGAAGCCTTCCTTTTCTTCCCTCCCCCCGCTGGGGGAGAGGCCTTCTTCTTCTCCTCCTCGCCTTTGTGGGAGGAGTCTGCCTCGGAGTCATCGTCCGATGACACCTGAAAACGGGAACTCTTCCGAGTGCCCGTGGCCTTCTTCTTGGCCTTCTTCTCCGGCACCACGTGGGGTGCCGGAGCCAGCAGCCCCGTTAAGCGGGCGTCCGCTGGGTCCTCTGGCAATGGGGCCGGACAGATAGTCTGTTCAGCCTTCTTCAGCCAGTCCTGTCAAAGGAGAGGGAGTTTAGATCCCGCATAGAGTCAAACTATGGAAAACAAGTGTCCCGTAAAGGGCAAAATCGCTTACCTCGCTAGCCGGACGCTGCGAGCTGAATCCGCGATCTTCGGTAGCGGATGCGGGGGCCTCGGCACCTTTAAACAGCACCCTCCAGACATCTTCGTACGTAGTGTCGAAGAGCCCGCTCAAAGTCTGGTGCTGCGCCGAATCGAACTCCCACATACTGAAGCCCCGTCGTTGGCACGGGAGAATCCGGCGGATAAGCATGACCTGGACTACGTTGACAAGCTTGAGCTTCTTGTTCACTAGCTTTTTGATGCAGGCTTGGAGTCCGGTCAGCTCCTCCGAATCACCCCATGTCCGGCCGCTCTCTTTCCAGGAGGTGAGCCGTATGGGGATGCCAGATCTGAATTCGGGGGCCGCTGCCCATTCAGGGTCACGCGGCTCGGTGATGTAGAACCACCCCGATTGCCACCCCTTAATGGTTTCCACGAAAGTGCCCTCAAGCCAAGTAACGTTGGGCATCTTGCCCACCATGGCGCCTCCGCACTCCGCTTGGCTGCCCTTTACCACCTTCGGCTTGATACTGAAGGTCTTGAGCCACAAGCCGAAGTGGGGCTGGATGCAGAGGAAGGCCTCACACACGACGATAAACGCCGAGATATTGAGGATAAAATTCGGGGCCAGATCATGGAAATCCAGGCCGTAGTAGAACATGAGCCCCCGGACAAAGGGATGGAGTGGGAAGCCCAGTCCGCGGAGGAAATGGGGAAGAAATACTACCCTCTCGTGGGGCCTGGGGGTGGGGATGAGCTCTCCCTCGTCGGGGAGCCGGTGCGCGATGTCGCTGGACAGATATCCGGCGCTGCGCAGCTTCTGGATGTGCCCCTCCGTAACGGAGGAGGCCATCCACTTGCCTCCCGCTCCGGACATAGTTGGAGAAGGTTGAGGTGAGATGTGCGGACTTGGGCGCTGGAGCTCGAGTTCGCGGAGATGGATAAGCCAAGGAGGAAGAAGGTGCAGGTAAAAGGGTTGGATCTTTATCCCCTTATATGGGCGGACGGAAACATGCGTCCCCACCGGCCTGATAAAACTCGCTTATCTCCCAAGCGCCGCAATCAATGGCGCGGTTGGGTTACCCACGTCCGTATTGATGGGAATCCCGGAATAAGGGGAACACGATCTCTGCTTCGACAAGACGTGCCAAGGAAACCGCTTCGCTAAACACGCTGAGGTGGTACAATAAAAACGATTCGAGTAAAGGCTTGGTAGTGGTGTGACGTCACGCCACCAAATACGTCAGCAGATTGAACTTGTGTAAATATTATTCTCTCTACGGTGGTATGTGGAATTTATTTTGCAGAGCCGGACACTATCCTGGTGTTCACAATCTTCTATAAATTATTCGGAGAAGGAACCCGCCTTGCAATGCCGAAGACAACATGCGCGCCGGACTCATCGTCATTGAAGCCTGGTTCAGGGGCTACTGAGGGAGTCCTGGACTAGGGGGTGTCCGGATAGCCGAACTATCATCATCGGCCGGACTCCAAGACTATGAAGATACAAGATTGAAGACTTCGTCCCGTGTCCAGATGGGACTTTCCTTGGCGTGGAAGGCAAGCTTGGCGATACGAATATGTAGATCTCCTACCATTGTAACCGACTCTGTGTAACCCTAGCCCTCTCCGGTGTCTATATAAACCGGATGGCTTTAGTCCGTAGGACGAACAACAATCATACCATAGGCTAGCTTCTAGGGTTTAGCCTCCTTGATCTCGTGGTAGATCTACTCTTGTAATACCCACATCATCAATATCAATCAAGCAGGACATAGGGTTTTACCTCCATCAAGAGGGCCCGAACCTGGGTAAAACATCGTGTCCCTTGTCTCCTGTTACCATCCGCCTAGACGCACAGTTTGGACCCCCTACCCGAGATCCGCCGGTTTTGACACTGACAACCACCCTCTTTGGCGTCGACCACGGGCACCACTATCGGTGTCAAAATCGGAGGATCTTGGGTAGGGGTTCCCAAACTGTGCGTCTAAGGCTAATGGTAACAGGAGGCGGGGGACACAATGCTTACCCAGGTTCGGGCCCTCTCTATGGGGGTAATACCCTACTTCCTGCTTGATTGATCTTGATGATATGAGTATTACAAGAGTTGATCTACCACGAGATCGTAGAGACTAAACCCTAGAAGCTAGCCTATGATTATGATTGTTGTTGTCCTATGGACTAAACCCTCCAGTTTATATAGACACCGGAGGGGGCTAGGGTTACATAGAGTCGGTTACAGAGAAGGAAATCTACATATCTGAATTGCCAAGCTTGCCTTCGACGCAAAGGAGAGTCCTACCCGGACACGGGACAAAGTCTTCAATCTCGTATCTTCATAGTCCAACAGTCCGACATAAGTACATAGTCCGGCTGTCCGAGGACCCCCTAATCTAGGACTCCCTCAGTAGCCTCTAAACCAGGCTTCAATGACGATGAGTCTGGCGCGCAGATTGTCTTCGGCATTGCAAGGCGGGTTCCTTCTCCGAATACTCCATAGAAGATCTCGAACACAAGGATCGTGTCCGGCTCTACAAAACAAATTCCACATACCACCGTAGAGAGCACAATATTCCACAAATCTAATCTACTGACAACTTTTCATAGCGTGACATCACGCCGCGGCCCGGTCATTATTCGAACCGTTTTTCTCAACCTGCTACTCCACATCTTTCGAGGCGGTTTCATTGGCATGTCTTGTCGAAGCAGAGATCTTGTCCCCTTATCACGGGATTCTCATCAATATGGGCGTGGATAATCCAACCACACCATCAACATAGCGCTTAGGGAATAAGCGAGTTTACAGGGCAAGTGGGGAGGCGCATGGTTTCTACCACCTCTATAAAGAGATAAGGATTCCCTTTTCCCCCACGCCTTCTTCTTCCTCTACTCATCCATTCTCCCTCGCTCGAGCTCCAGCGCCCAAGTTCTCACCTTCTCCGTAAAGCCATTCCAAGCATGTCCGGAGCGGGAGGCAAGTGGATGGCCTCCTCCGTTATGGAGGAGGACATCACGAAGCTTCGGGAGGCCGGATACCTGTCCGCAAACATCATGCACCGGCTTCCATCTGAAGGGCAAATCGTCCCTAGCCCAAAACCCCAAGAGAGGGTAGTGTTCCTCTCTCACTTCGTCCGTGGACTGGGATCGGACTTATGTTCTACTATGGGCTGGACTTCCATGATCTAGCCCCCAATTTTATCCTCAACATCTCGGCGTTTATCGTCGTGTGCGAGGCCTTCCTCCGCATTACGCCCTACTTCGGCCTATGGCTGAAGACCTTCAACATGAAGCCAAAGGTGGTGGTTGGCCGGCAAGCGGAGTGCGGAGGCGCCATGGTGGGCAAGATGCCCAACGTCACCTGGCCCGAAGGCTCCTTTGTGGAGACCGTGAAGGGGTGGCAATCGGGGTGGTTCTACATCACCGAGCCACGCGACACCAATTGGGCGGCGACCCCCGAATTTCGATCCGGCATCCCCATGCGGCTCACCTCTTGGAAAGAGAAGGGCTTAGCCTGGGGCTCACCGGTGGAGCTGACCGGACTTCAGACCTGCGTCCAAAATATGATAGGCAAGAAAATCAAGCTTGTCAACGTGGTCCAGGTCATGCTCATCCACCGGATCCTTCCGTGTCAGAGACGGGCTTACAATATGTGGGAGTTCGACCCGGCCGAACACCAGACGCTGCGAGAGCTCTTCGACACGACGCACGAAGACGTTTGGAAGGTGTTGTTCAAGGCCACCGAGGTACCACCGCCCATAACTGAAGATCACGGACTCAGCGCAAAGCGCCCTACCAATCCGGTAAGTTTTTTATATTTTGCAAGATGTGCCTTTTACCGGCATATCCATGGGAGGAAACTAAGCCTCCAAGCTGATTTAATTAGGACTGGGTATCGATAGCAGAGTGGATTGATTGTCCGGCTCCACTACCCGAAGATCAAGCATCGCCTCTCTTAACGAAGATGCTGTTTCCGGCGCCCTATGAGGTGCCGGAGAAGAAGGCCAAGAAGAAGGCCGCGGGGACCAGGAAAGGTCTCCGGCGCAAGGTGGCAGCGGATGTGACATCCGAAGACACCGAGACACACTCCTCCAGTGAAGTCGAGGAGGAGGAGGAGGAAATCCCTCCCCCCGCAACCGGGGGGGTGGAGAAGAAGAGGAAGGCCGCCCCGTCTGGGGAGGCCGAGGTGTCCAAGAAGGGAAAGACCTTCCTTCCGGACCACTCCACCACAGCCACCTATAACGGCGAGGAGTGGTTGCCCACGGACAAGCCCATGGCTAAGTCGTAAGTATTCGGACACTATAATACTTCCGGTATGTTTTGATTTATTGCTTATTATCATGCCAAACATGCATATGCAGTCCGGCCAAATCCCACATCGAGGTATCCTCTTCGGAGGGGTCCCTGGGCCCGTCGGCAATGAACAATGATTCACTCCCGATAGCCTCCTCCCCCAGGCCCACGGACGACACCGAGGTGTCATCTCAAAGGATACCAGACCAAGGGGAGACAGTTCTGGAGACGCCCCCAGGAGAAATTCCAGTCGCCGGGCACATGGGGGGAAGACCCCCATGGATTCTGATAACGGGGCCCACAGCAAGCCTAGCCCCCAATCGGATACTGCTCCGGAACCCCTAGTGGTTCCAGATTCAGGCACACAGCCTCTCTCTAAGGGAGGCGAGCCGCCCGTGTCGATGACCTCTGTCCATCCAGAGGCATCGGACAACTTGCTGGAAGCGCTTCACGCCACTTCCATTGATGAAGAACACCGTACCATCATGAGTACGGTGATCGAGAAGGTCTGGTCCGCCAAAAGAGGATTGACCGAAGCCTGCGCCAGCCTCCTAACAGGCTTTGAGGTAAGTAATAAAAATGAAAGAAAATATCAAAGTATAGACAGTAGCCCCTGATGCTCTGTTTGGTGTTCGGAAAGAAAGGCCGAATAGAGGATCAAATAACATCCGCAGGAGTTTAATAGAATATGTCTATGTGAATAAGCAGGCGTCGCTACTGGCCGCTGCCGCTCGTACTGCGGAGGTCTCTATACTGAAGCGGGACCTGGAGCGGACCGAGGAAGAGCTCGGCCTCGTGAAGAGGCAGCTCGAGGAAAACAAATGTACACAATACCCCGTCTGTACATTTATAAAGGAAAAATTGTTACTGCTAATAGAAGCGTCATGAACTTTAATAGGGTCCACGACCGAGGTGGCGGCCCTTAAGAAGGCGCTGACCGAGGCCGAAGACAAAGCGGCCGAGGAACACGCCGAGCGCGAGAAGCAAGAGGCCCGTGTCAATGAGGTCCAGCAAGAGCTCCAGGATTTCGTCTGAAAATACGAGTCCTTGGAGTGTGACTCTAAGAGCAAGAGTCTGAGCTTGTGAAGGCCCTCCAGAGCGCGTAAGACGCCAAAGCTGAAGCCCAAAAGGCCCTCCAGGAGATTCAGGCGATCAAGAAGATTGCGGCGGGTAAGGCATTCATTATGCAAAGCAAGCATGTGAAGGAGACTTTCCTTTTACTTACCCGAATTTGGAGCTCTCCAGGAGCGTTCGCAGATCTATCGGGCAGCATATCTGATGCTGCAGAGTTCTACCGAGCTGAAGAAGGGAGCTCGTTGGAGAAGTTGTTCTGGTCTCAGTACCTTGGGACCGAACATCCGATGCCCTTGAGCGACCAATTGAAGCAACTGGTCGAACTGCACAAGGCGGCCGAACTGGCCATAAAGGGCCTCCATAGTCCGGCTGTGGCCTGCCGAGCCCTTGCCCAGCAGCTACTTCGGCCTCATGAAGCGGCTTGTAAATGCCTGCCCGCGGCCTGAAGTCATAAAGCTGCCAGTTTGCATTGAAGGTGCGCGCATGGCCTTCACCGGCGCGAAAGTGCACTGGGCGAAGATGGATGCCGAGAAGCTGATTGCGGAGGGGCCACCGAAGGGCAAGGAGCACCGCCACCCTGAAAAGTATTATGACAGTGTCCTGAAGGGCTCCCGCCTTGTGGCGGAGCAATGTGCTAAGGATGTAATATTTTAATGAATGTACTCATTTGATCCTGTAATATGAAAACAAGTTCATTTGCGCAATATAACGCTTGTTGATTTAAAATTTTACCTTCTGTCCGGCCACTTACAAAATCTGAGAGTTGGCCAGTCGTCGGCTTCTGCCCCCATGAAACTAGTACCAGGGTGTTCGGGATTTATCTAAACACTCTTTTATCCAATTTTTTGGTCCTTTAAGGAGGTGTTTAGCGCAACGAACAAGGCAATCGGACTATACAGCTTTATCACCCTCACTTAGCCATAGAAGTTCTATAATTTTAAATTTTAGCGTAGCCCCTGGTATTCGGAAGGCCTAACTTGGGGCATTATACATGCCTAAATCGGACAAAGACCGATTCCTCGCCCAAAGCGGAAAAAATCTTTAAGGATTTGAAACCTCTCGAACAGCGAACAGCTCTCGCCGCATCATGACAGTCAGTTTTCATCTTTCTCTACTGAGGTGCTCGTCCGGAAGAACCGGGACACAGTCGCAGTAGTTCTCCCTGTGCCACCTTAGCCGATATAGCGGAACGTAAGGCAACAAAACATGGGAGCCGGGCAAACCCAACTATTGACCCAAGACATGATTCGAAGCTGATGCATATAATGCTATAAGTTCGGGGTGCCGCACTGTCGAAAGTGTTCGGACTTTTCTTGCCATGTTAAGGGGTACACTGAAGCCCCTGGTGAGCTGAACGTACCAAAATGTACGGGTGCAATTTGTAATAAATAAATAGTAAAGGAAAAAGATAAAGAGATGTAATAATAAGCTGACGCTGTACATTATTTTCCATTGTTATTCAAATAATACATCAAGGTGTATGTATACAAGTAGTGCGATAAGCGAAATAGTACAATTTGACATGTCCTTAACCAACAACGAGCTGCCTGTGGGTATGTAAAACAGGTATATCGATCGTTATCAGAGACTGCCTGGGGATTCCCTTGTACGTCAAAGCTCCTTGCCTCCTTGGTGTTTCCGTCCCGTGATGGGTCCGATAATCAAGCTATTGGAAGAGCCTCCAGAAAATAGGGACCTAAAAGAAAGAAAAGGGGTGAAGATATACGGATCCTGGGGCAGCTGAGCCACATTGTGGACCGCATTCTAGATGTGCATCCGTCTATGCCCATGGTATTTTAAGTGCGTAATTATGTACGCACGGCACAAATTTCACCGCTTGACTGGGAATAGGACGGCCGAATTGCTAGGCGAGCTCTGGATGTGCCGGACGATCCTTGTTGCAGAGTACTTCGGACTCGCTTGGTGGTGTCTGGGGGTTTTATTACCGAATTGGAGATCTGCCTAGAAGGCTACTCTGTACTTCTGCCACGAGGGCCGCAGTGTGCTCCTCCGTACGGAGGGAGCGCTCTGTGTTTCCATTGACTGTTATAACCCCGCGAGGTCCTGGCATTTTGAGCTTGAGGTATGCATAATGCGGTACCGCATTGAATCTAGCAAATGCGGTTCGTTCGAGCAGTGCGTGATAGCCACTACGGAAGGGGATGATATCAAAGATTAACTCCTCACTTCGGAAGTTGTTCAGAGATCCGAAGACTACTTCCACTGTGATTGAGCCTGTGCAACAGGCCTCTACACCTGGTATGACACCTTTAAAGGTGGTTTTGGTGGGTTTGATCCTTGAGGGATCGATGCCCATTTTGCGCACTGTATCCTGGTGGAGCAGGTTCAGGCTGCTGCCACCATCCATAAGGACTCGTGTGAGGTGGAATCCGTCAATGATGGGGTCGAAGACCAATGCGGCCAAACCGCCATGACGGATACTGGTCCGATGGTCCCTGCGATCGAAAGTGATCGGACAAGTAGACCATGGGTTGAACTTTGGGGCTACTGGCTCCATCGCGTAGACGTCCCTTAGTGCATGCTTCCGTTCCCGCTTGGGAATATGGGTTGCGTATATCATATTTACGGTTTTTACTTGGGGAGGAAAATTCTTCTGTCCTCCTGTGTTCGGCAGCCGGGGCTCCTCGTCGTCATCACTATGCGGCCTCTTTTCCTTATTTTCGGCATTGAACTTGCCGGCCTGTTTGAATACCCAACATTCTCTGTTGGTGTGGTTGGCTGGTTTAGGGGGTGCCGTGAATTTGACATGAACGATCGAGTATGCGGTCCAGACTGGACATGCCCGGATTTTTCTTTTGAATGGCTTTTTCCGCTGACCGGACTTAGAGCCACTGAATTCGGCGTTGACGGCCGTGTCTTCGGCGTTATCGCCATTATTGCGACACTTGTGTCTGTTGTATTGGGGCTTGCAGTTGCTATCTCTAGCATCTGAGGTGCCAGGATTTCTTGATGTGCTGTTGCTACGAGCCAGCCAACTATCCTCGCTCGCACAAAAGCGGGTCATGAGTGTCGTGAGAGCTGCCATGGACTTTGGCTTCTCTTGGCCGAGGTGTCGGGCAAGCCACTCATCACGGATGTTATGCTTAAAGGCCGCTAGGGCTTCGGCATCCGGACAATCGACAATTTGGTTCTTTTTAGTTAGGAACTGAGTCCATAATTTCCTGGCGGACTCTCCAGGCTATTGGGTTATGTGGCTTAAATCATCAGCATCCGGTGGTCGCACGTAAGTGCCGTGGAAGTTATCCAGGAATGCGTCTTCCAGGTTCTCCCAACTTCCAATGGAGTTTGCCGGCAAACTATTCAGCCAATGTCGAGTCGGTCCCTTGAGTTTTAGTGGGCGGTACTGATACGTCTCCAACGTATCTATAACTTTTGATTGTTCCATGCTATTATATTACCCCTTTTGGATGTTTATGGGCTTTATTTTACACATTTATATCATTTTTGGGACTAACCTACTAACCGGAGGCCCGACCCGTATTGCTGTTTTTTTGGCTATTTCAGTATTTCGAAGAAAAGGAATATCAAACGGAGTCCAAACGGAATGAAACCTTCGGGAGCATGATTTTCTGAACAAACGTGATCCAGAGGACTTGGAGTACAAGTCAAGAAGCAGCCGAGGCGGCCACAAGGGTGGAAGGCGCGCCCACCCCCCCGGGCATGCTCCCCTATCTCGTGGGCCCCTCGGGCGGCCACCGACGTACTTCTTCCTCCTATATATACCCACGTACCCCGAAAACATCCAGGGAGCCAACAAAAAACAATTTCCACCGCCGTAACCTTCTGTATCCGCGAGATCCCATCTTGGAGCCTTCGCCGGCGCTCTGCTAGAGGGGGGAATTGACCACGGAGGGCTTCTACATCAATACCATAGCCCTTCCGATGAGTTGTGAGTAGTTTACCACAGACCCTCGGGTCCATAGTTATTAGCCAGATGACTTCTTCTCTCTTTTTGGAT
Organism: Triticum aestivum; assembly: GCF_018294505.1. NCBI lineage: Eukaryota > Viridiplantae > Streptophyta > Magnoliopsida > Poales > Poaceae > Triticum > Triticum aestivum. Next base: position 540,189,118 of record NC_057813.1, on the reverse strand, counting down.
CTGAATACCATGTTCTCCCCCTCTCTTGTGGAGATCTATTCGATGTAACTATTTTTGTGGTGTGTTTGTCGAGATCCGATGAATTGTGGTTTTATGATCATGCCTAGATAATCTCATAATTATTTGCTTTTCTATCAATTGCTCGACAGTAATTTGTTCACCCACCGTAATACTTATGCTATCTTGAGAGAAGCCACTAGTGAAACCTATGGCCCCCGGGTCTATCTTTTATCATATAAGCTTTCAATCTACTTTTATTTGCATCTTTAATTTTCCTATCTATATTATAAAACACCAAAAATATATTTATCTTATTATACTATCTCTATCAGATCTCACTTTCGCAAGTGGCCGTGAAGGGATTGACAACCCCTTATTGCGTTGGTTGCGAGTTCTTTGTTTGTTTGTGTAGGTGCGTGGGACTTTTGAGGAGCCTCCTACTGGATTGATACCTTGGTTCTCAAAAACTGAGGAAAATACTTATGCTACTATTGCTGCATCACCCTTTCCTCTTCAAGGAAAACCAACGCAAGCTCAAGACGTAGCAAGAAGGATTTTTGGCGTCGTTGCCCGGGATGTCTTTGCTCAAGTCAAGACATACCAAGTACCCATCACAAACTCATCTCCCTCGCATTTACATTATTTTCCATTTGCCTCTCGTTTTCCTCTCCCCCACTTCACCCTTATCGTTTTATTCGCCCTCTCTTTCCCAACCTTCTCCTCTCTCTTTCGCTTGCCTTTTTCTGTTTGCTTGTGTGTTGGATTACTTATTGCCATGGCGCAAGATAATACCAAATTGTGTGATTTCTCCAATACCAATAATAATGATTTCCTTAGTACTCCGATTGCTCCTCTTAATGATGTTGAGTCTTGTGAAATCAATGTTGCTTTGCTGAATCTTGTTATGAAAGATCAATTCGCCGGCCTTCCTAGTGAAGATGCCGCTACTCATCTAAACAACTCTGTTGATTTGTGTGATATGCAAAAGAAGAAAGATACGGATAATGATATTGTTAAATTGAAGTTATTTCCGTTTTCACTTAGAGATCGTGCTAAAGTTTGGTTTTCGTCTTTGCCTAAAAATAGTATTGATTCTTGGAGCAAGTGCAAAGATGCTTTTATCTCTAAATATTTTCCTCCCGCTAAGATTATCAGTCTTAGGAACAATATTATGAATTTTAAATAACTTGATCATGAGCATGTTGCCCAATCTTGGGAAAGAATGAAATTGATGATTCACAATTGCCCTACTCATGGTTTGAATTTATGGATGATCATACAAAAAATTTATGCCGGTTTGAACTTTGCTTCTAGAAATCTTTTAGATTCGGCCGCGGGAGGCACGTTTATGGAAATCACGTTAGGAGATGCTACAAAACTTCTTGATAATATTATGGCTAATTATTCTCAATGGCACACCGAAAGATCTATTAGTAAAAAAGTGCATGCTATAGAAGAAATTAATGTTTTGAGTGGAAAGATGGATGAACTTATGAAATTGTTTGCTACTAAGAATTATCCTCTTGATCCCAATGATATGCCTTTGTCTACTTTTATTGAGAATAATAATGAATCTATGGATCTGAATTTTGTTGGTAGGAATAGTTTTGGAAACAATGCTTATAGAGGAAACTTTAATCCTAGACCGTTCCCTAGTAATTCCTCTAATAATTATGAAAATTCCTACAATAATTCTTATGGTAATTTTAATAATATGCCCTTTTATTTTTAGAATAGTGTGAAATAATTTATGATTTCTCAAAAAAATTGTAATGCTTTGCTTGAAGAAAAATTGCTCAAAGTTGATGATTTGGCTAGGAACATTTATAGACTTTCGCTTGATGTTGGTTCTCTTAAACTTAGATCTACTCCTCCTAAGCATGATATCAATGAGTCTCTCATAGCCATGAGAATTTCCATTGATGAGTGCAAGGAAAGAACCACTAGATTGCGTGCTAAGAAAGATTGCTTTGTAAAGGCGTGTTCTTCTAGTTTTCGTGAAAATAATGATGACAATCTTAAAGTTATTGATGTTTCCCCTATTAGATCTTTGTTTTTCAATATGAATCTTAATAATAATGGGACTGGAGATGAGTCAACTTTAGTTAGAAGGCGTCCCAATAATTCGGAGTTTTTAGATCTTGATGCTAAATTTGGTAAAAGTGGGATTGGAGAGGTCATAACTTTAAATAGTATTGAACCCACTATCTCGGATTTCAAGGAATTTGATTATGATAATTGTTCTTTATACGGTTGTATTTCCTTGTTGCAATCCGTTGTGAATTCTCCTCATGCTTATAGTCAAAATAAAGATTTTACCAAACATATTGTTGATGCCTTGATGCAATCTTATGATGAAAAACTTAATTTGGAAATTTCTATAACTAGAAAACTTAATGATGAGTGGAAATTTACTATAAAGATTAAAATTAAAGATCATGAGTGTTTTTCTTTGTGTGATTTGGGTGCTAGTGTTTCCACGATTCCGAAAACTTTATGTGATATTCTAGGTTTCCATAATCTTGATGATTGCTCTTTAAATTTGCACCTTGCGGATTCCACCATTAAAAAGCCAATGGGAAGGATCAATGATGTTCTCATTGTTGCAAATAGAAATTTGGTGCCCGTAGATTTTATCGTTCTTGATATAGATTGCAATCTTTCTTGCCCTATTATTCTTGGTAGACCTTTCCTTAGAACGATTGGCGCGGTTATTGATATGAAGAAAGGGAATATTAGATTTCAATTTCCATTAAGGAAAGGCATGGAGCACTTTTCAAGAAAAAAAGTTAAATTACCTTATGAATCTATCATGCAAGCTACTTATGAATTGAGTACCAAAGATGGCACCACTTAGATCTATCTTCGCTTTTATGCCTACATAGGGGCGTTAAACGATAGCGCTAGTTGGGAGGCAACCCAATTTTATTTGTGTTTTTTGTTTTTGTTTCTGTTTAGTAATAAATTTTGTATCTACCTTCTATTTAGATATGTTTTTACGTTTTAATTTGTGTTTGTGCCAAGTAGGATAACCTATGGTGATAGTTAATTTGATTCTGCTGAAAAACAGAAAAATTGCGCGCACAAAATTAGTTTTGTTAAATCACAGAAACGTTGTTTTGCGTTGATTCTTTTTTCCGTAGATCAATAGACAATTTTTCCAGAAGTTCCTATTTTGGTAGGATTTTTAGAGTTCCAGAAGTTTGCGTTAGTTACAGATTGCTACAGACTGTTCTGTTTTTTGACAGATTCTGCCTTTCGTGTGTTGTTTGCTTATTTTGATGCATCTATGGCTAGTATTAAGTGGTATGAACCATAGAGAACTTGGAATACAGTAGGTTTAACACAAATATAAATAATGAATGAGTTCATTACAGTACCTTATGTGGTGTTTTTGTTTTCTTTCGCTAACGGAGCTTATGAGATTTCCTGTTGAGTTTTGTGTTGTGAAGTTTTCAAGTTTTGGGTAAAGATTTGATGGACTATGGAATAAGGAGTGGCAAAAGCCTAAGCTTGTGGATTCCCATGGCACCCCAAGATATTCAAGAGTATCCAAAAGCCTAATCTTGGGTATGCCCCCCCCCCCCAAAGGCATCCCCTCTTTCGTCTTCGTTCATTGGTAACTTTACTTGGAGCTATATTTTTATTCGCCACATGATATGTGTTTTGCTTGGAGTGTCGTGTATGATATTAGTCTTTGCTTTTTATTTTACCACAATCATCCTTGCTGTACACACCTTTTGGGAGAAGTCCACTTTATTAGAATTTGCTAGAACACTCTATGTGCTTCACTTATATCTTTTGAGCTAGATAGTATTTGCTCTAGTGCTTCACTTATATCTTTTAGAGCACGGTGGTGGCTTAATATTGAAGAAATTGCTAGTCTCTCATGCTTCACTTATATTATTTTGAGAGTCTTTTAGAACAGCATGGTATTTGCTATGGTTATGAATTTGGTCCTAGAATGATGAGCATCCAAGTTGGGTATAATAAAAACTATCATAGAAAGTGCATAAAACACTAGGATCAATTCGATGCTTGATAATTGTTTTGAGATGTAGGGGTGGTAATGTTAGAGTCATGCTAGTGGGTAATTATGAAATTGAGAAATACTTGTGTTGAAGTTGGCAAGTCCCGTAGCATGCACGTATGGTAAAAGTTATGTGACAAATTTGTTGCATGAGGTGCTCTTTTGATTGTCTTCCTTATGAGTGGAGGTCGGGATCGCATGATGGTTAACTCCTACAAACCCTTCCCCTAGGAGCACGTGTAGTAGTACTTTGCTTCGAGGGCAAGTAGACTTTTGCAATAAGTATATGAGTTCTTTATGACTAATATGAGTCCATGGATATACGCACACTCACCCTTCCACTTTGCTAGCCTCTATTATACTGCGCAACCTTCGCCGGTATCATGCACCCATTATTTACCTGCCTCAAAACCGCCACCATACCTACCTATTATGGCATTTCCATAGCCATTCCGAGATATATTTCCATGCAACTTTCCACCGTTCCGTTTATTATGACACACTTCATCACTGTCATATTGCTCTTTGCATGATCATGTAGTTTACATTGTATTTGTGGCAAAGACACCTTCATAATTTTCATACATGTCGCTCTTGATTTATTGCATATCCCAGTACACCGCTGGAGGCATTCATATAGAGTCATATCTTGTTCTAGTTTTGAGTTGTAATTCTTGAGTTGTAAATCAATAAAAGTGTGATGACCTTCATTATTAGAGCATTGTCCAGTGAGGAAAGGATGATGAAGACTATGATTCCCCCACAAGTCGGGATGAGACTTCGGACTTTACAAAAAGAAAAAAGAAAAAAAAAGAGAAAGGCCAAAAAAAGGCCAAAGAAAAAAAGAGAAAAGAAAAAAAGAAGGAAAAAAAGAGAAAAAAAGAAAAATAAAATGAGAGAAAAAGAGAGAAGGGACAATGCTACTATCCTTTTTACCACACTTGTGCTTCAAAGTAGCACCATGATCTTCATGATAGAGAGTCTCCTTTCTTGTCAATTCCATATACTAAGTGGGAATTTTTCATTATAGAACTTGGCTTGTATATTCCAATGATGGGCTTCCTCAAAATGCCCTAGGTCTTCGTGAGCAAGCAAGTTGGATGCACACCCACTTAGTTTTTTTTGTTGAGCTTTCATATATTTATAGCTCTAGTGCATCCGTTGCATGGAAATCCCTACACTCACATTGATATCTATTGATGGGCATCTCCATAGCCCGTTGATACGCCTAGTTGATGTGAGACTATCTTCTCCCTTTTTGTCCTCACAACCACCACCATATACCACCATAGTGCTATGTCCATGGCTTGCGCTCATGTATTTCGTAAGAGTTGAAAAAGCTAAAGCGCGTTAAAAAGTATGAACCAATTGCTTGGCTGAAACCGGGGTTGTGCATGATGGGAGTATTTTGTGTAATGAAAATGAAGCATGACCTAACTATATGATTTTGTAGGGATAAGCTTTCTTTGGCTATGCTATTTTGATAGGACATGATTATTTGTTAGTATGCTTCAAAGCATTATTATTCTTTATGTTTTATAAGCTTTTATCTTGAATCATTTGGATCTGAACAATCATGCCACAATAAAGAAAATTACATTGAGAAATATGCTAGGTAGCATTCCACATCAAAAGTTCTGTTTTTATCATTTACCTACTCGAGGACGAGCAGGAATTAAGCTTGGGGATGCTTGATACGTCACCAACATATCTATAATTTTTGATTGTTCCATGCTATTATATTACCCCTTTTGGATGTTTATGAGCTTTATTTTACACATTTATATCATTTTTGGGACTAACCTACTAACCGGAGGCCCAGCCCGTATTGCTGTTTTTTTGCCTATTCCAGTATTTCGAAGAAAAGGAATATGAAATGGAGCCCAAACGGAATGAAACCTTCGGAAGCGTGATTTTTGGAACAAATGTGATCCAGAGGACTTGGAGTGCAAGTCAAGAAGTAGCCGAGGCGGCCATGAGGGTGGAGGGCGCGCCCGCCCACCCCTGGGCGCGCCCCCTATCTCGTGGGCCCCTCGGGCGGCCACCGACGTACTTCTTCCTCCTATATATACCCACATACCCCGAAAACATCCAGGGAGCCAACGAAAAACAATTTCCACCACCGTAACCTTCTGTATCCACGAGATCCCATCTTGGAGCCTTCGTTGGCGCTCCGCCGGAGGGGGAATCGACCACGAAGGGCTTCTACATCAACACCATAGCCCTTCCGATGAGTTGTGAGTAGTTTACCACAGACCTTCGGGTCCATAGTTATTAGCTAGATGGCTTCTTCTCTCTTTTTGGATCTCAATACCATGTTCTCCCCCTCTCTTGTGGAGATCTATTCGATGTAACTCTTTTTGCTGTGTGTTTGTGGAGATCCGATGAATTGTGGGTTTATGATCATGCCTAGATAATCTTATAATTATTCGCTTTTCTATCAATTGCTCGACAGTAATTTGTTCACCCACCGTAATACTTATGCTATCTTGAGAGAAGCCTCTAGTGAAACCTATGGCCCCCGGGTCTATCTTTTAGCATATAAGCTTTCAATCTACTTTTATTTGCATCTTTACTTTTCCTATCTATGTTATAAAATACAAAAAATATATTTATCTTATGATACTATCTCTATCAGATCTCACTTTTGCAAGTGGACATGAAGGGATTGACAACCCCTTTATTGCGTTGGTTGCGAGTTCTTTGTTTGTTTGTGTATGTGCGTGGGACTTTTGAGGAGCCTCCTACTGGATTGATACCTTGGTTCTCAAAAACTGAGGGAAATACTTACGCTACTATTGCTGCATCACCCTTTCCTCTTCAAGGAAAACCAACGCAAGCTCAAGACATAGCAGGTACTTGATGGAATGTAGATCATCCCCGCGGGCCATGTGAATGTGGAGAAGGAAATCTTCTATCCATACCGCGGGGTTTGTAGTCCCATCATAGGGCTCGATATTCACGGGCTTAAACCCTTTTGGGAATTCATGCTCCATTACTTCATCAGTGAAGCATAGGGGGTGTGCGGCGCCTCTATGCCGGGCTACATCACGACGCAGTTCAACTGAGTCTGGTCTGTTGTATTCGGCCCAGCCGGATTTGTATTTAGTATATCCGGCGTGGCAGTCATCGTCACGCGTTGGGGCGCGCCCCCGTGATCCGTAGATCGATCTTGACTGTCCTGCTTTGTTTTCCAATTCGTCTTGCAGGTCATGTGTGTAGCCCCCGGCCTTCGTGTTTTTATTTGTTTGGCGATGGGGTGCGGGCTCGTGTTCGGGCTGATACGCTGCTTTATCTCGGCCACGAGGCGTCCGGTCAGCCGCATCGTACGCTGGTAGTGTAGGCTCTAGTGCCTCCTCCTCGAATTGAGGTAACAACCTGCGCTTTGGGTAACTTTTGGTTGGGCACTCGAGTCTGTATTCCTCGGCTTCCAGGACCTCAGTCCATCTATCAGTTAGCAGATCTTGATCAGCTTGAAGCTGCTGCTGCTTTTTCTTCGGGCTTTTCAAGTGGCTATAAGCCGGTGCTTGAAGCGCTCCTGCTCGACGGGATCCTCAGGCACGATGAATTCTTTGTCACCGAGGCTCACCTCATCTTCGGAGTGGGGCATGTAATTGTCATCCTCTGAGTCTCCATCAGTTGCCTGTTTATCAGGGCTAGCTTGCCCATCTTCCTGTCTAGCTTGCTCGAAGCTTGGCTGGGCGGGATTGTTTTCGTCTTCGGCATCATCTGGAGTGCTATTGTCTCTTGTGCTGGTATCGCTATTTTTTCTATGACGGGGCTTAGAGCGGTGCCGCTGACGCCGGCGCATAGATTGCTTCTCAAGGGGATTATCCTCCGTTGCCTCATCGCCATTGCTTTCTTTTGGTGTGTCCACCATATATATATATATATATCATATGATGAGGTGGCTGTCCAGCACCCCTTGGGTGGTGGTTCCTGTTCTTCTCCGGCATCGTTGTCCATACCATCGATGTCTTCAGAGTCGAAATCAAGCATGTCGGTTAAGTCGTCGACAGTGGCTATTAAGTGGATGGTGGGTGGGGAACGAAATTCTTCGTCGTCCGCTTCCCACTCAAGCCGGACATAGTTCGGCCAAGAGTCTCCTGACAGGGAGAGAGATTTTAATGAATTTAGCACGTCATCGAAGGGCGAGTGCTGAAAGATATCCGTGGAGGTAAACTCCATGATTGGCGCCCAATCCGGTTCGATAGGCACGGATGCGCGCGGTTCGGAGCCTATGGCCGGAGACGAGTCCGAGGGTTCGATGACACAGACCTTATTGGAGGCGAAGTCTGTGTTCGGTTCTATCACCAACGAGTGTGCGGCCTCCGTGGCGGGGTCCATCCACCCGTCCTCGGATGGCACGATCTGCTCCAAATCGAAGGCCAGGGCAGCTGCAGGTGCGTTCTCCTGAACACCGTCCGATGGCAGATCTAAGTCATGCTCATCTTGACTGTACGACGCACTTGTCGCAAGCTCGAATCCGTCGAAGATCAAGTCTCCGCGGATGTCTGCAGTGTAGTTCAGGCTTCCAAACCTGACCTGATGGCCAGGGGCGTAGCTATCGATCTGCTCCAGATGGCCAAGCGAGTTGGCCCGCAATGCAAAGCCACCGAATATGAAGATCTGTCCGGGGAGGAAAACCTTACCCTGGATTGCATCGTTGTGGATGACGAAGGAGCCATCAAGCCTTATGGTGACGACACAGTGGAACTCTCAATGAAAGCACCAATGTCGGTGTCAAAACCGGCGGATCTCGGGTAGGGGGCCCCGAACTGTGCGTCTAAGGCTAATGGTAACATGAGGCGGGGGACACAATGTTTACCCAGGTTCGTGGCCTCTCTATGGGGGTAATACCCTACTTCCTGCTTGATTGATCTTGATGATATGAGTATTACAAGAATTGATCTACCATGAGATCGTAGAGGCTAAACCCTAGAAGCTAGCCTACGATTATGATTGTTGTTATCCTACGGACTAAACCCTCCGGTTTATATAGACACCGGAGGGGGCTAGGGTTACACAGAGTCGGTTATAGAGAAGGAAATCTACATATCCGAATTGCCAAGCTTGCCTTCCACGCAAAGGAGAGTCCCACCCGGACACGGGACGAAGTCTTCAATATCGTATCTTCATAGTCCAACAGTCCGGCATAAGTACATAGTCCGGCTGTCCGAGGACCCCCTAATCCAGGACTCCCTCAACCACCATCTGGATCTCCGGCTCGTCATCCGACAGGACGATGACCTCTATCTCCTCCCCGCCAGACGTGCCAGTGTCCGCCCTGTAGCCAGAGTCATTGTCGGAGTCGACCTTGCAGTACTCGGAGTCGTCGTTGTCGGACGAGTCCGTGTCGAAGATGTCATCGTGGATGAGGAGCTTGGGCTGGAATCTGTCCCAATACGCGGTGTTCACCGGCCGGGGATGGCCAGGACAATGTCGCGCACGCTCTGCCCTGGACGCGACGCGGAACGGATCCGGGTGCGGCGAGGGCGTGGTGGCGGATCGATACATCCACCACCTCGCGCGCTATCGCAGGTCGTCGGAGCGCATCTCCAGCATTGCGAAGCGTAGAATCAGCGGAGGCGCAACCCCCGGCTCGAGGGGCATTGAACGCCGCTTCTCGTTGTCCATCATGATATTGATGGGACCACAGGCGTGGTGGCGCATCATGTCGACGCTAGGGAACCAGCGCGCAATCTCGCCGAGGTCCGTGCAGGCCGCCTGGTCATCGCCGGTCAGATCCTCGATCACGCGCTGCCATGCTGGGTTGTTGTCCATGTCGCGGCGGTGGCGTTGAGCTCAGCGGCGATTGAGGGTTTCAATGTGAGGCGTGGAAGTTGGTGGAGCGGTGAGACCGAAGAGGCGTGGGTGGACTGGCCAGGGAAGTGGAGCAAGTGGAGTGGGCGAATACAGCGGTGGGTGGTCTTAAAGGCCTGGAAACCGAACGGGCGGAGGAAACCACAGCCCATAATAACTACATAGTTACATATACTCCTAACAAATCACTACTACTACTTTACTGGCATTGATCTCAGCGATTGTAACAACAGGTTCTGAGTTCGAGCCTCAGGCACACCTTTTAAAAAAAATCTTTTTAGTCCAAAACATAAGTAGATTTGGCAGAACACGGTGTTCCACACTCATCTAATTTTAGTTAATTTTTGAATTTTTTCCTTTTAACTAATTTTAAATAACTGCATGTGCAGATAACTACATCTTCAGTTATGTGCATATGCAGATAACTGCATGTCCACACTCATATTTGTCACTTAATTTTTAAATTTGTTTCATTCTAAATTAAGTATACTACTAAGTTAACTACATCTTTAGTGAACATCATGTGCACTTATCTACATATGCAGTTAACTAAATTCAATAACACTGCATCCATGTAAATTCTAGCTTAAACTAGATCACTGAAATGCATCATAAAATTTAGTTACAAAAAGGGAAATGAATGCCATTGTGAGCCACTGTTTGCCATCAAAAAATACACTGTTTGCCTACCAAAAAAGGCCTATCCATAATTTAAATTACAGTAGGCCTTAACAAAAAAATGGCTGACAATAACAGCCACGAAATCACTGATGTGGTGCCATGAAATCATCAGGTGGAGCATTCAGATCAGGAATTGTCCTGTGATCTCCAAACAGAAACTATCTCCATCCTGCATATGGAAATTTTCTCTGCCTCTCCCTACAAATGGAACTGTTCCTCCTGTCAAAGTATTTGCATTTGCATTTGCATTTGCTGCTCCTCCTCTCCCTGCAAATGGTACTGATCCTCCTCTCCAAGAATATGCATAGCATTTGCTGCTTCTCCTATCCCTGCAAATGGTACTTCTCTCCCTATCCCTGCATTTGCATTTGCAGTAGAACCTCTGCCTCCAACTGCATTTGCTCTTTCTCTCCCTGCATTTGCATTTGCTCTTCCTCTCCTTGCATTTGCATTTGCTCCTCCTCTCTCTGCATTTGCATTTGCTGCTTCTCCTCTCCCTGCAACTGCATTTAACCCTCTTCCTCTCCCTGCATATGCATTTGCCCCTCTGCCTCTGCCTGCATCTGGATTTCTATGTCTTTTTCTTCCTCTTCCACTACCAGATCCTTCTCCTCTGTCTGCTATTGTGGTTGCCCTTGTCTATCTACCTATATTCATTTCTGTAGTAACCCTTGGCTGAGGTATTGCAGCACCAGCAGCAACAACAAATGCAAATTGCTCAGGCAGTGGCCCATGAACCCTATGAGGAGCTCTTCTAGCAATCTCTCTCTGAGTCATGTTGTAGACCATACTGAATGGTGTCTCAATTGGATCCAGCAAAGGATCTGACTAGTTAGGGAAGATGTCATGCACAAATTCAGGTAAGTATAACAAATTCAGACAAGTACATCAAATGCAGCGAGATTCAGTTAAGTACAACAAGTGTAGTCAAATTCAGTAAAGTTCAGTGATATGCAGCAAAATTCAGTAAAATTTTGTAAAATGCAGTGAAATGTGGTTAAATTCATTAAAATGCAATGAAATGTAGTTAAATTCAGTAAAATGCAGTTAACTGAATTTAAGTGCAGTAAAATGCAGTTAACTGAATTTAAGTGCAGTAAAATGCATGCACCTGAAGAAATGTTGGGTCATCATAGTTCTCATCAACAACCTCTACCCCTTCTTCAATGAGAGCCTCTTGCCATCTGTAATGCCCCTTTCTGTTGTGATCAACTCTCCCACAAATAGAGCAGTGCATTGTAACACCTTTTTTGTTCAAAACCCCAACACCATTCTTGATCTTCTTCTCTGGGTCTTCTTCCTATTTTTCTAGGGTCTACCCAACTGTTTTGTAAACACAGGTGGATGCACCTTATAAGCATTCTGTACCTCCCAGGAACTTGGGTCTCCAAGAGGGACAAGAGTGTGTACATATGCTTTCAGATATGTCCTAGCAGTGTAGCACTCATGTACCATTGTCTCTGGGTCAATCCTCTCCTCCCTGCAACAAGCTACAGAATGACCACATGGTACTCTAGACAACTACCACCTCCTGCAATCACATGTGTGCAAACCAAGATCAACTGTGTAGCTATTGTTACCAGACTGAACTCTGAACATCTGTTGTCCAGCTTCTGTTACATGGCAATTTGCAGAAAACTCGGTGTTCTTGTCCAATTTCTTCCCAATCTTTGGGTATATTCTCTGCGCTGCCCACTTTTCTATAGCTTCTCTTTGCTTACTCACCATCTTGTGCATTATCTTGTAAAAAATATACTCAAGCATGCTTAGCACTGGCATTTCTCTACCCTCAAGGATGTAACTATTAAAAACTTCAGAGTTATTGTTCAGTAGAATGTCACATTTTGGAAATTCATTGAAGAATGCTCTGCACCAAGATTTCCACTCTAGTCTTTCAGTCCAGTGGAAGGCAGTTGGGCAGTGACTATCCATTTTTTCACAGTTTTCTCTCCACTTCAACTTGTTTGGTGGTCTGGCAATGGCCCACAGGTCTTGCTTCAGTACCTCGCCTTTGTGCTTCTCATTGAAATTTTGGTAAATATGCCTCACACAAAACTTGTGCTCTCCATCTGACCAAACTTTCTGGACAACATTTATCAGACCTTTCTACTTGTCACTCAAAAGTGTGAAAGGAGCACTGTTGGTGATGTTCAGATCATCTTTCAAAGTTGTGACAAACCACTCCCAGGAACCAGTGCATTCTACTTCCACCCAGCCCATAGCAATGGGGAAAATGCAGTCATTAGGATCAATGCCAACAACAGTAAGTAGCACACCTTTAAACCTATTTTGATATCTTATTTGCATTTTTCTGAGTTCGTATGAATTAGTTATGAATTTTTAAAGTTTTGGTCAAACGGTCAAAGGGCATTCGAGGGATCTCGCTGGAAAAATTAAGGGCAAAACTGAGCAAGATCGAAAAGTAAGGGCAAAACCCATGGGTAGGAACCAACTAGGGGTAAAAATGCAATTGTCCCATGATAATAGGCCTGCAGCCCTTAAGCCACCCTCTCTTACATGCATCATATGACCAATACAGTGTTTTCAAACACTTTCTGCCCATTGGATTTTTTATCTTTGACCAGTCCAGTTGTCAGCAGAAAAGTTAACCTAGGGTTCTTGCTCCTTAATTCATGTCCATAATCCCATAGCCTACTGAATTGTTCTTCTTCATCACCATGGATCTCCTTCAGTGCCGTTGTCCTAACCCTAGCTAGCTTCCATCTGTTAGGGGTGACATTAAACTCCTTTGTTATTTTCCTTGAAAATGTTCCAAGTGACATCTTTTGGTGATCTCTAAACTCATCTATGAAATAGTTGCAAAGAAATTTAGCTATCATGTCCTTCAACTTCCACTTCTTCTGACACATATGATCTCCATAGTAGGCCTTTTGATGACAAATCCTCCAGTCTTGTTGTCATTCCCAAGCTTAAGCAGCCATGGGCAATCTCCCTGACAAACTGCATGAAATCTTATCTTGTCATTTTTCAACTTCTTGATCTGCACTCTATTCTTTATTGAATATGCAGCAATAGCTTTCCTCAGCTCAACCACATCAGCAAATACCATCCCTACTCTAAATACAGGGGATTTCATGTCCACCTTGGAACTGAAAGCTTTGAACTTTTACATCAGTTGCTCTTCTTCTTCAATTGAGAGATTCAAATCTTCATCATCAAGTACATAGTCAGGTTCCACCTCTTCCTCCTCTTGCTCAGCTTCTTCATCAACATCAAAGTCAATGTTCTCTTCATATAGATCATCATCTCCATCATCTATGTCATAATCACTGTCATTGAAATCTGAATCTGAAAGCACTACATCTTCTTCAGCAACATCAGTCAGCAAGTGATATTCTTCAGCAAAATTAGTCAGCAAATGCTCTTGTACTGCAACATCAATGAGCTACTGCTCTCCTTGTGCAACATCAGTCAGAAAATGCTCTTGTACTACAACATCAATGAGCAACTGCTCTTCTTCTGCAACATTAACTGCAAACTATGAAATTGGATTTTCAGCATTGACTGAAATGATTCTGTGAGAACTAGCTACACTGGATGCAATCGCATTTGTGTTTACCATTCTGAAGGGACTCTCAACTGCTGCCACTATACAGCTCAAATCTTGCCTGAAGTTACTGATGAAATCTGCATGATCAACCATGATTGTAAGCACCTTATGCTGAGCACTGGCTCTTATCATTTGCCGCACATCCTCATCACCTTCGATTCTGAGCATACCATCTGAAATTGTTTTTTCAGGCATGCACCAATAAATGATGTGCTCATGGACAGAATATCCCAACCATAGCAGGTGCTCTTAAATGGCTGCATATGAGAATGTGCCAGCATCAACATAGTCTAGCACCTCCACTGAAGGATTGTATTACTCCATGTTATTTATTGGTCCACAAAATATTCCACCATGCTCCATCTCTAATGTGAAGAAAGGGGTGTCCACACTTAATCCCATTGCTGAATCACAAACCGCAACAACACAGTGCACAATGTAAGCACAAGCATCACTAAAGATAACTGAGTCTGCATGTTAAATGAATCTTCAAGTTTAATGATTTTCTTCAAGTTAACTGCATCTGCAAGTGAACTGAACTAAACTGAATAAATTCAGTTATCTTCAGAAACAGACTTAACTCAAGATATATAGTAACCGCATCTTGGAAACTGAATTCAGTGAACAGAATAAATTCAGTTAACTACAACTTGCAAATTAACTCAACAAATTCAGTAATCAACTTATTTAGCATGCCTAATTTACAAACTAACTAATAATGCACTCCTTATCTCAAGTTGTGCCCTACATTGCCCAAACAAAGTTAAGCTTTTTTACACTTCAATGTTGTCCCCTTACGCCAAAACCCTAGGCCAAATTGCGCACGTATTTGCAGATCAGAGGGCACTACTAGCCATAAACCTAAAGTCTGGCCGAAAGATCATTCAGAACAAGAACCCTAGCTTCTTGACTAAAATCCCCAACTTCACAGCGCAAAACCCTAGACTCCAATCAACTACAAAATAACCTTGCGGGAAGCATTACAACCATGAAATACCAACCAAAGGACCTGAACCGAGCTCAAACTGGGCGATCCAACGGGGGGAGGAGAACACCGAGCGAGAGGGTTGACACCGAGTAGAGAGGAGGAACAGAGCAGAGATAAGACAACGAACCATAATCCATAGGGTTGACACCAAACGACCGAACTTGGTGTGCAGTAGGCGGCGGCTGCACACCACTGATGAAGTCCGGCGACAACGCCATGGCTGCCTCGAGCGCACCCAGCGCGCCTATCGGCCAGTCACGGACAGGAGAGCGAGAGAGCGATGAATGATTGGGGAAGGGGAGGGAGACCCAATAAATTCAGGTGCTTTGTGGTGTAGTGCGGGTTTATTTGTGCTAAGGCCAAGGGGTAATTACAAAAGGTGCAATGTTCACCGAATGGAGTGGGCTGTGCAGACTTGGCTCCACTTGTCGTTGTCTGGTTGGCTAGGACCAATTTTGCACATTGGTTGCAAGTTGTAGGATGCAATAGTTTGCTTTTGCAAGTTTTGGACTAGATCATCACATCCTGGACAAGTTCCAGGACTCCTGATGCTATTACCTCTTCTTTCTCGGAAAAAACGACGCCCCACTCGACCTTCTCTCCTCTCTCACTTCCCATGTGTGTCCCCATGCCCAATCTGCCTCATCTATCTTCCTCTTTTCATGCGGCAAGCTCATGGGTCGGAGGTCGGCCAGAGATGCAAGGCATATGCTGCGTCGTGAATGCATGGGCCGGTGGCGGCAGACAGGCGCTGCTAGTGCAGGCGAGAAGGTGTTGCAACCGGCGAACCCAGAAGCTACTACCCAAGGCACGAGAAGCTGCGAACGACGTGGTGCACCTAGCATGGGGGATGGGATGGGATGGGAGGGGAGGGGACATCACCGGAGCTACGAGCGCCAAGCAGCCACCTCCGATGTTAGAACCTGCATTCAAGGAAGCTACAATTGGTGCCGTCAAAAACTTCAACCAGCGACGACGGGTGCTGGGGCTAGCCACTGCCAGCACCAAAAAGCTACAACCGACAGAGAAGAAAGATACAACCAGCGTCACAAAAATCATCAACCAATGTTGACAGAAGTTGGGGGCAATGATTCCCAAGCAAAAAATAAATCTGCAATCGGTGTAGAGAAAGCTAGAACCAGCTATGGAAAAGTTTTACCTGCTGCCATCGACGTTCTGAACTCCCTGCTGCTCCATGAGCACCGACATGGCCTGCTTTAGCGTCTTACCACTCGGCATGCGACCTCGAGCATCTCCCTCTTTGCAGACAATGTGGTCATCTTCTGCCATCCCTGCCGCCAAGACCTGCAGGTCATCCGCGAGCTCATGCATGTCTTTGGGGAGGTTTCTGGGCTCCACACGAATTTCGCCAAATGCTGAGCGACCCCCATCCGGTGTGAGGACCCGAAATTGCTCACGATCAACACTGAGCTTGTTGCGCCTTGGTGCCGTTCCCGATCACCTATCTCGGGATTCCCCTCTTGATGAGAAAGCCTTCTGCCTCTTCTTTGCAGCCGATCACTGACAAGCTCTCCAAGAAGCTGGGCACTTGGCGTGCCATGCTCCTCTCCTGTGGCGAGAGGTTGGCTTTGGTACGTCACGTGCTATCGGTGATGCCCTCCCACATCATGGTGGTTCTTTCTCTCTGCCCTCTGGTGCTCAAGCGGATTAATCGGATCCTTCACAAATTCCTCTGGTATGACCGCAAGGAGACACGCAATGGCCACGTGCCTGTTCACTAGCAGTGCGTCTGCCGTCCCCTTGAGCTTGGTGGTTTGGGGATCCCCGACCTTCACCGCCAGGGCATTGCCCTGCGTGTCTGCTGGCTTTGGCTGCAGCGCACCGACCCCTCCTAGCCTTGGGTGCACCTTCACCTCCCGAGCGACACTGACACCATGGCTATATTCCAAGCGTGTACCTCCTGGATAGTGGGCGACGGATCTTGGTGTCAAAACCGGTGGATCTCGGGTAGTGGGTCCCGAACTGTGCGTCTAAGGCTAATGGTAACAGGAGGCTGGGGACGATGTTTACCCAGGTTCGGGCCCTCTCGATGGAGGTAATACCTTACTTCCTGCTTGATTGATCTTGATGATATGAGTATTATAAGAGTTGATCTACCACGAGATCAGAGATGCTAAACCCTAGAAGCTAGCCTATGGTATGATTGTTATTCTGTCCTACGGACTAAACCCTTCAGTTTATATAGACATCGAAGAGGGCTAGGGTTACACAGAGTCGGTTTACAGAGGAGGAGATCTACATCCAAATCACCAAGCTTGCCTTCCACGCCAAAGAGAGTCCCATCCGGACACGGGACGAAGTCTTCTGTCTTGTATCTTCATAGTCCAACAGTCCGGCCAGAGTATATAGTCCGGTTGTCCGGATACCCCCTTATCTAGGACTCCCTCAATAGCCCCTGAACCAGGCTTCAATGACGATGAGTCCGGCGCGTAGATTGTCTTCGGCATTGCGAGGCGGGTTCCACCTTCGAATACTCCAAAATTAATTCCGAACACAAGGTCCGTGTCCGGCTCTGTAAGATAAATTCCATATACCACCGTAGAGAGGATAATAATCCATGAATCCAATCTGCTGACAATTCTTCGAAAAGTGACGTCACGCCACGGTTCGGTTTTTATTTGAACCGTTTTTACAGCTTGCTACCGCACACACCACGAGGCGGTTTCCTTGGCACGTCCTGTCAGGGCAGAGATCGTGTCCCCCTTACTATGGGATTCTCATCAATACGGGTATGGGTAATCCAACCATGCCTGTTGGCATGACCCCGTGTTTTTAGGCAAGTCCCGAACGACCATGCTCGGGGACGCTTGATATTCTTCCCCCCTTTATAAAGGAGCTGAGGCCTACCCCTCTATCTCCACGCTCGCACATCTCGCACCCTGAGTTCCAACACCCAAAGCTCAAGCTTAAGCACCCCGGATCTTTGATCATGTCTGGACCTGACCATCAAGGCTGATGGATGGCTTCCTTTGTCATAGAGGAGGATATTGCGAAGCTCAGGGGGGCTGGGTATTTGACCGCCGATGTCAAGCACAGTTCCTGCTCCCGAATAGGTTATCCCCACTCCCGAGACCAACGAGAGCGTCGTATTCGTTTCCCACTTCCTCCGAGGATTAGCTCTTACTCTTGACCCCTTCATGAGGGGGCCCATGTTCTACTACGGGCTAGATTTCCATGATCTAGCTTCGGATTCCATCCTCCACATCTCGTCATTTATCGTTGTGTGTGAGGCCTTCCTCCACATCATCCCCCACTTCGGCTTATGGCTCAAGACTTTCAATGTGAAGCTGAAGATGATTGAGGGGCGACACGCAGAGTGCGGAGGCGCCATAATAAGTAGGAACATCAATGCCCCATGGCCCGAAGGCTCCTTCCCGGAGGTATCTGATTTATGGCAACGGAGGTGGTTCTATGTCACAGCTCCTCAAGGCTCAAAGTGGGCGGCCTCGCCCGCCTTCCGCCCGGGCCCTCCACCTCAACTGGCATCGTGGGCCAACGTGGGACTAAACTGGGAGCCTGCGAATGACGTACCAATCCTACAAATCCGCATTCAGGAGCTCCTCGAGAGGGACATTAGTCTTGTCAAAATAATCCAGGTAATGCTAGTTCGGCGGATCCTGCCGTGCAAACGTCGGCCTCTTCGGATGTGGGAATTCAATCCAGAAGGTCTGCGAACCATTCAACATTTCTTCGGCATGACGCCCGAAGGGATGTATAAGTTGTTCTTTAGACCACGAATAGATTGTCCGGACACCACCGAGGATGCGGGCCTGAGCTGCAATCGCCTCGACACCCAAGTAAGTAACCCTATAACTGAACCCTTGCTTATATTTGTCATAGCATTGTTCTGAACACTGTCCGCAACCAGGATTGGCTTAGTAAGGCAGAGAGGATCAGGTGTCCGGCCCCGCTTCCCGAAGGCTCGCCTGGCCCGGCAATGGCTAGGATTCTTGAACGGACACTAAGTCAGGTGCCACCAGAGAAAGCCGAAGGGAAGAGTGGGGAGGCCATGAGTGGGCCTCACACATTGCGCATCCAAACAGGGGGAATTAGCTTCTCCACGAAGGAGGAGAATCGGGGAGGCGAATCTGAGGTTTCCTCCCCCCGCGGGAAGAAGAGGGCCACCTCCGAAGACTTGGAGACGGGGGCGCCTAAACAAGGGAAGAGAACTTCACCAAAGGGCCCTGCCCCGAAGAGCGTCCTTACCGCATAGTGACCGCCAATGGGCCAGCCTTCCACCGAGCTGTAAGTTTAATTAAACAAGGAACTTATTGCATTTTCCTCTAAGAGTAATAACCAGGACCTGTTTTTGTAGTCCGGTCAGCAGTTCTTCTCAACAGGGCTCGTCCTCGGGGGATCTTCTTCCGGAGATTATGGAGAGTGAAACCCCACCTGCCTCTCCATCCCGTGAAGCTGGCGACCCTGAGGTATCATCACGGAGGAGTCCAGATCCAATGGGGCCGGAAGCTAACACTTCGGCCGCCCCGAGCCCGGCACGCTCGGCTCCCATGGCGGACAATGAAAAGGGTTCGGGAGAGTCCGGTGTCCGGCCGAACACGCTGACGGGCCTCCTGGAGTCAGCTACTCTCTTGGAGGATCATCGTACACTAATGGGTACTGTGTTGGAGAAAATCTCCTCCGCCACAAGCGGTTTAAATGAAGCTTTCAAGAGCCTGCTCAAAGGCTTTGAGGTAAGCCGCAAAAATACGCAGCTTTTAGTTGTACTGCATGCGATACATGCGCTCTGTATAGATAGTAGCCCCTGAGACTATGGATGCCAGCCAATGGCGGCAAACGGAGGATCATACTCCTAGATAATGATCACACTTGTATTAATGTGCAGGTTGCTAAGGGTTCGGCAATATACCAAGCCGCTGAATGTGCCGAATTGAGGCGGCAAATTGACGTGGTGGAGGGCGACGTCACGCTTGTTAACAAGTGATTCGAGGAGTCATAGAGTATGCTTTCCTATATCCACATCTATTTTCGGAAATTGCAAGAAGGTTGTAATATTAATGTGATGTGATGTAGTTGCAGGCGGAGCTGCTGCCGTTGAGGCCCTGAGGGTGGAGCTTGCCCTAGCCAAGGAACAAGCCTGGGTTATTAATGCGTCTGCTCTAAAGGCAGCCGAGGATTTGAAAGCCGAACAAGCCGCTCATCTCCGAAGCAAAGAAAAGATAGCCGAGATGGCTGTGGAGCTGAGGGATGCTGCCGGCCGGTATGAGCTTCTTGAGAAAGAGAATCATATGAAGGCGGCTAACCTGAAGAAGGCGTTGGAGTCGGCTAAAGGGACGCGCTCTCAGATTAGAGACGCGCGGGAGGAGCTTCGACAAGCCGGGGAGATCGCGGCTGGAAATCCTTATTTGTTGCGGATGAAGTTTTTAGATCCAAAGTATGCTCCATTGGATAAGCTATGGAGTGCCGCAGATAAGTATGCGGACTTGGCAAAGAGTGCGGCTGATGCAACCAAGTTGTTCAAGGACCATGAAGATAATAAAATAGAAAGACTGTTCTGGTCGCAGTTTAATGCGCCAGTGCGCTCCTTGCCCTTGAGTGAGAAGATGGCCGCTATAGCCAAGCTCCATAGGTTGTCCGGCCTTGCAATGAGGTCTGTGATAGACCATCTGTGGCCGAAGGGGCCGAAGCCGGACAGTTACTTTGGTTTGGTGCAACAATTATTTGGCGCCAGAGCGCAGATCGATGCCATGAAGAGATCGGCGTGCATAGAGGGTGCGCGGATGGCTCTTGCCCGTGTGAAAACATATTGGTCGGATATGGAGGCCACCAGCATAGCAACCCAGGGTCCGGCAGGAAACCCAGACCCAACTGAGCACTATTTTGAGCAGGTCATAGAAGGTGCCTGTAGAATAGAGGCACAATGCTCAAAGAATGTCATGTTTGAGTGATGATTCTATTAAATGTAAACAATTATGTGTTTGATTATTGCCTGACAGTATTACAATGTCTCCTATGTGGCTGTTTATGTATGCATATAACGTGAAAGTTAGCAGTCGTTGGCTTTGGCCCCCACGCACATAATGCATGGGTGTTCGAGAAAATATGGGTGAACACACTTGATCCAACGTCTTGGTCCGTTAAGGAGGTGATCGCACGTCGAACCAAGCAACTGAACTATATAGATGTAACACTTTTCACTTAGCCATAGGAGTTTGAAAGGTGGGGCTACTATGTAGCCCCTGGTACTTCCGCAAGCGTACGGATACGGTGCGCGTACTTGACCGGTAGACCGGTCCTTCGTTAATGCGGAGGAATCCTATAGATTCCGATTAGTCCTCGAGTGGTTGACCAGTCTCTCGCTGTATCATGATAGTTAGTTTTCGGTTTTCTCTACTGAGGTGCTCGTCCGGAATAACCAGGGGACAATCGCAGTAGTTCTCCTTTGGCCGCCTTAGCCGATAGAACAGAATGTAAGGCAGCAAACCCAGGAGCCGGGCTAACCCAACATTTGACCAAAGACATGATTCGGAGTTGATGCATATAAGGCCAAACTCGTGACGCCGAACACTCCCGAAGGTATTCGGACTTTATAACATATATTGGGCTGAATGACGCCCTTGACCCTGTGATTCCAGGTACGTGCATTGATCTATCGTGGCCAAAAGCCTATAACGCCAGTATCCCTCATAGTTTATGAAATACACATGGGACGTCGAGCAACAAGAGACAGTAAAGAAGGTTTACGCAGGGGCTTAATCTAAAGAGAAACCTGTGGGCGGGGCCCTGCTGCACGTCTGTGCCTGTGTCTCCGTTGTGCCGTATCCTGGAAGGGTGTCGCACTGGTAGTGTCTGTAGAAAAGAAAAAAGAAAACGTGCGAAAAGTTAATTATGCTCGAGAAATGTTCGAGATCCGGCCTATTAATGAGGCAAGCCGGATTGTGGGCTTTTGTTACATGTTTGCAGCCCCTTGTATTATTTATGGGGACACATGTATAGCCCCTGGCTCAGGTTTATCCGAGCCATTGTGAAAAATGGTGTATTGGACTCGTCTAACCGTGTCCGTGGTCTTGACGACCGGTCATGTGTTCTGGTGGGAGAGGCCGCCTAGAGTCCGGCAGTGGGAACTGTCGCATACTGCTCTGTGTTTCCGCTAACCGTGATGACACCGCGTGGACCAGGCATCTTGAGTTTAAGGCAGGCGTAGTTCAGTATTGCGTTAAAGCAAGCCAAGGCCGGTCTTCCAAGCAATGCATGATAATCGCTGCTGAAGGGGGCGATGTTGAAGAGTAGGTTCTCGCTTCTGAAGTTGTCGGGAGAATCGAATGTCACTTCTAAGACGAGGGAGCCCCAGCAGTGGGCTACTACGCCTAGAATCACTCCGTTGAAGGTGGCGTTATTTTGACTTATTCTGGATGGGTCTACCCCCATCTTGCGGATGGTGTCTTGATATATCAGATTAAGACTACTGCCGCCACCCATTAGGACGTGAGTAAGATGGTATCCATCAATTATTGGGTCGAGAACCAAGGCAGCCCATCCTCCGTGTCGGATACTGGCCGGGTAGTCCCTGTGATCAAAAGTGATTGCGCAAGTTGCCCAGGGATTGAATTGGGGGGCTACGAACTCTGCGTGAGTTGCGTGTACCATGTTTACCGTTTTGACTTCCGGTGGGAATTGTTTCTGGCCCCTGGTGTTCGGCTGGCGAGGCTCATCCTCATCTTCGCTTGGTGTTTCCCTTCCCTTGTGTTCGGCGTTTAACTTGCGGGCCTGCTTAAAAACCCAACATTCTCTACGGGTATGATTTGCAGGTTTGTCAGAAGTGCCATGGATTTGGCACAATCTGTCCACGACTTTGTTCCGGCCGGATGGTTCCTCTTTACTGCCTTTGAATGGCTTCTTTCCTTGACCAGGTCGAGAGCCCCTGAATCCGGCGTTGACCACTCTGTTGTCCGGACTATGGTTATTCCGACGTTTGTGCTTATTGTGCCATGGCTTCCCATTGCCACCTCGGATTTCGGATGTACCCGGGTCGTTGGTGCCTCTACGGGCCAACCAGCCGTCCTCTCCCGCACAAAATCGGGTCATGAGGCTTGTTAAGGCTGCCATCGTTCTCGGATTTTCTTGGCTGAGGTGTCTGGCAAGCCACTCGTCTTGGATACTGTGTTTGAAGGCCGCTAAGGCTTCGGCATCTGGACAGTCGACAATTTGATTCTTCTTAGTGAGGAATCTGTTCCAAAGTTTGCGGGCGGACTCTCCGAACTGTTGTATTATGTGACTTAAGTCGTCAGCATCTGGAGGCCGGACATAGGTCCCTTGAAAGTTGGCCCTGAAAGCATCCTCAAGTTCCTCCCAACTTCCAATTGAGTTTTCGGGGAGGCTTTTTAGCCAATGATGAGCTGGTCCTTTTAACTTGAGGGGGAGGTATTTGATGGCGTGGAGGTCATCCCCACGAGCCATGTGTATGTGAAGGATAAAATCCTCAATCCAGACCCCAGGGTCCGTCGTTCTGTCGTATGACTCTATATTCACGGGTTTGAATCCCTGTGGAAATTCATGATCCAGCACCTCGTCCGTGAAGCACAGGGGGTGTGCGGCCCCTCTGTATCTGGCCGTGTTGCGGCATGCTGCCGGCTGCTGTTGCTCTCGGTGTTGATTCCGGACTGGTATTTGATCAATATGATCGTTGTGGTGGCCCTCATCCCGCGTCGGAGCATGTCCTCTGGACCCATAGATGGATCTGGCCGCACTGGCCTTTTTGTCCAGGAGCTCTCGTAAATCATGTGCGGTATCGGTGGGTGCTCTATCGCGGCCATGAAGTGGTTGGTCCGGCTGAGTAGCCATATTGTTTTTGGGTCGAACGGGCGCTGCGGCTTCATCGTCAAATTTGGGTAGCAGTTTGCGCTTTGGGTAGTTCTTTGTGTGGTGATTATCGACACGTTTCCCTTCGGTGTCCAGCACCTTATTCCATCTTTGGTTAAGCGTGTCCTGCGCGGCCTTAAGCCTTTGCTTCTGCTTCTTCAGGCTCCGTGCTGTGGCCAGGAGTTTTCTGCGGAGGTTATCTTGTTCCGAATGTTCTTCCGGGATGATGAACGCATCGTCAACCGGACTGTTCTCTTCTTTGGAGGTAGCATGATGAGTTCGGCCTTCTGAATTTATGTGATTGGGCGTCTACTCCGGGCTGTGTTCGGCATGACCTGGTTTGTCCTGCTCCATCGCTGGGTCCCTATGGTCGTTGTTGCCTTCAGAATTGACCGGAGCGTCGTCCTGTTTTGGGTTGTTATCGCTATTTTTACTGTGACTGGACCTGAGGCGGCGCTTACGCCGTCGTTTTTGCTTTGGCCGGGGGGTTTATCCTCCGTTGTGTCCTTTTTGTCACCATTGTCTTCTTTGGGGGTGTCCACTATGTAGACGCCGTATGATGAAGTGGCTGTCCAGCGCCCCGTGGGCGGTGGTTCCAGATCGTCCCCTATATCGACGTCCATACCATCGATGTTATTGGGGTCGGAGTCAAGCATGTCTGCTAGGTCATCAACAGTGGCTATAAAGTGGGTGGTGGGTGGGTTGCGATTTTCTTCGTCTTCCGTATCCCACACGGGCCAGACATAGTTTGGCAAAGAGTCTCCTGACAGAGAGAGAGACCTTAATGAATTTAGCACGTCTCCGAAGGGTGAGTGCTGAAAGATATCTGCGGCGGCGAATTCCATAACCGGAGCCTAGTTAGATTCGATGGGCTCGGATGCGCGCGGTCCGGAACACACGACCGGAGGTGAGTCCGGGGGTCCGGAGATACAGATCCCTTTAGGAGAGGAGTCTGTGTTTGACTCCAAAGCCGATGAGTGTGCGGTCTTCGGGGCGGGGTCCATCCACCCGTCCTCGGAAGGCATGACCTGCTCTGGAGCAAAGTCCGGAGCTGTGGCAGGTGCGATGTCCCGAATACTGTCCGACTGCAGATCTAGGTCATGCTCGTCATGATTGTTCGGCGCTCCTGATACGGGTCCGAATCCGTCGAAGATCAAGTCTCCGTGGATGTCGGCAATGTAGTTTAGGTTTCCAAACCTGACCTGATGGCCGGGGGCGTAGCTATCGATCTGCTCCAGATGGCCAAGCGAGTTGGCCCGCAGTGCGAAGCCGCCGAACATGAAGATCTGTCCGGGGAGAAAAGTCTCACCCAGGAAAGCGTGGTTGAAGGTTGGAGAAGCCATCTAGCCTTGCAGCGACGACACAGAGGAACTCTCAATGAAAGCACCAATGTCGGTGTCAAAACCGGCGGATCTCGGGTAGGGGGTCCCGAACTGTGCGTCTAAGGCTAATGGTAACAGGAGGCTAGGGACACGATGTTTACCCAAGTTCGGGCCCTCTCGATGGAGGTAATACCCTACTTCCTACTTGATTGATCTTGATGATATGAGTATTACAAGAGTTGATCTACCACGGGATCAGAGAGGCTAAACCCTAGAAGCTAGCCTATGGTATGATTGTTGTTCTGTCCTACGGACTAAACCCTCCGGTTTATATAGACACCAGAGAGGGCTAGGGTTACACAGAGTCGGTTTACAGAGGAGGAGATCTACATCCGAATCGCCAAGCTTGCCTTCCACGCCAAGGAGAGTCCCATCCGGACACGGGACGAAGTCTTCTGTCTTGTATCTTCATAGTCCAACAGTCCGGCCAAAGTATGTAGTCCGGCTGTCCGGATACCCCCTTATCCAGGACTCCCTCAAGGGCCGCTCCTGCCTCTTCTGGACGGATCACTGGATCCATGGGAAATCCATGGCCGACATTGCCCCGTCACTACTTCCCTTAGTTTCACGTCAGCGACGCAAGTCCTGTATGGTCGCTGAAGGGCTGACTGATGGTTGCTGGATCGTTGACTTACGTGGCACTCTGACTCCTCAAGCCCTTGTGGAGTATGTGCACTTGTGGCAGCTGCTCCGACCAATCACCCTCATGGCCACTCCTGACTACCTCTCTTGGCGCTGGATGGCTGACGGCAGGTACTCTGCGAGATCATGCTATCGGGTGTTGTTTGCTGGATCGACCAATGCTCCCTTCTGGCGCACTACCTGGAGATGTTGGGCCCCTCTCCGCGTCAAGATCTTCACCAGGCTATCCGACTTGGACCGCTACTGGACCGCCGCGAGACTCGCCCGGCATGGTCTCCCGCACAACGACCGGTGTGCCCTCTGTGATCAGTCTGAGGAGACGATGCAACACATCCTCATCGGCTGCCCCTTCTCGTTTGGCAAGATATCCTGGCCTGGATATGCGCCACCATCTGTGCACCGTCTAGCAGCGAGAGATTCCTCCCATGGTGCACGTCGACATCTCCAGCTCCCCCGCCTGTCACCGTAAAGGACTCACCACACTGGCTCTCCTAACGCCTTGGTCTATTTGGTGCCACCGCAACTGTTGCATCTTCGATTGTGAGGCCCCCTCCGTTGCAAGGTTGATTGCGTCCATCCAAGACGAAGCCCGATCGTGGGCAAGAGCAGGAGCCCTAGGACTTAGATCGTTATTCGAGTAGTCTCCATTCTTTGTTCACGGGCTGAGCGACCCGTCACCAACACTCTGCAGCTTACTTCTTGCCTCATGTGCACAAGATAGTAAGCTTGCATCCCACCTCTCTCTTGTACTGTTTGTGCACTCTCCCTACATATCAATGAAAAGATACTCATTCTAACGTATTCGCGAAAAAAAAGCTATGGAAAAGTTTGAACCAGATACGCTGGAAAGCTACGGGACAACGGCAAAAACTGCAAAACGGCATTGACAAAAGCTGCAAGCGGCTACAGAAAAAGCTTCAATCGGAGGGCGTGCCAACAATGGTGCCAGCAACAAGGGTGTGGAGCAGCAGATGATGCTCGGGCGGCGTTGCGATCAATCGGTGGGAGAAGCTGTGACCGGGCGATGACAAAACTGCAAACCCCCACCCATTGGTGCGTCGAACGGCAAGCACGAGCAGCTTGAGGCCGACGCGGGTGGCCGACGAGGAAGAGGAGCAGCGGGATCGATTGACACACGCGGTTGGCGAGCATGGGAGGGCGAACACAAACGCCGGTGCTGCGAGCGACCAGCAAGCGAGGGTAGCCGCCTAACACGGGATTCCATTTATGCGTGTGTGCGTTGACAAATAGGGGTGAATCAAGACCTTTTCCTTTGCTTGGTTCCTTTAAATGAAATCGAAGGGGAACCCTCTTTTACTCAAAAAAATAAAATAAAAAAGATGAATAGGAGAGTGTTGCATTATTCAATCCTAGCCTCGTGCACGACCGACCGAAATTTGGGCCGACCGGCCGGGCGTACCGTTGCCCATCTAAGAACCATAACCGTCCCAGCAAGATTGTGATCTCGCTGATTGATTTTTTCTTTTGCGTGAGAAAAATTCAATCTATTGATCTTAATCATGAACAAAAGAGGTAGTAATATAAACTACAACCAATTTCATGGACCATCTAACGACAACTACAAGCACGGCAGCAAGCTGAAGGCGCGCCGCTGTCATCACCCCTCCGTCGCTAGAGCCAGACAAACCTAGTTATAGTAGACAGTTGGAAAGTCCTTGTACTAAAGCCTTATAGGACCAGCTGCACACCATAGCAACAAACATCATCGTTAAAGTGTTGAAGAAAACCATAGATCGGAAGGATCAAACCTGTAAACACTCAAACGAAGACGAACGAAGACCGGATCCAAAGAGAACCACTTAAGACCTTTTTCGATAAAGGATGGATTTTATTAGCTCAAAATGGAGTATCAAGTGGATACAAACACAATGAGCACACATCAAACATCTACATAAGTAGGATGCACGCAGCCAACACCAACGCACATAAAAAACACGCCACCAAATAGCAAAGTCACGTAAGACCAAAGTTATGCGTAGGCGATGGAAAAAGAAATAAAAAAGAGTTTTGCTAAGTCTCAGTCGACTGAGACTTGGTTATGTCACGGTCGATGCTACATTCATTCAATCTTGCGTGGAGATCTATGCAAAATTTTATTTCTAGCTTTTCTTTTTTCTGTTTATATACTATGTCACTTGACTAAGACTTGGTTAGATCTCAGTCGACTGAGATCTAGCCACACCCAATAAAAACCTCAAACAAATCAGATCCGTGATCTACAAACTACAACAATGACCATATCCGCACCAATCATCTCATGACAACACACAGACGACGAGAGCGATGCTATACACACAGGTCCACCGAAGACCTACACCGACCAAATCCCACGAGATTCGTCGAGGACACACCTCCACACGCCCTTCGACGATGCTAGACACACCATCAGAATAGGGTAGAACATGAAGACATTTTTCTTACCGAGGAAATCACCGCTGCCACACAACCCCGACCAAAATGATGAACCTAACAAGAACGACAACGGGGTCCCTCCCGTCGGCGAGGGGCCGATGTCCTCTACACCTCCATGGCCCAAAGGCCATCGAAGACAGGCGGACCGGCGGCGACGGACCGCGGACGGGAGGAGAAGGAAAGTCTGGAATCTTTTTCTTGTAGAGGAGGAAAGAGAAGTAGATTACATCTGGCTAGCTGATGGATTTATACATCTGTTTGATTCGCCAAAAAAAAAGAACAACTGTAGCACCAATCAACCAGCCAAAGAATTTTGAAGAGTTGAAAGAACAAACAAATTACATGCGTGAAATTCGACCAAAGTCACTCGCAATCACAAGTAGGTGACCCCGCCGGTGCAAAAAACTAAAGTGCACAAACAAAAATAGGACGCCATGATGATTCGTTGGTTCAGTGGTTGACGACCCTGCAGTTCCTCCTGATCTCTCCCTGGTAACCGGTCTTCACTTCAATGGCTCCCATCTTGACCATGGCCTTGTTGAACTTGGCCTCCCACTGCCCGGGAATGTTGGCACTGTCGCGAACCATCTGGGTCGTCGCCGGCGTGGCAAGAAGGGCGGCATCCGACGTGAACAGCACCTTGTGCGCCAGGACGTTCTTGTAGTACTGGTTGTCGAGCGCGTTGGGGGTCACCACGTCCTGGTTCACCGTGGGGTCGTTGGCCGGGCTTGGGCTGGCGGGGCATTGCCTCCTCAGCACGTTGGCAAAGCCAGTGTTGATGTCAGAGGGGACGGCCAGGCGGTCGGAGACGAAGGACGAGCAATGGGACACGCCAATGGTGTGGGCGCCAGAGAGCACGACCATGTCCTCCGCGGTGAGGCCCTTGGCGGCGAAGCTGGCGATGAGCTGGTCGAGGTTGAAGACCGGAGGCGGGAGGTTGTCCAGGGCCTCCGTGGAGTTGGAGACGCGGCCGTCGAGGCGGCCCGCCGGCATGTTGATCTTCATCGTCATCCTGGTGAGGAAGTAGGCGGCGTCACGGCCGGCGAAGGCGACGATGTCGGCGCATGAGACGACGCCGGGGCAGGCCTTCTCGACGGCGTCCTTGGCGGTGTCGATGACCTCGAAGCCGCGGAGGCTGGGGAAGTTGGGAGGGCTGAGCTTCTCCGGCTGCGGGTTGGCCGGCGTGGGGTCGAGGAGGACGGAGGCGTCGCACCCCTGCACGAAGCAGTCGTGGAAGAACATGCGGATGAGGCCGGCGCCGATGCCGGCGTTCTTGTAGACGAAGCGCTTCACCTCGTCCCTCACGATGGCCTCCACGCGGGGGCACGTCTTCTTGTAGTAGCCAACCTGCAAGCCATGGCACGCCGACGACAAGAGCAATGCGCATGTCAGCGCAACAGAAAGCTTAAGCCAGGCGGAAGCCATTGTCGCCTCAAGCTCTTAACTAAGTACCAGCCTGTGTAGTATCGGTATCGAGAGTGTGTGATTGACCGATCGCGATGAGAAGGCGATGAGATGTTGCTCCTAAGGTAGGACTATTTATACGTGCGTCGACAGATAGCTAGCCTGATTAATCGACGACATGCATTGGGGCGATAATTGGAGTAATGGCTGTTATGGAACATGGAGGCTGCTGGCCGGAGTCTAATTGCAGTACTGTTCTCTTTGTTTGTCCACTGAAATCGTCCTTTTCTTGTCTGGTTTGTCTTGATGGGGTATAAGCATGTTGTAGCCAGCGAGGTATGAGTGTATGTACATTTGGATAGCTTTGATATTGTTGACCTCCATGTTCTTATAATTGGGATTAAGATAAGAGCTTAACTTCCGTGACAATTGTGATGAGAATGTTCTTACGTGTTCCGTGTGCCTGAGAGGTCACGACGTCCATTCGTAGACATGCATGGCAGTGGGTTGTCTTTTACCTTTTGCATGTGCATATAGTTTCTGGCTTCCCGCTCTTTTTTATAAGAGAAACCGGGTGGTTGCCGAATCAAGTTCTTAATTTGCTTATCGACTATATATGCTGCCAGCACATGGTGAGTCGGTTGCATGGAAATGGAAGGCGAACTCTTTTAAAGAAAACTCCAACAACCTACTCGTATATGACATGGGGATCAGTTTGGCCTCTGACTTTTGTACAACCAACAAAACAAAAACTCACTGGCGGGCTACAGCTAGCAGTGGATGCGTCGAACTACCCGGTTTATAAGAGAAACCGGGTGGTTGCCGAACCTGTATATGACATGAAATCAAAAGTTGTATTCGTGGAAAAAAATGTTGCCTATTCTTTCCAAATAAACCGAGTGTAATTTATCGGGTGCTTGGCGTATACGGCTGTAAGCCGGGTGCGTAAATACCCCCTCCGTCCCAAATTACTCGTCACAGAAATGGATGTTCCAAAACTAAAATACATCTAGATACATACATATCTGTGACAAGTAATTCGAGACGGAGGGAGTAAAACACACGGCACCAAAAGCGTGCTCGGCTTAGATACCTGTACGCCGTGTACATGAGAAAAACAATCTCAGTATATGCAAAATTCTTGGTATATTCCGTTTCAAAAAAAAAACTTGATATATTCTGATAAAAACTCTCAGCTTCTACTTGTGTGTCGGTAAAAAGGAATTGACATGTGGCTGTCCTTTCCGCAGATAACGGCTTTCGTGCCGAAGAGCATGCCATTTATGTTCATGCATTGTTTGATGAAGCTCAAGAGGCACAGGATGTGGGATAACATGTGCGGATTCTCAGTCCCGTATCGCTGAATTTAAAAAACTTATAGAACATCTGGTTATCTCAGATGTAATATTTACATTTAAACTATTGTTGTACTATATATGCACGCTCTTTGTGGATGAATTATGTTATTTTCTATAATTATTTTAAGTGTTGTGGACTTAAGAAAAAAACATGGGCTGACATTTAGGGGATAGGTTAAATGGCACACCAAATAGGGTGGCCATTTTGAGGGCTGGCGTTGGAAATGCCTTTAGCATGTTTTCTTGGTGCGGCGGTGGTGACATCTTCTCTTCGAACTTTGATCCTCCGGCCTCGTCTCCGTCACGCGGGCATGTGAGAAATAATTAAGATTTGACTCTAGAATTTGTTGTGGTTCCGTGTTGGTCCGTCAGGGTCGTGGCCTTGAATTATTTTTTTTATTTTTTTGAGAAACAGGATCGTGGCCTTGATGCTTAGCATCCATGATCAGCAACATGTTCGCCAAACGTTAGAGCGGCATGCGATTAGCCCCTTCGAGTGACACGCGATTAGCCTGTTTGGGACCGGGGGTTGACGACTGTCTTGCATGGAACTATACCACTAACGGCCAGTTCACCGTGCGGTCTGCTTATCACCTGAGAATGGCAATGAAGAAGGCCAGGACAGGGCACGCGGAGTCGTCCTCCTCTGTCAGCGACCACAAGAGTTGGATGGCTATGTGGGACGCTTGTGCGCCAGGGAAAGCTAAGATCCATATGTGGAGGGTTTTGAAGAATGGCCTTGCTGTTGGGAATGAACTGCAGAGGAGAAGAATCAAGGTTGGTGTATTCTGCCCAGCGTGTGGGCGCGTGGAGACCTTATACCACAGATTCTGGGGCTGCCCCCATTCAGAGCTGTTCTGGAAGTTGATGCGCTTGGAGAAGGGAATTGTGGTGGCGAACCCACCATGCCAGATGGATTCCCAGGGTGCGTTAGCTTGGTGGCTACTGGATTGGTTTGGTGAAGCTCGTGAAGATGAAAGAGCGTTAATTATCCAAGCTGTGTATGGGTTGTGGTTAGCACGAAATGAAGCAACATACGAGAAGAGGATTGAAGATCCACTCGAGATAGTGTGCCGTGTGGTGTTTGTTACTGAGGAATGAAAGGGCATCCATGGGAAGGTACCTCGTCTTGCTGAACCAAAAGGGTGAACCTGCTGGACAGTTCCTGCTGAGGGATGGGTAAAGGCCAATGCTGATGGTGCACTGTCAAAAACTCGGGAGAAAGGAGGGGCAGGGATAGTTCTGAGAGATCACAACTGGGGTTTTTTGGCCGCTGCATGTCACTCCTTTAATCATGTTACCAACACCGTGGTGGTGGAGGCCCAAGCATGCAAAAGAGCCATTCAGCTGGCGACGGAGATCAACGTGGCCAGACTTCACCTGGAGCTGGATAATGCATCTGTCGTAATCCTGTTCAAGAATTCATCCGATTAACCAGTTAACTTGCCGATTAATCCCTACTCGTAGGGTCACCGAGTAGCCTATAAACCGATAAATTGTCCGATAAATTGATTAAATAGCCGATTAACTTGCCGATTAGCCGATTAATCCCTTACTCACCAGCCAACTGAGCAGCTACCAGTTAACGATTTTCTCAACAACAGAGCACGAGACCTCTCTCCGATCGGACCACTGGTACAAGAGATTAAGGATATGCTTCAGGATTTCGCTGAGATGAAGGTTATATGGACTAGTCGTGATGCAATAGAGCCGCTGATAAGCTTTCTAAAGTAGGGTTAGGTGATAATTTATATAAGGTGTGGTTTGCTGTACCTCTAGAGCACATTCTGGAGCTTATTTCCGATGACATTCCTAGTTTCGATTGAATAAGCCGGCAGCATTGATCCTAAAAAAACGGACTTTGATGTAACTTTTTGAAATTTTCAAGGATATTTTTACTGCACCTCCTAATCCGTGCATAGGTCATTGAATAGCGACCTACCGCGTATCACCGCATGTTCGGCCGCTATTTTCTGGGCCGACCCACTTCCGTACCGCAAAGGGGAATTAGAACAGGCCGTGCAACTGGCTGCTTTTCTTCCACCCGTTTCGGCAAGGTTCTAGAATCTTCCCAGGCCCGGTTTTTTTTCTTCTGGGTTTTATTTATTTATATTTTTTATCCATATACTCTCTTTCTTTTATGTTTTTATTTTCATTTACTTTTTCCTTTTTAATCTTGTGAATATTTTTTAAAAACTTGTGGTTTTTTAAATTTATCAAAATCATAAATATATTTTCAAATTCATCAACATTTTCAGAATAGACAAAAATATTTGAAATTCGTGGACATCTTTTGAACTGATAAACATTTTGCAAAAGTTCATGAATATTTTTGAAATTCGTGGACACCTTTTCTGAATCGATAAACAATATGTGAAATTCACGAGCAATTTATGAAATTGTGAACATGTTTCCAAATTTTATGAATATTTTTTGAAATTCTAAACATCTTACAAATTCATGGGAAAAAACAAATTCGTGAATAGTTTTTGAAATCCCAAAAGCTTCTTTTCAAATTTGAGATTCATGAACATCAGCTTAAAAAAACAAAAGAATTAAAAATGAAAAAATAAAGATGAAAAACGAAAAAAGGATTGCCAGCCACACTTGGGCTGCCCCAAAATGCATGCCGGGGCGGTGAAAGTTTGCTGGGAGTGCTCCTATTTGCCGCCTTCACTGAAGGAGCTGGCAGGGCCTCACAACGATTAGCGCCACTTGGCGCGCTCTCAGCCGCCCCGCCACGTGCCGCGCATTGGGCGCTCCTTCCATATTTTTTTTTATTTTTTCGCACACGTTTTCGTCTTTTAAACTGTATTTTCTGGGTTTTTCCTATATTTTGGTTTTCCATCCGTCTTTCTTAGCTTTTAGGCAAAAAAAATTCAAAAAAAAAAATTGCGCAAAAAACTCGTTTTCTTTTTCTTTTGCTTCCTCAAGAGGCACGGTTTTGCTTTCGCAAGAGGCACGACCGTGCCTCTCGGAGACGGGAAATAATGCATTTTCTGTTTGTTTTTTTTCGCCAGAGGCACGGTTTTGCTTCCACGAGAGGCACGATTTTGCTTTCGCGTGAGGCACGACCGTG
This sequence comes from Triticum aestivum, assembly GCF_018294505.1. NCBI lineage: Eukaryota > Viridiplantae > Streptophyta > Magnoliopsida > Poales > Poaceae > Triticum > Triticum aestivum. The sequence goes on along the minus strand of NC_057813.1, from coordinate 540,154,889 downwards.
TCTCTCAAAGACAAAAAAAATGCATTTTCTGTTTCTTTTTCCGCAAGAGGCACAGTTTTGCTTCCACGAAGACATGATTGTGCTTTCACGAGAGGCATGTCCCTCTCGAAAACGAAAAAAACATGTTCTCTGTTTTTTTCTTCCATGTGATGCACGGTTTTGCTTCCACGAGAGGCATGGTTATGATTCTACGAGAAGCATAGTTGTGCTTTCGCGAGAGGTACGTCCCTATCGAAAACGAAATAAAAAACGTGTTTTTCGTTTTTTCTTCCGCGAGAGGCATGGTTGTGATTCCGTGAGAGGCACGGCCGTGCCTCTTTCGGAAAGGGGAAAAACGTGTTTTCTGTTTTTACCTTACGTGAGAGGCATGGTTTTGCTTCCGCGAGAGGCACGGTTGTGATTTCGCGAGAGGCACAGTTTTGATTTTGCGAGAGGCACGACCATGCCTCTTTCGGAAAAGGAAAAACTATGCTCCCGATTTGGTTTTTTCGTCCGGTTTTTTCTTAAATTTTTTTGTTAAAACCTATCAACATGAGATCTAGTTTTGAAGATCTTGACACGAGGTTTGAGAGATTAACGTTTTGAATAAACGGATCTACAAAAAAAAACTCCTAGGCTGCGACAGTGCGCCACTTGTCAGAACCTGAGAAGGTGGGGGTGATCTTTGCGATGAGTACTTCTCAATTAGTGATTTCGGGCATACGGGCCGGCCTATTCGCAGGTGCCGAACAAAAATATCGAGGAAAAAGAAAAGATAATGAAGAGTCAATCCTGGACCTTGGGAACAACAACAACGTTCCCTAGCCAGTCCACCTAGCCAGCGTTGGTTGCCAATTTGCAGACGTAAACCTAAAGTATTAAGTACGAAGGCAGACCTGTTTTTTTTTCCAAAATTTAATGGAAAAAGTGTGAACAATTTTTAATACAAATAAGGTGTGGAAAATCATGAACAAATTTAGAAATTCAAACAATTTTTTTGAAAAAGAAACTTTTTAGAAAACATGAACATAAACTCGAACTTCTAATCAGTTATTCAAATTTTAATATACGGTGAACAATATTTAAATATACACTGGACATTTTTGCAATATATGCTGAGCAATATTTAAACATACATTGAACATTTTCATGATATACGCTGAACAATATTTGAAATACACATTGAACATTTTTGTTATATATGCTGAACAATTTTCAAGCACACACTAAACATTTTGTTATATTTTTTCTCAAATACGCATAGCATGCGTATCTTTCATTAATGGGAGAGAAAAGGGTACAAGAAACCCTCCACTGAGGGTGTTACACACCCAAACCACGGTTGTACATGTGGCTACATTTTACTAGACTCCCACCTATGTATCCGCCCGAAGAAGCTATCTAAATCCGACTTTAAGATGCCCGCCGTCCTCCAAGCCTTTCCCTCGTGGGAGACCCGTGCTAGTAGCGTCCCTAAAGATGGTATTTCGCCGTCGAACACGATCCCATTGCGGTGCTTCCACAATTCCCACAATGCAAGAATAAGTATTGCCCTTACATCCTTCTCCTTGGCTCCATGTATCCGCTTGTCTAGGATCCACTCCGGTAAGGTGTCATGCGTGGTCGGCGTCCATTGCGGCACTTCCACGGCTTGGCAAATCTCCAGCCAGAAGGTTCGTGCGAAAACGCGCTGAAACATTTTGTTATATATGGTGAACAATTTGTAAATACACTATGACATTTTTTTTAAATACATTGAACATTTCCTTACATATACGGTGAAGATTTTCTTAAATGTGATGAACATTTTTTTTAAAAATACACAGGGCGAGCTCTTGTATAATAATACACAAAAGGAGAAGAAAACAAAAAATCTACAGAAAAAACCCAAAGAACTAAACAAATCTGAAGAAGGAGAAATGAAAAACCTGAAGCAGAAACTAGAAGAACCCAGTGAATAAACCAAACCTTGAAGAGAAAAGAATGCACAAAAATAAAAATAAAAAATCAAATAGAAACCACTAAGAAAAAACCCAAACAGAAAACAAAAGAGAAAACCAAAGAGAAAAAACGCGGCAACCCATTGAACGAAACAGAAGTGAGCTACCCCACGTGAAACCCCAGCGAACGAAAAAGAATCGATAGAACCGCACGTGGAAGCCAGCGAACCCGAAGTGGGTTGGCCCAATTTGGATTGCACATGAGCGTCGGGCATCTTAATGAAAGATACGCATGCTAAAGGTATTTGTAGACCTATGCATGAAATAGGGGCTTTCCATTTTTTACCGCTGGTTTGGTAAATATACAAGTGCTTTTTCTAAAGGTTGACCCCGTTAAGGAAAAATGGGCAATATGTTCAAGCTTTAACAGGTGCAGGTAGTCGCTCATTAGAAGCACCAGGACATGGAATCAGTAGCAGAGCCAGGACAGAGGCACGCCCCAGGCCACCTTCGGAGCCACAGTATCTACAGTGATAAATAGTAGGTATATTATGAACAATGAGCGAAGGAATTGGCAGCTACGCCCCAGGCCAAGGAACCTGTTGCCTGGGGCCTGGCTCCGCCACTGCATGGAATCATTGTTACCGAAATCCATGTAGCTGGAGCCCCCGTCCTCTCGCCCTGCCAGCTCCCGCGAGCAGTACCAGACATAATCATCTGTATGTATCATTCATTCATTCTTCAACTGAATAAAGACAAAATCTCTAGCTCTGCGATATGCCAGCTGATCTGCAAAATCTTCAAGAAAGAAAGAAAAATAACTTATGAATTGTTGCCTTGTTAATTAAAACTCATACATGGGGGAGCAGGGTAGAAAAATAGGGCCCAACACATATCTCACATTTCTTTGCAAAAACACTATGACGATGAAAGACTATGTACCCATCTAAAAAGACTCGGGATCGCTGTGGTGCTTCAGTACGGGACGACACGCTAATCATCATGCGTGCGTGTGCGGCCGGGGCTGCTCGTCTGCGCCTTCTCCTGGATCAATTCGCAGAGGCCACGGGATTGGTGATCAACTTCACCAAAAGCACCTGCGTGCCCGTGCACGTCGACGCCGATGTCGAAAGGGACGTCGTGGCTGCGCTTGGCTGCTCCTCTGGTGTGTTCCCGCAGACCTACCTGGGTCTCCCTTTGTCGTGGGAGAAGCTGCGTTTCGCAGATTTTCTGCCCATGATTGCGAAGGTGGACAAGTACCTCGCGGGGTGGGCGGCGTGCCTGCTCTCGGCTGCCGGTCGGCTCGTCCTCATCAACGCCGTCCTGGACGCCCTCCCCGTCTACGCCATGGGCGCGTTGCTCCTGCCGCCTAAGGTGGTCCATGCCCTCGACGGGCTGCGGCGCTCTTTTCTCTGGTGCGTGGCGGAGCGTGCTTCAGGCGCGCAATGCTTGGTCGCCTAGGAGCGGGTGTGCCGGGCCAAGTCTGAAGGTGGGCTGGGGGTTCGTGACCTTGCTTCTCAGAACGCCAGTCTGCTGCTGAAGATGCTCCACCGCCTGCATGCCTCCCCGGCGTCGCGCTGGGCCTCTTGGGTTTGGGGTGGCGCGGACGGGCTATCACTCTTGGCTCGTCGCGAGCTGATGCTGGGTGAGCATCGGTGCTCTCTGGCTAAGCTTCTTCCTCTCTACCGTCAGCTCACCACGGTGGAGGTGGGGGATGGGCGGACCTGCTCATTCTGGTGGGATCGTTGGCTCCCCTGCGGGGCGCTCGCGGTGGCGTTCCCCGCCCTCTTCTCTCACGCCACCGTGCCAGAGGTCACGGTTCTCCGGGTGCGCGCACGAGGCATCGCGGCCTTCCTGGTCCCCCGGCTCACCGGGGAGGGCGCGCGCGAGCTCGCGGCCGTTTCGGCCCTCCTGGACGCATTCTCCGTCAGGGGCGGCCCTGACCACCGGGTGCTGGCTCGCCTCGTCGTGGGCCCCCGGGGTGCTATGTCGTCGAGCTCCTCGTACAAGCTCCTCCGCTTCGGTGGCGTGGAGGCTCGCTTTGCATCCGTGGCGTGGGAGTCACGTGCCCCCCCCCCTCGCCCCCCGCCCCGCACGTGCGGTTCTTCTGTTGGCTCTTGGTTCAGCGCCGTATCCATACACGGGATGTCCTGCTGCGCAAAGGCATCGTCGTCGCTGGGGATGCCGGCTGCCCCGTCTGCTTCGCTCCGCTGGAAACCGCTGACCATTTGCTCTTCTCCTGCCCCTTCGCCCTTGAATTTTGGAGGGCGGTGGGGATCTCTGTCGATGGCGTCTCCGTGAACAACCTTGCAGCGTTGGCCGCTGCTGCTACCATCGTGGTCGAGTCGGAGGGGGAGTTCTCCCTCCTGTGCTGTTGGCAGCTCTGGAAGCACAGGAACTCTGTGGTGTTTCAACGGCAGCATGCATCCGTGGCGCGTGTGCTCGCTTGCTGTCGAGAAGACGCGGCGCTGTGGCGAGGGCGACTCAAAGAAATCTGTCGGCCGCATGTGGCCTCGTGGTTCCGAGCGCTCTATCCTACGTAGTTGGGTGTGTGTTGATGTTGGTCATTCCCCTGTCCCCCCTCGATGTAAATCCTCTGTAACAAACAACTGGGGTCTGGTGATCCTGTTTCGGTTCAATATATTCAGGTGGGGGAAGCTCCCCCCCCCCCCCCCCCCCCCCCCCCCCCCCCCCCCTCCCAAAAAAAAGAAAAAGGACTCGGGATAAATGAGCACTGAATGAGAAAACTGAGTATCTCAAGACCAATTGCATCATCGAACCCACGCCCCCACAAACTGAAACCATGATAAACGATGGCCACATATTATAGGAAACTAGTACAGATGCCCGTGTGTTCGGAAATTTTTGCAAAACCTGTTCCACATGGCGCTACACACCACTTCTTACATCCGACTCTTGCAAATATCGAAAATAAGGTTACCCCTGTTCTCTATAAGGTCAATATGCCCGCGTGTTGGCACATGTTGAATTGTCGATTTTCGGACGATGAACCGTTGATGTGAAGAAACCTTGCTGATGTCCTTCCTAGGCGACTACTTCAGCTCCGCAGTGCCATCGGCTGGAAGAAGATTAGGGGTGCGCAGAATAGTCTTTGAGGGGGGAGAGGAACATACAGCGTGAATCCAAACCATTTTGATTATGTTGTACTCCCTCCGTTCCTTTTTAGTCCGTATATAAGATTCGGTCAAAGTCAAACTTTTTTAATTTTGACTAAGTTTATAGAAAAAAATATTGAGATTCACAATATGAAATCAATATTGTTGGATGCAACATGAAATTAATTTTCATATTATATAGTTTTAGTATTGTAGATGTTGATATTTTTTCCTACAAAGTTGGTCAAACTTTAGAAAGTTTAACTTTGACCAAATCTTATATGCAGACTAAAAAAACAGAAACACTATTGCATCTTGCCCACACGCGTGGATCCGCGTCCGTTTGTGGGTGCATGAATCTTGGCATGTTTGTGGTGTCACGTAGGACTGGACTGATGTGTGGGCATTCACCCGGTCGCCCACACGTCCGTTTCACCACACGGAGGGGCCGGTGTGTGGGCGTTTAGCAGTTCGTCCACACGTCAGTTTTTACTCACGCACAAGGGCTGATGTGTGGGCATTTGCCATCTCGCCCACACGCCCGTCTCCTCTCCCACACCCAAGCTGCTAGTTGCCATGTGTTTTGCAGTGTACATGGCAACTGCCTGGCAACTCTTTTTTTTTACTCGAACATGTCAGTTGCCATGTGTTTTGCAGGGTACGCGGCAACTGCCTAGTGTGCACGTAAGCAGATGGCAACTCTCTTTTATCCGATTTGTCACGCGTTTTTGCATGATACATGGCAACTGCCCTAGCGTGCATGTAAGCAGATGACAACTCTTCCTTTTACATGGTAACTGTCCTAGCGTGCTTGTGAGCACATGGCAACTCTCTCAATTGCCTAGTGTTAATAGGTGGCAACTCCTAAAGTTTTGAAATCATGACAACTGCAGTAGACCAGACCATACATGGCAACTGCAGTTGAGCAACCATGACAACTGCAGTTAAATGAATATGGAAGAGGGTCCAAACCATGGCAACTGCGGGGACGCTGGTGACTATCACACGGGGTGTGCGGGACCATAAGGTAGGAGGCCTGACGTACTGGCATGTGGGCATTATCTATTTTGTCCACACGCAGACATGTGAGAGGGACCACGAGGAAAAAAATGGCGTATGGGCATTACTTGTTTTGCCCACACGTAGGTGTGTGGGCTGATCCTCTTAAACACCACACAAACTGTGTGGGCAGACCCCTTAACGCCCACACGTGTGGGCTTTATCGGCGTTCAAAAGAAACGGAGGTAGTATTTTTTATTTTATTTTTCATTATTGAAGAGTTGAAACAACAAACAAATTACATGCGTGAAATTCAACGAAAGTCACTCAAGTAGGTGACACCGCCAGTGCAAAAACTAAAGTGCACAAACAAAAATAGGACGCCATGATGATTCGTTGGTTCAGTGGTTGACGACCCTGCAGTTCCTCCTGATCTCTCCCTGGTAACCGGTCTTCACTTCGATAGCTCCCATCTTGACCATGGCCTTGTTGAACTTGGCCTCCCACTGCCCGGGAATGTTGGCGCTGTCGCGCACCATCTGGGTCGTGGCCGGCGTCGCAAGGAGGGCGGCGTCCGACGTGAAGAGCACCTTGAGCGCCAGGACGTTCTTGTAGTACTGGTTGTCGAGCGCGTTGGGGGTCACCACGTCCTGGTTCACCGTGGGGTCGTTGGCCGGGCTTGGGCTGGCGGGGCATTGCCTCCTCAGCACGTTGGCAAAGCCAGTGTTGATGTCAGAGAGGACGGCCAGGCGGTCGGAGACGAAGGACGAGCAATGGGACACGCCAATGGTGTGGGCGCCAGAGAGCACGACCATGTCCTCCGCGGTGAGGCCCTTGGCGGCGAAGCTGGCGATGAGCTGGTCGAGGTTAAAGACCGGCGGCGGCAGGTTGTCGAGGGCCTCCGTGGAGTTGGAGACGCGCCCGTCGAGGCGGCCCGCCGGCATGTTGATCTTCATCGTCATCCGGCTGAGGAAGTAGGCGGCGTCACGGCCGGCGAAGGCGACGATGTCCGCGCAGGAGACGACGCCGGGGCAAGCCTTCTCGACGGCGTCCTTGGCCGCGTCGATGACCTCGAAGCCGCGGAGGCTGGGGAAGTTGGGAGGGCTGAGCTTCTCCGGCTGCGGGTTGGCCGGGGTCGGGTCGAGGAGGACGGAGCCGTCGCACCCCTGGACGAAGCAGTCGTGGAAGAACATGCGGATGAGGCCGGCGCCGATGCCGGCGTTCTTGTAGACGAAGCGCTTCACCTCGTCCCTCACGATGGCCTCCACGCGGGGGCACGTCTTCTTGTAGTAGCCCACCTGCAGGCCATGGCACGCCGACGACGACAAGAGCAATGCGCATGTCAGCGCGACGGATAGCTTAAGCCAGGCGGCGGCCATTGTCACCTCAAGCTCTTAACTAAGTTATCAGCCTTTGTGTACTAGTACTACCAATATCGAGAGTGTGATCGACCGATGAGAAGGCGATGAGATGTTGCTCGTAAGGTAGGGCTATTTATGCGTGCATCGACGACATTGGATAGCTAGTCTCATCAGATGATTAATCGACGACATTAGGTCGATAATTGACCAGCATGCTGTGATTTAGCTGGTATAGAACATGGAGGCTGCTGGAGTCTAATTGTGGCGGTGTTCTCGTTCAGTGAAATCGTCCTTTTCTTGTCTGGTTTGTCTTGATGAGGTACAAGCATGTTGTAGCCAGCGAGGTATGAGTGTATGATTGTACATTAGGATAGCTTTGATATTGTTGGCACCAGTATAATTGCGATTAAGATACGAGCTTAACTTCCGTGATAATTGTGATGGGTATGTTCTTACGTGTTCCGTGTGCCTGACAGGCAGGTCACGACGTTCATTCGTAAACATGCATGGTAGTGGGCTGTCTTTTGCCTCTTGCATGCGCATATGGTTTTTTTTGGCTTCCGGCACTTTTTTTATGTAAACCAGGTGGTTGCTGAATCAAGTTCTTGATTTGCTCATGGAGTATGCTGCTTCCAGCACATGGTGAGTCGGTTGCATGGAAATGCAAGGTGGACTCTTTTAAACAAAACTCCAGCAACTACATATATAACATGGGGATCAGTTTGGCCTTTTGACTTTTGTAGAACCAGCAAAGAAGTAAGTCGCTGGCGGGCTACAGCAGTGGATCTTTGTAACCACAGGACCATAAGGTTAACGAAAGCCTTGAAAGGATGGAGCATTGTGAGGCAGCTCAGAAGAAACTTAAGATAAACCTTAACGCGGAGTTTGACTCCCTTTTTTCTTAAAGAAAAACTCGTTGAAGATAAATATTTTTTTCAGGCAAAATAAGAAAATTATTGTACTTCAGACACTACAAGAAAATCAAAAGTTGCCTAGTCATCCACGAACATTTGTTGAATTAGCGAACAAGAACAAACTTTAAATTCACAAACATATTTTTCAAATTCACATAAATTATATAAATTCTTGAAGATCTCTTAAATTCATAAAAAAAAATTGGAATTTGAGATTTATTTTTGAAATTCACAAACAGTTTTTTAATTGACACACAATTTTTTATATTTATGAGCATTTTTCGAATCAGCAAACATTTTCTAATCAATAATTTTGTTTTGAAATTTGGTAACATTTTTTTGAATTTGTTAACATATTGTTAAGTTTCGTGAACATTTTTTTGAATTCATGATTTAAGAAGTCCTGAACATCTTACAAATTCATGAACATTTTTTAGTTCCCGAAAAGATATTAAATTTGTGAACAGTTTCCGAAATTAAGAAGTTTTTTCTGAAATCCTGAACATTTTTTCATGAACAGTTCTCAGTTTAAAAAATAAAATAAAGAAAAAGGAAAAATGAAGGAAAGAAAACGAAAAAAAAAACAGGAGCACCCAGGCCCCACTTGGGCCGACCCAAAATGTGCGCGGGATTTGGTGGCTATTTGCCGGCCTATGCACGTAATAGGGACTCCCTATTTTTACCGCTGGTTTGGTAAATAGATCCAAGTGCTTTTTCTAAAGGTTTACCCTGTCAAGGAAAAATGGACAATGTCTTTTGAACTGAAATGTTCAAGCTTTAACAGGTGCAAGCAGACATTGCACTATGCCTCGAAACACCTCAAGTCAAGACACCACAAGCGAAAGGCACACATAAGATTCAAGCTTTGCTCATGTTCACACGATTCTCCTGACGATTGTGTCACCAACTTAATTTGTTTCACTGCTTACATGAACCACATGGAGTTTGCGAGCATTAACAGCCAAACTTTCCCTGGTTGGATGCTCAGTTCAGGACGCCAGATGCTCTGTAGGATTCCACGCTGTCCCCCAGGGTCTTCTCTAAAGGCCTGAAGGTCCACCCTAGCTTCTGAAGTTTCTCCGAACTATAAATGGTATTTCCCTCCACTTCGGTGAAACTGCAAAGCAATTCGCAATTCGGAGAGAGAACAAGTTACGTCCAAGTTGAGCATCGAAAAGCAGGACGGATCGTATCAAAGAACGTTATGGTCTGGTGACATCTTTCATTAATTTTTGATATTCCATATTCCATATCCTAAACTACATGCAAAATTAAATCGTAGATGCAGAGCATTACACCTCCATAAACCTGGCACTCTACTATGCTTAATTCAATTTGTCAATCCCCATTCTAGTGCTTCCCAAGTGATGCTGATATATGCTCGTCTCAGGAAAAGATAAATGGACCATCTAGCTTGTGAAATGCAGAATCAAAATAGCAGTAAGACAAAAAAAAAAGTTGCCTGCTGAGGAAGGCGCTTACTTTTTGGGATAAGTGTACATTGGATATAAGGTCTTCAGTATGCTTATCATATCAGAAACTTTAACTGGTACTGAACTGCAGATGTAACGTCCAGACGCCTCTGGATTTTCATACGCCAATAGAAGAGCATCGGCAACATCACGAACATCCACTAGATTCCTGAGTTTATTTTCTACAGTATCACGTTCCCCTGCAAGAGAAAAGTGTTTCATTTTTACAGAAACAGAACTATAATATAAGAATAAACTAGTTTAGTTTTTTAAACAACTTGATCTTAAAGGTTGAAAGGTCCATTGTGCTATTGGTTAATATGCTTTGTTCAGTTTAGATATCAATTTATGATGACCCAGTTTAAACAGAGCAATGCTGAGCAAATTATCACTCTTTCATATAAATTGCATGTAAGACGAAAAAACACTGAGATAAACACACCCACCTTTGAGATAATTAAGGAGAATATTACTGCTCGTATTTACTGTAGACTGCATCAAGGGGCCAATTACCAACGACGGGCAAATAGTTACAATATCCAGCCCAGTTTTTGCTGCATAAGCAAAAGCCTCACGCTCTGCGAGCGTTTTGGAAAGGAAATACCAATCCTGCCACAATGACAACACACATAATTTATTTCAAATAAGTCATCCGGACCAAGGAATCACAGCATAAGATCATGAACATTCTGTGTGGTTAGCTGAAGAACATCATATTATTAGGAAGCGTCAAGGTTATTTGTGCAAAGATGCGGCTCCTCTTTATACTACTACCTTCATCCTTGGGTGAAACATTAGCTCACCAAACAAGAAGCCTACTATTAAATCATTGGTAATCATGCCTAATAGTCGGTCATCTAAGCTATCGGCCAAGAGAAGTGAGAGCTATTCAAGAGTTGGAGCTGGTATTTTATTAGTCCCTTGATCGGGTACCGGAAGTTTGCTTCGAGGAAGCAGTGCTATTTGGTTCTTCCTCCTTTCACGTCCATCTACAAATGATTTATGAAAGGAGGGAGTATATTCCAAATCAATATAAATCTGTGATTAATTAGCAGCTGATGTAGCACGCTATACTGTGAGTTAAAAAAGTTTCTTGGCAGAACAATGTTTAGCAAACGCAAAGGCATTGGCTTACTTACCTCACCCTTTCTGCAGAGATCCTCGTCTGACCAGCTATCTTCATCAAATAATTTACCCTTAGGCCAGTTAGCATTATTGGACACAGCAACAACTGAAGACACCATGACAACTCGCTTAACTTTCGCCTCGTAGCAAGCCTTCAAGACATTCAGTGTGCCTGTTACAGCAGGGGCTATAACTTCTTCCTACAAAGAAGTAAACAACAGAATATTAGAGTACACACTTGTTTCTAGAAATTAAACATTAGTAATACATCTGTATAATAGCACTATATAAAAGAAAGAGGTAGGTTACAAAATTCAGATAGGCTGATGTTGCACAAACCTGAACAAGTCGACAAACTTTGTCTGTTTTCATGAACTTGTTTATATAGGGAAAGATTACAGATTTCGCATTATGCGATGAATTCAGTATATCTCCTATGAATAACAAATGGTCATGTTTGGGGGGAAATCCTTGAGAAAATCCATCTAGGCCTCAAGGTCAAGTAAACTTTACATCTAACTTGGGATGCAGAGCCACGTATAGTTGCCAATAAAATTGCGCTATGTCAAACCACTCATTCACCTGCTATTTCCTCTTGCTTTTACCTCAAAACCTCACAAAACCGTCAAAGTAAAACACATGTTCTTGAAAATATCACCTCAGGATTGGTTGACTTGCCAGAAGGGACAGGGCTAGCAACATGAAAGACGCCCTCACAGCCAGCAACAGCGGACGCAATGCTGTCGTAGTCCAGCAGGTCAGCGCTGAGCAGCTGCAATCTTTCCCCAGCACCTTCTAGCGCCTTAAGGTGAGCATTCTTAGCATTACCTGCAGCATACGGTCACACACAAAACACACCACCACCATCACAAATTCACATATAACAAATTTCTTGGGTCCATCACAACAACGTATACCCAACTATTTTTTCAAAGTTTCAAGAACTAATAAGGCCCTGTTTGATAGTAAAGTATTTTCTAAGTATTCTAAGAATACTGCAGTTTTTTCAAATATCATAGTTTTATTTACTGTGACCTGTTTGGTTAGCACTAAATATTATGTTATTAAAACTAGAGTATTCTTAAAACTGTAGTAGTTTCTCTGCATATAAAAAAGAACCTTGGACCTCTTTTTTTTTTAAACAGAGCAAGGGAAAGAAACGAGCTAGCTAGGCTAGGTACGTGCCTTGTGGTGGATGGTTAGTACGTACCTTGCTGTTCAGTTTTTGCATTCTCCTGTTCTTATACGTGCGTATGGTAAGGTAAGGGCTACCTAGCTAGCTGCCGGGAATAACGCACTGGAAATTATAAAGAAGCCAGCTAGGCGTGTTTACCCTGCTAACGGTAAGCTATATGCTAGGTAGCTGTATGTGCATGGCAGATTAGTTGAATGCAACAGAAAAAATATTCAAACGGCCAGCTAGCTGCGTGTGTTTGCACTGCTAACACAATGGCTAGGCAGCAAAATTTATAGCAGTGTGCGACAACAACCAAACAGGTTCTATGTATTGTGAATACTCCAAAATATTGTGTTTTGATGAAACCATGGTATCTCATACCTAGTGGCAAAATTACTTCAGTTTTCGATACTTCAGTTTATTTCACCATTTGCTATCAAACACAGCCTTAATACGTCGGAGCTCACAATTCCCGCAATTTCCTCTCAACATTTACACAATCATGTTCGAAGAAACTGCTAAAAAGCATCTAACTCCAATACTATCTCAAAAAGTTTATGTTCACTTCCAACTTCCAAGAACAACATTATTTTTAGGGGGCCGCTTCCCCTCAAATATGGTTGCCTGGACTGCTTCCCCTCCTTCCGTTTTCACTTTTCAGCAACAACATGCTACTGATATATTCCTAAAAAACAAATTCTATACATCCCCCTGGGTAAGCATCGATCTTCGATGGCACAGCCAATAGGAAAAGGAATCTTCTGGATGTGGGAAGGACGGATCGAAGCGAGGAAGGAAGGCCCTTACCGGGATCGCGCACGGTGCCGCGGACTGTGTAGTGACCCTTGGAGAGGAGGAGCTTGACGAGCCACGAGGCGACGAAGCCTCCTGCGCCGGTCACGCACACGCACTTCCTCGCCGCCGCCGCCATGCTCTTTCTTCTCCCCGCTCCGGCTCTAGTCCCCTCTGCCGTGCGCCCGTGCGGAGTTTGGTTGCTCCGCGTCTCGCCACTCTGCGCTGAAGTGGACAGCGGACGCCAATCCAGAGCGGTCGAGCGAAAAAGTTTTTTTTACCGGAGCCGGGATGTACCGGTGCTTGATCCACCGTACACGCATGTCAATCAAGATTGATGCTATCTGACACAGTATAAACATACAAACTCTTACGCCCGCTGAATACAACTGACAAATACTCCCTCCGTCCCGTTATATAAGAACGTTTTTATACTACACTTACTTTTTTTAAAAAAAAATTCAATCTATTCATCTTCAATCATGGCAGTACAACGAATACCAAAAATAAAAATTACATCTAGATTCGTAGACCACCTAGCGACGACTACAAGCACCGAAGCGAGCCGAAGGCGTGCCGCCGTCATCGCCCCTCCATCGCCGAAGCCGGGCACAACTTGTTGTAGTAGACAGTCGGGAAGTCGTCGTGCTAAGGCCCCATAGGATCAGCACCCCAGAACAGCAACCGCCGCCGATAAAAAATAATGTAGATCGGAAGGATCCAAACCGAATACACACGAACGTAGACTAACAACGACGAGATCCGAGCAAATCCACCAAAGATAGATCTGCCGGAGACACACCTCCACATGCCCACCAACGATGCTAGACGCACCGCCGGAACGGGGGCTAGGCGGGGAGACCTTTATTCCATCTTCAGGGAGCCGTCTCTGTCTCGCCTTCCTGAGTAGGACACAAACCCTAACAAGATTGAAAACAATGACTAAAAACGAAGCCCTCCCGCCGGCCCTTGCCAGGATCCACCGCGCCTCCATGGCCCTAGGGCCACCGGAGACGAGGCGGACCTGCGCCGGCGCCGGCGAGAGGCACAAACGCTAACTTTCTTTCTTGGACACTACACTTATATAACGGGACGGAGGGAGTAGTACTGACATAGACCCATGTGTGCAGCTTTTTGCATGGTTGCAGTGTGTAAAGATTACATCTATTCTAAACTATTCTCTTTCTTCCCATGCAGAAGACTTCTATTTACTTTCGTACTAAAACTTTGGATGTTAAATATTTTTAGAACCATAACCTTGTTTTTTAATATATTATAATTCGTAGCGAGAAGATTTTCAGAACAAGATCAATCAAAGATACATTTGAACTAGTTTTAATTTTAATGTTTCACTCAGTTTGAAAGAATATAGTTTCACTCATTTCAAAATAAGTATTTCGCTGATTTGAAAAGGCACATTTCACTCCTTTGAGAAAAACTATTTTCATGTGTTTAAAAAAAGGTTTCACTCATTACAAAATGACCTGGTTCACGTATATATATTTCAGTTATCTTTGAAATCACATCAATAAAACACTAAAAGGTTTCACTAATTCATATAAGTGATATCTATGGTTTCAAACTTTTTCACAAACCGGAATATGGAACTTACAAACTAACTTCACCCATTTGATTTCACTCGTTTCAAATAGCTCATTTTAGTTATTTAAAGAAACCAATTTCACTCAATTGAAAAAACAAATTCACTTGCTTCATAAAACAGATTTTGCTCGTTTCAAAAATTATATTTCACTCATTTCAAGAAACAATTTCACTCATTCAAACAATGATTTCACTTACTTCATAAAATTGGTTTCACTCAAATCAAAAAACCTATTTCACTTAATTCAGAAAAAAAGTATTTCACTTCTTCCAAAAAAGTATTTCACTAATTTGAAAAGCACATTTCACTCCTTTGAGAAATCTATTTTCATGTGTTAAAAAATGTTTCACTAATTACAAAAACACTTGGTTCACTTATTTTAAATAAACCGATTTCACTTATTTCAGAACACATATTTCACTGAGTTCACGTATTTCAAAAACACATGACTCGTATATTTGAAAAATAACAGTCTCACATATTTCAAATAACTTATTTCACTTATTTTAGAGAAAATAATTTCACACAATTAAGAAAACAAGTTTCAGTCGTTTGAAAATACATATTTCATTCAGTAAAAAAGCTTATTTTGGAAAAGTGAGTTTGTTCATTTTAAAACACATATTTCACTTGTATCAAATAACTACTTTCAAAACTTTGAAATAAAAACTTTCACGTATTTCACATCTGTCATGTGTATGAAAAAAAAAAGATTTCACTTACTTCAAAAAATTAATTTCACTTATTTTAGAAAGGTTATTTCACTTATTTCAAAAGAACTGTCATTTGTAAAACAATTTCACTCGCTTCAAAACTATATTTCACTCAGTTCAAAAATAATTTCACTTATTTCAAAATACAGATTTTTAGCATAGTTCATTCAACATAAATTTGATTGAAACGGCAAAACTGAAACTAGTTTAAATGCATTGAAGATTGGTGTTGTTCAAAAGGTCTCATCGCTACGAATTCAAATATACAAAAAGTTTCAAAAATAAGTTTGTAGCTCAAAAGATATGAACGACTGAAATTATCAAAAGAGAAATAAAAGGACATGAATTTAGTGTGGGGGAGACGAGAGTAATTGTGTCTGTGTCATGCATGTAGGGGATGGATGTGACCACTGATTTGATTTAAGTGCTGAGATACGAACATACTCCCTTCGTCTTTTAAAAAGTGTACTTTCAATTTTGTTGGAGGGTCAAAACTATCTCAATGTTTGACCAAGTTTGTGCAAAAATATATCAATGTTTACGAAACCAAATAGGTATATGATGAAAATATATTTTATCATGAATCTAATGCTACTAATTTGATGGCATAAATGTTGGTGCATTATTGTATAAATACGGTCAAACATAAAAATGTTTGACACTCTTCAAAGAACGAAGGGAGTATGCGTTGGACAATACAGAGATATACATATGGAGTAGGGCCACAACTGCACAGATTTCAAAGGCACTGTGTGGTGGATGTTGTACCGGTACAACCTGAACCGGTAAAAAGAGGTTTGCGAGCGGTCGAGGCGGTTTCAAGAGTCTTCTCTTTTTACGATTTTGACTGTTTGGTCTATATTGTTTCTTTGTGACTCTAGTCCAGTCAACATAGTTTATCAATTAATATCAACAGAGCGATAATATCAACAGATCAAGATATGCCATCCTTATCCATGAAACAAAAGAAAACATGAAGAAGTGTGATTCTTGTATTGCTTATATTAGACGTAGTCAGAGTGCTGGTCATCTTACCGCAACCTTTGATACAAATCTTAAGGCCAAACTGTGTTGTCTGGCTAGGATCAGGTCCATATGACATCTTGAGCATCAGCACATATGATTTTAACTAGAGGCCAATGCGTGTTTCGCCGTGTCGTTTTTCATTCGTGGCTTTAACTCTTTTGTCTCCGGAGGGTTATTACGATCGGTTGTTTTGTCTTGATCCTTATCAACATTAGTTTGAGTGTTAATTATATTTTAGTAGTATCATCTTATGTCTTGTCTTGATCCTTATCTACATTAGTTTGAGCGTTAATTATATTTTAGTAGTATCATCTTATGTCGTATATCATGTTGGGCTACTGATAGAGACGGTATTTATTTTGAGAGGAGAGTGAAGTTGTTAGGTGTGTGGTTGTTTACTCAGAAAATCTAGGGTTTTCTGCCTCCCACCAACGCCGGCGCCGGTCCATCCTGTCTCCGGCCGGTGACCTGAGGGCCATGGAGGCGGAGTGGATCTCACCCCTTGTCGGTGGGAGGACTCCTTTTAGATCTTTTTTGGAGTTCTGTGAGGGTTTGTGCCCTGCTCAGGAATGCGAGACGGCGGCGGCTCCTTGGAGATTGAATAAAGGTCTTCCCGCGTAGCCCCGTTCCGGTGATGCGTCTAGCATCATCGGTGGGCGTGTGGAGGTGTGTCTCCGGTGGATCTGCTCGAATCTGTTCGTCGTTCTTTTTTGTTCGTGTGTCTTCAGGTTGGATCCTTTTGATCTACACTCTTCATCAGCGGCGGTTGCTATTCTGGTGTGTTGGTTCTATGGGCCTTAGCACAACGACTTTCCGACTATCTACTAAAACAAGGTTTGCCCGGCTCCGGCGAGGGAGGGGCGATGACATCGGCGCGCCTTCGGCTCGCTTCAGTGCTTATAGTCGTCGCTGTGTGGTCTACAGATCTGGATGTAATTTTTATTATTTCTAGTGTTCGTTGTACTATCATGATTGAAAATAAATATATTGGAAGTTTTCACAAAAAAGGGTGTGTGGTTGTGTAGTGCTTATAAGTTTTGTCCTTGGTGTCAGTTTTTGTTTTTGTTTTGAGAAGCTGGCCTCAGTCTCAAGGTGGTGGTGGTTGAGTGAGTCTCTTGGGAGCTCTTATTTCACATTGAAACCGTGGAATTACTATTATAGCACTCACATGGGCCGGCCCCGTAAAGCTCTTGCTCGCTCAGTACCGTGCTCCGCTCGCTCGCTTAGTTCTTTTTGTGCTCACTCCATTGCTAGTTCTATAAAAGACGTACAATATTGTTTATTCGAAGAATTTTATTAAATCAAAAGAAGTTCAAGTATTTTTTTAAAAGCTTGGATTTTAACATATGTAGCTAATTAAAAAACATGAATTTTATAAATGTATGCAGATTTATTTATTTTTGTAGATTTCAAACAATGTTTGCGCATTTGAAAAAGGTTCAAAATTTCAAAAATGTTCATATGGTTTGGAAATACTAGCGAATTATTTTCATAAAACTGAAAAATGTTTATGAATTCCAAAAAAATCTTGATATTTTTTAAATGTCACGCCTTTTAATAAATATTCATGAGTTAACATGTGGAAAATAAAATAAAATGGCACAATAAAAAGAGAATAAAAGTAAAAGTAAAAAAGCAGGGAAAAATTCAAAATAACATTATTAAAACCGGTGAAACACACAAAAAGAAAGTATAACAAAAAATCGGGCAATACCTTCTCAAAACCGCCTGGCCCAGCGACACACACCCTTTCAGGACAGATCTCCCCACAACTCTCGATGCACCGGGTGGCGAGCTTATAGTATCTTAATAGAAGATTCTCAATTTTTGAGTAATACAAGAACGTCTTCCCGCAAAAAAAGAAACACCCTACAGTTTTCAGGGTACAGTTTGACCATGGCACAAATCAGCTAACCCTAACCAGCTGCCCATGAATTGAAACTAGCAACATCTGGTTACGCTTCACACTCACTCCTTTTGCACATACACCATGGCCAAATTCAGTTTGTTTGACAGTCCATGGCCAAGCTCAGTTTAGGATTCCCGCAGCCATGTAGGACTCGACGCTGTCCTTGAGCGTCTCCTCCAACGTCCTGAACTTCCACCCCAGCCTCCGCAGCTTCTCGGAGCTGAACACCTTCTGATCTCCCACTTGAACGTACCTGCCAAAATCATCGTCACCGCCGTCAAAATCACGAGCGTACTGTCAGTTTGCACACAATCACTGTACTGTACTGTACATACGTGGCGTAGGGCGAGCGGATTAACTGTGGCGTCTTACTTCTTTGGGTAGTTCAGGTTCGGATACATGGTCCTGACGATGGAAACCGTTTCAGAGACCTTCCTGGCATGTGCGCTGCAGATGTAGCGGCCGGCCGCCTCCGGGCTCTCGTACGCCAGCACAAGGGCGTCGGTGACGTCCCTGACGTCCACCATGTTCCTCACCTTGTCCTCCATGGCGTCCGCGTCGTCGCCTGCATGCGTACATCAAGATCAAACCAACCGTATGTTAGCAAGAACTGCATCTGTATTTACGTATCTGAATCTGAATGCGAAAAGATCAAGGGGCGCAAAATGGAGCTTACATTTCAAGTGCTTGATGAGGAACAAGCTGCTGGCGTTCACCGTGGGCTGCAGCAGAGGGCCGAACACCAGCGAGGGACACACGGTCACCACGCTTAGCCCGGTCTTCTCTGCGTAGGAGAGTGCCTCGCGCTCGGCTAGTGTCTTGGACAGGCAGTACCAGTTCTGACATAAGCCGTCATGTCAGTTCAGCAGTACTAGTAAGTAGGAACCGGATGAAAACAACTTTTTGGAACAAACTGGAGCAGATTGATGCAAGTAATTTTCTCATGAAAATCAGTTTGGAAAACAACTAGAGCTGATGATCACATCGCTCTCCTTTGCATTTTGGAAAATCGGCTTAATTTACTCCTGAGTGGTCAGAGCGAGAGAGAGAGAAAATAGCGCAAAGCTCTTTTTACCGGAATCGGGATGTACCGGTTAGTAATCCATCATCCATTTGATGCGCGAAGATTCGTGCAGCTGCCACGCATTTATTTCCAGTTTCTGCTATACAACATTTATATCTGACAAAATACAGTGAATGAACCCCACCAAAATTATTACATGGGCCTACCTATGATCAATTGCATGCATGCTCCTCACGTACTGTAGGACACATGCATGGCAACAAAAGTACACGTGCAGTCTCTCTCCTCTCTTACACAACAAATCCACATTTTTATTTTACATTTGTTAATTTAAATTATTTATATCTTTTAAACCAAAATTTTAGTTATGAAACTTTTATATATTTGAACTTTTGGCGCATAGATCTTTTAAAGAAGGCCAATCTTGAATATATTTCGTCTAGTTTCAGTTTTGTTATTTTCAGTTAAATCTGTTTTTGAAGCAAGTGGACCCACCTTTTGAAACGAGTGCAATCCATTTTCTGAAATGAGTGAAATCGGTATTTTGGAATTAGTGAAATATGTCTATTAAATTGAGTGAAATCATTTTGTCGAATTACTGAAATCATCCATTTTGAAATAAGTTATATCCAACTTTTGAAACGAGTGAAATAAGTTTTTCGACTCAGTGGAATCTGGTTTTTGAACACAACGAAACGTACTTTTTGGAATGAGTGAAACCAGTGTTTTGAATGAGTGAAACATGTTTGTTAAAATGAGTGAAACCACTTTCTGAATTGAGTTAAATCTTTTTTTGAAATGATAGAAATCATTCTATTAAGCTGAGTGAAATATATTTTTCCAATTTAGTGAAATCAACTGTATTGAAATGATTTAAATGTTTTTTGGAATGAGTGAAACCAGTGTTTTGAATGAGTGAACATGTTTGTTAAAATGACTGAAATCACTTTTTGAAATGAGTGAAATCTTTTTTTGAAATGATAGAAATCATTCTATTAAGCTGAGTGATATTTTTTTTCAGTTTAGTGAAATCAACCGTTTTGAAATGATTTAAATATATTTTTTGGAGTGAAACCAATGTTTTGAATGAGTGAAACATGTTTGTTAAAATGAGTGAAATCACTTTTGAAATGAGTGAAATCTTTTTTTTTGAAATGATAGAAATCATTCTACTAAGCTGAGTGAATTATATTTTTTCAGATTAGTGAAATCAACCGTTTTGAAATGTTTTAAATATATTTTTTGGCATGAGGGAAACCAGTGTTTTGAATCAGTGAAACATGTTTGTTGAAATGAGTGAAATCACTTTTTGAAATGAGTGAAATCTTTTTTTGAAATGATAAAATCATTCTCTCAAACTGAGTGAAATATGTTTTTTTTCAATTTAGTGCATTCTATTAAACTGAGTGAAATATGTTTTTTAATTTAGTGAAATCAACTAGGTTGAAATGATTTAAATATATTTTTTGAAACAAGGGAAACAAGTTTTTTGAATGAGGATAAGTCCATCTTTTGTAATGAGCGGAATCTGGTTTTTTGAACATAGTGAAACATACTTTTTGGAATGAGTGAAATCTTTTTTCTGAAATGAGCTAGATCATTCTTTTAAACCGAGTGAAATCTATTTTCTCAACTGAGTGAAATGATTATTTTTAATTACTGACATCAGTTTCTTCTAATGAGTGAAATTGATTTTTTGAACATAAATAAATGAGCTTTTCGAAATGAGTGAAATCGGTTTTCAGAAATTAGGGAACCAATTCTTTTGGAACGACAAAAATATATGTTTTCTAATGTGTGAAATAGGCGTTTTACAACGATTGAAATAATTGAAATTGTATTTCAGAAAATCAATGGAAATTAGTGGTTCGAAAGAACTGAAATAAATAGTTCTTCTGAAATAATTGAAACATATTGAGTGAAATAAATGGATTCAAACGTGTTCAAAAAGTATCCTAAATTAAGCTTGTTCTAAACTTGAAATCAGGAGTTCAAATATATAAAAAGTTTCGATAATTAAGTTTTGGTTTTAAAAATATGAACCATCTAAATTATCCACAGAAAATTTAAAGCGATGAGTTGTATAAGAGAAAGCAGACAATGTGTACTGTACTATGTGCAGAAAAATAGATGCATGTGTCAGTGTTGTCCCTTCCATGCATGGGTCCCAGGGTAAAGAAAATGCAGATAAAAAAATCAGAAAAGGAATCAAATACGACAGAGAAGGATTAAAATACGTTACAGCTGGAGCGCTGCTATTGGCTGGTGGTCACCGGTAGCTCCCGGCTCCCGTAAAAAAACTTTTTCGGAGAAAATAGACTGAGTCGGAGTCAGTCACCTCAGTTGTTCTGCAGTACTCCTCGTCGGACCAGCAGTGTTCGTCCAGGGCGGGGCCCTCGGGGAGCTTGGGGTTGATGAGGACCGCGCCGACCGACGATACCACAACGACGCGGCGGACGCCGGCCTCGCGGCAGGCCCTGAGCACGTTCAGCGTGCCGGCCACCGCCGGGGCAAGCAGCTCCGCCTGCGCCGTGCAGCAGATTAATCACCATCGCACATGCCGTTTCCAACGTGTAAGCGCAGGCACAGCAGCTAGCTTTTGTGTGGTGCAGTCAGGCTGTTACCTCGGGGTCCGCGGATTTGGCGGCGGGCACGGGGCTGGCGACGTGAAAGACGCCGACGCAGCCGGCCACGGCGGACGCCACGCTCGAGTAGTCCAGCACGTCGGCCTTGAACAGCCGCAGCCGCTCGCCAGCGCCGTCCAGCGCCCTCAGGTGATCATTCTTGGGGTCGCCTGCAGACGCGGAACTTCGCATCTTAATAGCAAGCGCAGCAAGGCAAGAGGATCGATCATCTCAAGAAAATCTTACTGGGATCACGGACGGTGCCATGCACCGCGTAGTCTCCTCTGGATAGGAGGCGCCGGACGAGCCACGAGGCGATGAAGCCTCCCGCGCCCGTCACGCACACGGCCGCCGGCGCCGCCGCTTTCCCCGCGCCGGCCGCCTCCATATCGCTCCTCCTGTCTGTGCTGCGACCCGAAACTGAAAGAGAGCACTGGTAACTGAGGCAAATCCTCGATAATATATCTCCAGCAGGGTGAAGCGGGGCTGTCCCAATAACAGTTTCTGGATTATGATGAGGTGCCGCGGATCTCAAATTCCCAGTACACTCGCCCCCCAAATAAAATCCCGTATTTTGATTTTAAAATTTACCAATTTTTAGTGTCCTCCCCCTGCCGTCATCACTCGCACCTCCCACCCTCTCAGGGCAACTCCCGCGTCGCCAAATTGTCTTGACCAGACCGCCCAAACAGTTTTAGCCATCCAATGGCGATCAAAGAAATTGTTTGTATCACCCCCGGCGTTTAAAATCCCCTCTGCCTGGCCCACTGTTAGTTGATTCGGTTGTCCCCATTTATTTTCTCTTCGTCCACCTCACCCATAGTCAGTCATAGCCCACAATCTAGATTTGATAAACATTGTTAGAGGATTTGATAACATAGTCCACCTCACCCATTCGGCTGTTCACGGACACATCATTTGGCGATCCGCGTTGGAATTTCCCTCACCCGGCGTCTCCATCGTCTATGGCGAGGTGGGTGTGGCAGGTCGTGTCCCACAGCGAGCTCGCGACAAGGAGTTGGGGGTCCCCAATCTCAATTCGGAACGTGGGAGTCGGCATAGTCACAATCAGGGTTGGGACAGAAGGGGGGGGGGGGGGGGGGGGGGGAATAGGCGCGACCTTGGGACCTGACAGGGGAGGAGCTCAGCGGCAGCTCCATGTGAGCAGCAGGGTTTCGAGTTGAGAGATGGCGAGGTGTGGCGGTTGCATCTGCCGGGAAGGAACGATTGGCCTTGGCCCCAGCCGGGAGAGAATATCAGGGGAGTTGTAGTGATTTTTTGTGATTACAGAAATTGGGGATAAGAAAGTAGAACTACACAGGCCCAAAGTAGTCCCAACTTCCCACAACGGAAAGTTTTATGTGTGTGTGTGTGAGGGAGGGAGAGGAGGGGGGGGGGGGGGGTTGAAGATGGTCTTAGAGCATGAGCAACATTGGCAACGTTCAGTGCAACCCAGGGTGGTGCTAATCATTCTGAGAGTGTGATACTAAGGTGAAAGTCGCTAGAATTGAGGCACCGGTTCCAACTGAGAGCTGATCCCAAGTGTCTTAGCTAGATGACCCTATGAGGCCTTGTACAATGCTAGGTGCTTAGGGAGATACTTAGAAAAATAAGCCGGGTTTTTCTAAAGCACTAGTGCCTATTTCTATAAGAGAGGCGCCTAATTAAGCGTCTGCCCTGTACAAATAAGTACTGGTGCTTAAGAAAAGCTTAGTTTATTTCTCCAAGCACCTCTCCTAAGCACCTTGCATTGTACAAGGCCTCACTACTATAGATTGCTATACTACTGACTCCTCATCGCTGACTAGTCTCTGGCCACATGTCAGTGATAAGAGTCAACACTGACCGACACAAAATGTGCATCATTCATGACTATTTGAAATAAGTCATCATTGACCGACTAATTGGCGTACAACTCAACGCTGATAGCGAGTCTTATAGGGGCACTAATGACTTGTCACCGATCAGAGATTATCCGGCCATTCCATATTGGGAGGTCACTGATCACATGCCATCACTGACCGGTCAATCTTTGTGATCGATCACTTGATTCATTGTGACGCCCCCGATTCAATCATACACTAATCATGCACGCAAACGTGTACGATCAAGATCAGGGACTCATGGGAAGATATCACAACACAACTCTAAAAACATAAATAAGTCATACAAGCATCATATTACAAGCCAGGGGCCTCGAGGGCTCGAATACAAGTGCTCGATCATAAACGAGTCAGCAGAAGCAACAATATCTGAGTACAGACATAAGTTAAACAAGTTGCCATAAGATGGCTAGCACAAACTGGGATACAGATCGAAAGATGCGCAGGCCTCCTGCCTGGGATCCTCCTAAACTACTCCTGGTCGTCGTCAGCAGCCTGCACGTAGTAGTAGGCACCTCCAGTGTAGTAGGAATCGTCATCGACGGTGGCGTCTGGCTCCAGGGCTCCAACATCTGGTTGCGAGAACCAGGTAGAAGGGAAAGGAGGAAAAGAGGGAGAAAAGCAACCGTGAGTACTCATCCAAAGTACTCGCAAGCAAGGAGCTACACTACATATGCATGGATATATGTGTAAAGGGCCATATCGGTGGACTGAACTGCAGAATGCCAGAATAAGAGGGGGATAGCTAATCCTGTCGAAGACTACGCTTCTGACCACCTCCATCTTGCAGCATGTAGAAGAAAGTAGATTGAAGTCCTCCAAGTAGCATCGCATAGCATAATCCTACCCGGCGGTCCTCCCCTCGTCACCCTGTGGAAAAAGCGATCACCGGGTTGTTTATGGAACTTGTCTGGGTGTGTTTTATTAAGTATCCGGTTCTAGTTGTCATAAGGTCAAGGTACAACTCCGGGTCGTCCTTTTACCGAGGGACATGGCTATTCGAATATATAAACTTCCCTGCAGGGGTGCACCACATAACCCAACACGCTCGATCCCATTTGGCCGGACACACTTTCCTGGGTCATGCTCGGCCTCGGAAGATCAACACGTCGCAGCCCCACCTAGGCACAACAGAGAGGTCAGCACTCCGGTCTAAATCCTATGCGCGCAGGGGTCTGGGCCCATCGCCCATTGCACACCTGCACATTGCGAGGGCGACCGAAAGCAGACCTAGCAACCTCCATTACAAAGGAAGTTGCGTTAACGCAGTCCAACCCGGCGCGCGTCGCTCAGTCGCTGACGTCACGAAGGCTTCGGCTGATACCACGACGTCAAGTGCCCATATCTTCCCCGCGTAGTTGGTTAGTGCGTATAGGCCAGTGGCCAGACTTAGATCAAATACCAAGATCTCGTTAAGCGTGTTATTTTGAAGTAACCGCGGACGCCGACCAGGGCCAGGCCCACCTCTTTCCTAGGTGGTCTCAACCTGCCCTATCACTCCGCCACAAAGCAACAGTCGGGGGCCGTCAGGAACCCAGCCCACCTCTACCGGGATGGAGCCACCTGTCCTTCCAGCCCCCACATCGGAATCACTTGCGGATACTCAACGAGCAGACCCGACTTTAGTCACCATTTGTATAGTATGTATGTATGTATAATATATACCCGTGATCACCTCCCGAGTGATCACGGCCCGATAGTATAGCAAGGCAGACTGACAAGAATGTCGGGCCATAGATGATAAACTAGCATCCTATACTAAGTATTTAGGATTGCAGGTAAGGTATCAACAGATGTAGCAACAACGACAGGCTATGCATCAGAATAGGATTAACGGAAAGCAGTAACATGCTACACTATTCTAATGCAAGCAGTACAGAGGAGAATAGACGATATCTGGTGATCAAGGGGGGGGGGCTTGACTGGTTGCTCTGGCAAGAAGGAGAGGTCGTCAACTCCATAGTCGTACTGGGTAGCAGCGGCGTCGGTCTCGTAGTCTACCGGAGAGAAGAGGGGGAAGAAACAATAAATATAATGCAAACATAAGCACGGCGATGTATGACATGACAATGAGCGGTGCTAGGTGTGCCCTAACGCGGTAGGAGGTTGAAAGGATTGATACGGTTGACTAGAGGGGGGGTGAATAGGCAACTAACAATTTTTAAGCTTTTCTTTAACAAATTAAACCTTGCAACAAAGTAAGTTGTCTAGATATGCAACTAAGTGGACAACCTATATGATGCAATGACAACTAGCACGCAAGCAAGCAATAGATACAACACAAGTAGGCTTACAAAAGTAAAGGCACGAAATAACCAAGAGTGGAGCCGGTGAGGACGAGGATGTGTTACCGAAGTTCCTTCCTTTTAAGGGGAAGTACGTCTTCGTTAGAGCGGTGTGGAGGCACAATGCTCCCCAAGAAGCCACTAGGGCCACCGTAATCTCCTCATGCCCTCACACAATGCGAGATGCCGTGATTCCACTATTGGTGCCCTTGAAGGCGGCGACCGAACCTTTACAAACAAGATTGGGGCTATCTCCACAACACTTGGAGGCTCCCAACAACACCACGAAGCTTCACCACAATGGAGTATGGCTTCGAGGTGACCTCAACCGTCTAGGGTGCTCAACACCCAAGAGTAACAAGATCCGCTAGGGATAAGTGGGGGGGAATCAAATTTCTCTTGGTGGAAGTGTAGATCGGGGCCTTCTCAACCAATTCCGAGCAAATCAACAAGTTTGATTGGCTAGGGAGAGAGATCGGGCGAAAATGGAGCTTGGAGCAACAATGGAGCTTTTGGGGGAAGAGGTAAGTCAACTTTGGGGAAGAAGACACCTTTATATAGTGGGGGAAACAATCCAACCGTTACCCACCAAACAGCCACGCACAGAGCGGTACTACCGCTTGGGCAGGGCGGTACTACCGCTGATAAGCAGTACTACCGCTCCCTCCCAGCGGTATTGCCGCGCTGACGAGGGATGCAGGGTCCTGTCCCTCGAGCGGTACTACCACGGAAGTATAAACGGTACTACTGCTTGGAGCGGTACTACCGCCACTACTGCCGCTACTGCCGCTACTAGTACCATAAAACCCGACACGAAAAACAACGGTCGAGAATCGAGGCGGTAGTAGCCCGGAACCACTGCGGTACTACGGCCGAAGTTCGCAAGCGGTACTACCGCTCAGGGAGCGATACTACCGCTTGACAAGCGTCGGTGGTACTACCGCTGAGGACCGTAGTACTACCACTGGGACAGGACAGGCAGGCACAAATTTAGAAAAGATAGCTCCAATGAAGCGGAAAGAAGCATCGAATGTGATAAGGATGTGTACGTGTTGATTCCACCCTAGCCTTACCAAAGCGGATCCCCTCTTGATAGTACGGTGACTCCTACGAAACTAGACCACCAACAGAGAAACGAAGGAGCTACACCGTCTTGAATAAAACACCGAGGGGAAGTAATCGTCTCGTGCCAAAGGATGAATCTCTGAAAGAACTCAACGCACATGATTAGTCCGCAAAAGCATTGTCATCAATCATCAAAACATCTTGGGGATAAATATGCCCTTACAATCTCCCCCTTTTTGGTGGATTGATGACAATACGGGATTTGCACAAGCAGGAAAGATATAGGATCGGCGCAAAGCCCCACCGTCCTAAAATGTAGAAGGGCTCCCCCTGGATGTGTGCTGTCTAGATAAGTGCTTTGGACTGCACGGCACAGATACCAGGATCAACGCTCCCCCTACATTTTAGAGATCAACTACCTAAGCAAGATATATGAGAGCAACATAGATAACAGGATAAGCAAGCAACTCATAAGCTAGATAGAAATAGATAATGATACTCGAAAGATAAGGTAGCATATGTCTCACACCATATGACTGGAACTTAGGTCTCACTGACACAAACCAGACACAAACCAAACCAGGCAAACTGCGAGAAAACACAAACGACGGAAGACACAACACAAATCCCTAAACTCTCTCCCCCTTTGGCATCGAGACACCAAAAAGGAGAGGGAGTGTTGCTACAGCTCCAGGTGATAGCAAGAGAATCAGGTCTCAGCGGGATCGTCTGCGCCACCATCGTCGGTCGGGAAGTGCTCGGCATCAGAATCGGTCCACGGGCAGTGCTGCTGAATCCACTCCTCCTCCTCAGTAAGCTGGTCCTCAGATCCACTGTTAACGGTGGCACCCAACTGGCGCATGAGCTCCTTGTGACGACGACGGGCCTTCTTCTCACCCACATGAGTCATGTACTGACCGTGAGCCTCCATGCAGAACAGTTTCTTCATCTTGATCTTGAGCTTCTTTGCCCAAGAGGGCTCTGCCGCAGAAGGCACATAGTCATCATCATCCTCAGCCTCAGCCTCAGCCTCCTCCTCGGTCTCCATGGCAGTAGCAGACGAAGGAACTCCAGATTTAGGGACCTGAGCGCCCCAGTTGTCCTTCTTCCTCAGACGCTTGATGTCGTGAGAAACCAACTCCCCGGTCTCTAGCATCACCTGGGGATAGACACGACCCCAAGCCTTCTCAATAAGCAGCATGATGAACGAACCATAAATTGGGCACTTGCGCTCAGAGATAGCAGATAAAAGCTCAGAACACATAACATGGGATATATCCAGGGACTCTCCGGTGTTTTGTTCCTTCTCACGCTGGCAGAAGAGAAGCATGTCCACGAGATAAGAATGAACCATATCCAGATTCCCGATGCGAGGGAAAAGAGTCTCACGAAAGACACGGTGAAGAATGTCCAGAAAGGCAGGAAGCTCATATGTTTCCTTCTTCGTCTCAGGGTTGATCTTCAAAGTGCAGTATGGCCATAGAGCTTGCTTGTGAGTGGCGGAGGTGTTGTGGTGTGGGCGAAAGCCGACAGGAGACGCAAGCCCTTGATCTTCCACCCCAATCAATTCCATGAACGCCTTCCACTTGACTGAAAGCAACTTGCCATTGGTCATCCAAGTCAGTGTCCTGTCCTCATCAGTCCCGAGATGAACCGTGGCATAGAATTGGGCCACAATATCAGCATCATAATCTTTGTTGAATTGCATGACACCAAGAATGTTCAGTTGAGTGCACATCTGAAGAGCTTCACCAAAGTAATCAGGATCCTTCTCCATATGGTCGGTGTCGATGGAGTGCACGTTAACAAAGAGGTTCTTCTTGGCCTTGAGAACATCAAAGAAGATGGCAAACTGAAATCTGTTCCAGAATGGACGGTTGACCAAAGTGGGATCTTGGTCTGCCTCATAGGGGTTGCGGCGATGTCTTGCCTAGAACTCCTTGGCTGGCATTTCTGGCACAGTTTTGCCAGGCTTTGGCTTGACACCAGGCTTCTTCTGGAGTTGGGGTGGAGGACGAGCACTTGAGGAACCTCCTGCAGACTCAGTTGTGCGGTACCGCTTGGACGTGGCACGACCGGGGTTGACACGCCGAGCCTGATGCTCAGGAAGCTCATCACCTGGAACCACACACAAGAACACACAAACAACCAGAAAGAACGAGCATAAGCCACCAAACAAAACCAAAAAGGATCACTGATTAGTAAAAGTATGGTGGAACCTGGTAGAGGGCGGTAGTACCGCGACTTGTGAGCGGTAGTACCGCTCCAGAGGGAGCGGTAGTACCGCTCGAGACGGAAAACAGCAGTTTCCTACTGCCGTGGTCAGATCCGGCACTACCATCCTACCAAATTCAAAAATACTCCTACCAAACACCAATCCAAACTGCCTAGAAGCCTTCTCCATCCTACTCAAGCCTAGATTTGGCCAAAATCTAGAGATGCAACTACTATTGCCCCTAAGATTCTAGATTGGAAATCTAGACAAGAAGAGAGAGAGAACGGGGGCAATACCGGCATCCATGGCAAGAGGACAAGGTGGGGATCGTCTCCACCGAAGGAAATGGAGAGGAGCGCCCTGGAGAGGGAGATCCGCCGGAGCCCTCCCGCGGCGCCGGTTGCTGGAGAGACGAAGAGCGTGGGGGCGAGCGAATGAGTATGGGGTAGAAGAAAACTCCCCCTGCCCTCGATATAACCCCCTGCCCCTGCCTCGCAGCGGTAGTACCGCGCTGGTGGGTGGTAGTACCGCTTAGAGCGGTAGTACCGCACACCACCAGCGGTAGTATCGCTCAGCAACCACAGGCCTCTAGACACACACGGCTTAAGCTCAAAAAGAACGGAAAAACCACACCCAAGAAAGAAGAAAGACCAACAAGGCCACAAACACACTAACAACAGAATAGAACACACCTCTTCAAGAGAGGGCGGTGGCCGAGGCCACCTATGTTTGAGTCAAGAGGTATGGCGTCGCGAAGATTTTAACCTTGGACCCATGACCAAAACTCGTCCTTGAAGCACTAGTACCATAAAATATGGTTAAAGTAAAAGACTAGATCAATTTATGCATAATGGGGGGAGGGAGAGTTCATTGAGAGAACAACACTCCCCCTATGTCCATGCCTACATCTAAACTAGACAACAAGTTGAGTGTGGTGGGGGGTGCACGGGTTCAAGTCACATTGCTCGAATCAATGATATTTAGCTCATGCCTTAACTCGTGAAATCTTGCTTCATCCAAGGGCTTCGTGAAAATATCTGCAAGGTTATCATGAGTGTTGACATACTTGAGCTCGATCTCCCCTCGCCTAATGTGATCCCGGATGAAGTGATACCGGATCTCAATATGCTTCGTCTTGAAGTGTTGCACCGGGTTGAGAGAAATCTTGATGGCACTTTCATTGTCACACCAAAGAGGCACTTTGTCACACATGACACCGTACTCCTTTAAAGTTTGCCTCATCCATAAGAGTTGTGCACAACAACTACCGGCCGCCACATATTCCGCTTCGGTGGACGAGAGAGATACACAACTTTGCTTCTTAGAAGACCAACTTACCAAAGAGCAACCAAGAAATTGGCACCCTCCGGAAGTGGACTTCCTATCCACCTTGTCTCCCGCCCAATCAGAATCCGTGAATCCTTCAAGCTTGAAGTTAGCTCCTCTTGGGTACCATAGGCCAAAGTTTGGGGTATGAGCCAAATATCGAAAGATTCGCTTGACCGCCACAAAGTGGCTTTCCTTTGGTGCGGCTTGGAACCGTGCACACATTCCCACACTCAACATGATATCCGGTCTAGATGCACAAAGGTAAAGCAAGGAACCGATCATAGAGCGATATACCTTTTGATCCACCGCTTTACCATTGGGATCAATGTCAAGTTGGCACTTGGTAGGCATCGGAGTAGAGGCCGGCTTGACATCACTTAGCTTGAATCTCTTAAGCATGTCTTGAGTGTATTTGGCTTGGTTGATGAAGGTACCTTCTCTTCTTTGTTTGATATCAAAACCAAGGAAGAACTTCAACTCTCCCATCGAAGACATCTTGAACTTAGAGGTCATGAGAGCGGCAAATTCTTCATTGAAAGCTTTGTTAGGGGAACCAAAGATAATGTCATCAACATATAGTTGGCACACAAACAACTCCCCTTTGACCTTCTTAGTAAAAAGAGTGGGATCGATTTGCCCAACTTCAAATCCACGATCTTGTAACAACTCGGTAAGGTGGTCATACCACGCACGTGGGGCTTGTTTAAGGCCATAGAGTGCCTTATCGAGTTGATACACATGATCCGGGAAGTAAGGATCCTCGAACCCGGGGGGTTGCTTGACATAAACCAACTGATTAATAGGACCATTAAGAAAAGCACTTTTCACATCCATTTGTTGCAACTTAAAGTTGTGATGGGAAGCATAAGCAATCAACAAACGCATGGATTCAAGACGAGCAATGGGAGCAAAGGTTTCACCGTAGTCGATACCCTCGACTTGGGAGTAGCCTTGTGCTACCAATCTTGCCTTGTTGCGAATGATGTTCCCATGAGCATCTTGCTTGTTCTTGAAGATCCACTTGGTTCCAATGATGTTATGGTTCCCCGAAGGCCTTGGCACCAACCTCCACACCTTGTTGTACTCGAAGTTGTTGAGTTCTTCATGCATGGCATTGAGCCAATCTGAGTCTTCGAGCGCCTCATAGACCTTTTGGGGTTCAACACAAGAGACAAACGCGTGATGTTCACAATAGTTTGCTAATTGTCTACGAGTGCTTACCCCCTTTCTTAGACTTCCAACCACATTTTCCATGAGATGGCCTTTGGTGGTGAGTTTGGAAGCAATCTTCGCGGCACGACGCTCTAATTCCTCCTCGGAAGTGGAAGGAGGAGGGTTAACTTGATCATCTTGAGCGCCGTCTTGAGCTTGTTCTTGATCTTGAGCTTGCTCATGATCTTGAACTTGCTCGAGGGGGAGAACTTGACCTTGGGCATCAATTGGAGGTTCACCATCATCTTGAGATTGATCTTGCCCTTGGTCTTGTTCCCGAGGTTGAGGGCCTACACTTTGTTCTTCGGAAGCGTGTGGGTCTTGAGTAGATGAAGGCTCCACTTGAGTGGAGCATTGTCCTTCTCCTTCGGCCACAAGGGGTTCCTCAATGGGTAGTATATGACCAATACCCATTCTTCTTATGGCTTGGGGAGGAATTTCATCACCTACATCACAAGTACCACTTTGCTCCACTTGGGAGCCGTTATTTTCGTCAAACTCCACGTTACACGTCTCCTCAATGAGTCCGGTGGACTTGTTGAGAACACGGTAAGCATGAGAGTTTGTAGCATAACCAACAAATATGCCCTCATAAGCTCTAGCCTCGAATTTAGACAAACGAACACCTTTCTTGAGAATGAAACACTTACACCCGAACACCCGGAAGTACTTGAGATTGGGCTTGTTCCCGGTGAGTATCTCATAAGGAGTCTTGTTCAAGCCTTTGCGGAGATAGAGCCGATTGGATGCATGACATGCAGTGTTGATGGCTTCGGCCCAAAAGTTGTATGGAGACTTGAACTCCGCCATCATGGTCCTTGCCGCATCCATCAACGTCCGGTTCTTCCTCTCCGCAACACCATTTTGTTGAGGGGTATATGGTGCAGAATATTGATGCTTGATCCCCTCATCACTAAGAAACTCATCCAAGGTGTAGTTCTTGAACTCGGTGCCGTTGTCACTTCTTATTGTCAAGATCTTTGCATTGTGTTGACGTTGAGCTTCATTTGCAAAGTCGATGACGGTTTGTTGAGTCTCACTCTTCCTCTTGAAGAAGTATACCCAAGTGTATCTTGAATAATCATCCACAATCACCAAGCAATACTTTCTACCCCCAAGACTATCAAAGGATGGAGGCCCAAAGAGGTCCATGTGCAGGAGCTCCAAGGGTCTCTTCGAGTAGATGATAGTCGTGGGAGGGTGAGCCGTCTCATGAAGCTTTCCTTCGATACAAGCACTGCAAGCACGATCTTTGGCAAAACTAACATTTGTTAGTCCACGGACATGGTCCCCCTTGAGAAGACTTTGCAAAGATCTCATATTGACGTGGGCTAAACGGCGATGCCAAAGCCATCCCACATCAACTTTAGCCATTAGGCATGTCGCGGTCTTAGTGGGTTGCTCCGAAAAGTTAATCACATAGAGACCGTTCTCGACATGCCCAACAAAGGCTACTTTAAGAGTCTTGCTCCACAAGAGGGCCACGGTATCAATATCAAAGAAGGTGGCAAAGCCCATGAGTGCGAGTTGACGAACGGAAAGTAAATTGAACGCAAGGGACTCAACAAGCATGACTTTCTCGATCGTTAGATCATGAGAAATGACAACCTTGCCAAGACCCAATACCTTAGAATGTGAGGCATCACCCCACTCGACATTGGTGGGCATAGATGGGATCTTTTGCACGTCCACCACCAAGTCCTTGCTCCCGGTCATATGATTTGTTGCTCCACTGTCGAGCAACCATGATCCCCCACCGGAAGCAAACACCTACAAGAGATCAATGCTTGGTTTTAGGTACCCATTGAGTAATGGGTCCTTTGATGTTAGTAACAAGGGTCTTAGGAACCCAAATAGACCATTCAATGTACTCATAAGAAGAACCAACAAATTTAGCATAAACATGCCCATCACTAGCACGGCACAACACATAAGAGGGGTTAAAGTCGCCGGCTTTGTTGGGAGAGTTGGCTTTGCGCTCTTTGGCATCACCACTCTTCGCATTGTTCTTCTTCTCCTTAGGAGCACCCTCTCCCTCCTTCACAAAGGTTTGCTTGAGCGGGGGAGGTCGTTTGGTCTTGTTATTCTTCTCCTTGTTCTTCTTTTTGTTCTTGGACTTGGGTGAGAACCCAACTCCCTCCTTGCCCACAACTTCCTTTTGATTGCTCAAAAGGTCATTTAGGTTCTTCTCGCCTTGTATGCATGACACAAGACCTTTCTCGAGTTGTTCCTTCAACTTGGCATTCTCCTCCACAAGATGCACATGCTCACAACATGGGTTAGTAGCATTTGCATTATCAATTAAGACCATGTGAGGAAATGTGGCCTTTTCCTTGGTTAGCTTAACTTGGAGTTGAGCATGAGACTCCTTGAGGTTTGCATGAGCACCTTTCAAGACCTTATGGGCCTTGTCAAGTACATCAAACTCCTCCTTGAGTCTAGCATGATCAACCCCAAGTTTAGCCTTCTCGGAAGTTAGAACACGAGACACAACAAGAGCATGATCAAGATCTTTCTTTAATTTGGCATGGTCATCATTGTGTGACTCCTCAAGAGCCAAACGATGCCCACGCTCTTCCTCAAGAGCATTAGAGAGATCCGATATCTCATCGGCATAGTCACGACTATGACCTTCCATCTTAGAGATGGTTTCTTCGTGAGCCTCGATCATGTCATTGGCTTCACCAAGTTGTTCCAAGAGAGCAACGAAGTGCTTCTTGGATTTGCCCTTGAGCTTACTCATGAAGGACTCAAATTCATTTACCTCCTCATTAGACCCCTTACCATCATCAAAGCCATCCGTTGAAGGAGGATTAGGAATAATGGTGGTTTTGATGTTGGGGGTTACCTTGTTGGTGGCTTTAGCCATGAGGCACTTGGCGGTGATGTTCTCGTTGGGTGAATCGAAGAGAGACACCCGGGGAGTTGTGGCAATGGCAACGGATGCCATAGCCGTTGCTTCACTATCTTCATCATCATCGTCATCCTCACGGTATTCTTCTTGAACTACCAACCCGCGTGTAGGAGTCTTCTTGGTGAAGTTGTTCTTGTTTGGGAAGGACTTGGCTTTGTCTTTTCGGATGAACTTGCCACCATTGTCTTCCCGCTTCTCGTAAGGACAATCCGCAACGAAATGGCTCACATTGCCACAGTTGAAACAAGTTCTAACTCGTTGCTTGCCCTTGAGGCCACTTGAGTTGTTCTTGTTGAAGTTGGGTCTTGTATTCTTCTTACTCCAAAATTGTCTTGAGGCAAGAGCCATGTGCTCATGATAATCATACTTCGTGTCTTCGGGGTTGCTCTCCTCATCTTCCTCTTCTTCTTCTTCTTCCACACTAACCTTGGCCTTCAAGGCA
Organism: Triticum aestivum; assembly: GCF_018294505.1. Taxonomy (NCBI): domain Eukaryota; kingdom Viridiplantae; phylum Streptophyta; class Magnoliopsida; order Poales; family Poaceae; genus Triticum; species Triticum aestivum. The sequence continues at coordinate 540,119,770 of NC_057813.1, read as the reverse complement.
AGGTTGGGCTTCTTTGCCCTTTGAGAACGGAGCACCGCATTGTCGGCGGTCTTGTCCAAGATGCTCATTGCAACGAACTCATCCAACACTTCACTTGAGGTCATGGAGTGGAAGTCCGGTCTTTGACGAATGACGGAGGACATGGCCTTGTTGTAGGGCATCATGGCCTTGAGGAACTTGCGCTTGATCCAATTGTCATCCGTGTCCTTGCTCCCATGATCTCGGAGTGCGACCGCGAGTTTGGTCACTCTTCGAAAGAGCTCACGAGGTTCTTCATCTTCTTTCATTGCAAACTCATCGGCTTCATCTTGCACCACTTCATAGTTGGAGCGTTGAATGCTAGCACTTCCTCGATAGAGAGACACAACACATTTCCATGCGTCTTTAGCCATGGCATGAGGACGAAGATGAGGGAGATCTTCGGGAAGGATTGCATCTTGGATGATGAAGAGAGCACTCTCATTGAATTGATTATCCACGGCTTCTCGAGGGGTGAAGTTGCTTGGGTCATGTGGATAGAAACCTTCTTCTATAATTCTCCAAAGATTAGTATTCACATGCTTTAAATGACGCTTGAAACGATAAACCCAAGCATCAAAATCCTCATTTTTCACAATCTTAGGAGGAGGACCGGCATGATTTAAATGAGTAGTGGGAATCGGTCCACCATAAGTAGGAGGTTCCACATGGGCAAAGATGCCGGAGCCATTTCTACCACTAGTAGAAGGACCTTTTTCACTATTAGCTTCCCCCTTGTCGGAGGTGGCATCCGTCACCTTGTTAGTGGGATCACCCACTTTCATCGGCGAGGTGGATAGTTTAAGTCCTTCTAGGAATTCAGAAAACATGCTTTTAACCTCGGCCGTCATGGAGGTTTTCAATGTGTCTAAAGCCACATTGAATTCCTCACGTGAGACCGAGGTTCCCCCATCGGTCGAAGACAAGATAGGATTCACACCGGAGTGCTCCTCCGCACCGTTGTTGGTGTCAACCATACTCTTCGGACGGCAAAGTCCTTAATAAAGAGACGAGGCTCTGATACCAATTGAAAGGATCGATACGGTTGACTAGAGGGGGGGGTGAATAGGCAACTAACAATTTTTAAGCTTTTCTTTAACAAATTAAACCTTGCAACAAAGTAGGTTGTCTAGATATGCAACTAAGTGGACAACCTATATGATGCAATGACAACTAGCACACAAGCAAGCAATAGATACAACACAAGTAAGCTTGCAAAAGTAAAGGCACGAAATAACCAAGAGTGGAGCCGGTGAAGACGAGGATGTGTTACCGAAGTTCCTTCCTTTTAAGGGGAAGTACGTCTCCGTTAGAGCGGTGTGGAGGCACAATGCTCCCCAAGAAGCCACTAGGGCCACCGTAATCTCCTCACGCCCTCACACAATGCGAGATGCCGTGATTCCACTATTGGTGCCCTTGAAGGCGGCGACCGAACCTTTACAAACAAGATTGGGGCTATCTCCATAACACTTGGAGGCTCCCTACAACACCAGAGCTTCACCACAAGGGAGTATGGCTTCGAGGTGACCTCAACCGTCACGGGTGCTCAACACCCAAGAGTAACAAGATCCGCTAGGGATAAGTGGGGGGAATCAAATTTCTCTTGGTGGAAGTGTAGATCGGGGCGGTCGCAGCCACATCCGAGCAAAACAACAAGTTTGATTGGCTAGGGAGAGAGATCGGGCGAAAATGGAGCTTGGAGCAACAATGGAGCTTTTGGGGGAAGAGGTAAGTCAACTTTGGGGAAGAAGACACCTTTATATAGTGGGGGAAACAATCCAACCGTTACCCACCAAATAGCCACACACAGAGCAGTACTACCGCTTGGGCAGGGCGGTACTACCGCTCCCTCCCGGCGATACTGCTGCGCTGACGAGGGATGCAGGGTCCTGTCCCCCGAGCGGTACTACCGCGGAAGTATAAGCGGTACTACCGCTTGGAGCGGTACTACCGCCGCTACTGCCGCTACTAGTACCGTAAAACCCGACATGAAAAACAGCGGTCGAGAATTGAGGCGGTAGTAGCCCGGAACCACTGCGGTACTACGGCCGAAGTTTGCAAGCGGTACTACCGCTCAGGGAGCGGTACTATCGCTCGGGGAGCGGTACTACCGCTTGACGAGCTTCGGCGGTACTACCGCTGAGGACCACGGTACTACCGCTAGGACAGGACAGGCAGGCACAGATTTAGGAAAGATAGCTCCAATGAAGCGGAAAGAAGCATCGGGTGTGATAAGGATGTGTACGTGTTGATTCCACCCTAGCCTTACCAAAGCGGATCCCCTCTTGATAGTACGGTGACTCCTACGAAACTAGACCACCAACAGAGAAACGAAGGAGCTACACCGTCTTGAATAAAACACTGAGGGGAAGTAATCGTCTCGTGCCAAAGGATGAATCTCTGAAAGAACTCAACGCACACGATTAGTCCGCAAAAGCATTGTCATCAATCACCAAAACATCTTGGGGATAAATATGCCCTTACAGAGGTGATACCGGCGAAGGGGGAAACATCCAGGAAAGTATCCCCGGTGTTTCGTGTTTTCGATAGGTGATCCGGAGGGGAAAAGTTGCGTGTTTGATATGTTAGGGATGTGTGACGGACGAACGAGCTGCGTATCCGGATTCGTCTCGTCGTTCTGAGCAACTTTCATGTACAAAGTATTTTCATCTGAGTTACTGATTATTTTATATTAATTTTTAAAGTTTTAAATCATTTTCTAAATTATTATTACTAAATTAATTCGAAATTAGCATTACTGCATCAACATGATGTCAGCATGACATCAGCAGTCAACAGAGGTGTTGACTGGTCAAACTGACGTGAGGGTCTCGCATGTCATAGTCTCATAGTAATTAAACAGGGTTAATTAGCTTTAACTAAATGATTAGGTTAATCTAATCCGAATTAATTAAGTTAATTAATCCTTTAATTAATTAATTTAATTAACTTTTATTTATTATTTATTTATTTATTTTATTTATTTTATTTATTTATTTCCTTTCTTTAACGTTTCAGGGGACGGCCCCACTTGTCATTGGGCCAATGGGGGTTTAAGGGCGCCGGGTGCAGAGGGCAAACGGGCGCGGGCGACGGTTATGGGCGACAGGCGAATTGGGGACGAGCGCTAGCCCAAGAAGGCGCCGTGGGGCAGCGAGCGAAGGAGCAGGCGTGCGGCCTGGCTCCGACGGCCGGAGTAGGGCGGCGCAGTTGGCGGAGAGAGCCGCCGCAGCGGACGGCGGAACGTAGCGGGAGTGGGGTGAGGCCCCGGACAATGAGGCGACCCGAGCAGACGCGGACAGGTGCCGCGGGGCAGAGACCGCGACGGGCGGAGGCAGCAGGGGACGACGGGCGCCGTGGCTGCGGCTAGATGGCGCGGGTCACTCGCGAGGCGCCGGTCCAGGCGGGCGCGCTGAGGAGGCCGTGGTCGTGAGCGCGTGCGTGAGGAAGACAGGAGGAGGAGAGGGGAGGCAGATGCTCACGAGGGCCGTAGGGAAAAGGCAGTGGGGCGCGGGGAGGTCGATGGGGACGACGGCGTTGTGGAGGAGGCAGTTCGACGGGGAGGAGGAGGCAGTCCGACGGGGAGGAGGAGGCAGTCCGGTGAGGTTGCTCCGGCGACGCGGTCGGGCACTGGCGACGACGAGCGACGGCGTTGGGTTGGTGCCGAGGCGAGGCCACGGCTTCAGGCAGCGCCGCTCGAGGGAGAGGAGGGGGTGCGAAGGAGTCCAGGAGGGGCGGGGCCAGCGCCGGCGTCGTGCGGCGGGAGCGCGTCGGGCTCGGGCGTGCCCGTGGTTCTGTTCCCCCGATCTCGATCTGGATCGGGGAGGAGGAGGCGAACGTGGGGGGAGGGGAGTGGGTGCGAGTGGGGATCGGGTGGGGGGTTAGGGTTTTGACACCAGGGGATAAGGGAGTGGGGACGGGTCGGTCAGGCCAGTGGGCTTGCCAGCTGGGCCTTTTGGCCCATTTGGCCAGGGGGTTGTGTGCTTTTTTCTTTGTTAGTTTTGTTTTTTCTGTTTTTATTCTTTTCCCTTTTTCTTTATTTTATTTTCTGTTTTCTCACATTTCCTAAACATTTTAGTTTTGGAAAATACATAGGTTGCACCTAATTTAGTAAACTTAAATATGTCATGTTCCGAACATTTTTGTTTTGATATTTGAAAACTTTTGTTGTTTGCCTTGGTTTTGAAATTGAATTAGAATCGGTTTCGAATCAACGCGAGTTCATCTACAGTTACCGTGGTGATGTGGCATAATTAGCAGAGGGTTACTGTAGCTTAAATATCCGGGCTTCACAATTCTCCTCCACTACAAGAAATCTCGTCCCGAGATTTAAGGAGGGGACTAAGGGGGAAAGGTCTGGTTACAAAATTCTAACGAATCTTCTCGATCTTGGTTGCTCTGCTCGAAGGAGTAGATCCTTTTACGTTGATGTCTTCATTTCTCTGCTTCACGTCATCAAGATGAAGTCGTCATCCTTTTTCCGGGAATTCCAACATACTTACGAATAGGTAAAAAGGGCAGCTCGACAATGCTAGAATGTTATAAGGGGTAATCATCTAGGGTTATCCCTTGAATGGACACATGAGTATCTCTCATGTTGAACAAATAAAACACATTGAGAGCAAGTAAGAAGGTAGAATAAGAAGTTCCGGGCGGATAGACAATCGTCGTTTCCTGAAATAGTGCATGGAAGGGGTTCAGAGCAATGGGAAATAAGTATTGCATCTGATACCAGAATAGATCACTAGGCAGGTGGCTCATGAATTACTTACGAGGCCACGCGCGAGGAACAACCTTGGGAACAGGGGGTTTACTGTGGAGTCAGGTTTCGATCCTGTGGAATTGTGGGTTATGGGCCCACAATGTGGGTTGAAAGTAGGAAGGGTGGTGACATCTTGCACAGCCGCGACAGGGAGGCATGTCAGTGAATAGCTTGCCAGCTATGCCAGCAACAATGCCGGTACCAAGGACGGGGAACAAGGAGAGCGATTTTCCTGCTTGTTGAACAAGGCGGACAAATTGGCAAAGTTATCACCCATCGGTGGTTATTGGAATGTCATCAACAATAGTAACAGGATCTTACAGACAGAGTGGTACAACAAGGTGCCTACCTAAGCAGGGAATTATCTCTGCTTAATTAAGTCAGATGCAGGAAAGGTTAAACAAATGAATGAAAAGGAAAACACGATTATCTGATTAAACAGAACAATGGAAAGAAAAATTGTGCTTACACACAATTATTAGGAGTATATCCTTCCCATGTACAAGCAGAACATGGCATACAGGGTAGGAGAGCAAGTACCCAACCATTCAGATAAGAGGCAAGGATTAATCAAGATGTTACCCTTACAACGGTGTTTGGATAACTGACCAAGAAACATTTAGCATCGCGCCTCCAATGTTCTTGTTGATGAGCGTGGTATCATAGTCATGCTTCGAGGTAGCAATGATATGGTGTTCCAATCAAGGGCCAGACTTTGGATACACAAATGATCCATCAGGAGCAACTTATAAATTAGGTCTTACAATTTCCTCCAGGAAGAATGGTTATCCTTGCAAAAGAAATTATAATGATAGGTCCTCCAGCCAGGGGTGCTAGGCATGACATCATATTACCGGATCATCAAAGGACCAACATCATAACTCCTGGAAAGTTGTCCCAACCATCATATCTGAGCGAGATTCAGATCTGATTGGGGTCATGATACCTCAGACTCAGGATGTCCGAGAAGAAAAGGTGTGACACAAATTTACAAAATGACATTGCGAGATTCCCGGGAAATGAACTATGGGAGCGGGTTCCTGAAACAATAGTTCATCATTAAACCAAGGAGGGGATGAGGAGGCGGTTGACGAACTTAGCGACAATTCATCAAGATTTCCAAAAGATGGATTTCCACAATTATGTGAACAAGGAGATAACATTAGTTAGATCAAATGATATAATGATGTATGCTCGAGGAAAACATACACAATATAACAATGATAGAAGGGTGCACCCGGAAATCTGGACTAGGTAGCACGATCATTGTTTGAATGATGATTCAATAAGCAATAGACTCAGAATGAAACTATCGACCATTAACTTCAAAGCAATAGGGTTGCTAGAAGGGCAGAATCCAAAGAGTATCGTTCACTTGTCGGTGTCCCAGTTAGAATTGACATAGGGACCAAGAATTAATGGTGATGGTGAGAAGTATCACTATACTAGGAACTCTCAAGAGGTGGAGCAATCCTCACAACATCCTTGACATAAAAGACAGTAATACTTCAAGGTAGAACATAATACAAGTTGGAAAGCAAGTTGTATTAATAATGTGGACAAGTTCGCGATGAAAGGAAGTCAAGGGTGTTGTCGATGATACTGCTATCCAACATTCATACCATATTTTATCTCAATTCTAACAAAGAAAAATTAAAATGCCCGCCTCAGTGAGATCATATTGGTACAAGAAGCATGATCAAGTTACAACACTAAAAAAAGTGACAACACTTTGGTATATCAGTGAGATCATATTGGTACAAGAAGCATGATCAAGTGACAACACTAAAAAAAGTGACAACACTTTGGTATATCACTGAGATCATATTGGTACAAGAAGCATGATCAAGTGACAACACTAAAAAAAGTGACAACACTTTGGTATATGATTTTGGTAAAAGTTGCATCGCTAAGCGACCAATAAGTACCTACATCATGAAAGCAAAAGCTATGGCTAAATAGTAATGTTTCCTCACGGGAACATTAGCTTAATAATTCTATTATTCAGCAGTAAACCTTCCATGTGTAAAGGAGTATTTGTAGATTATTTCGAAAAATAGGGCACCCCCATATTAAAAATATATTAAGAAAAGCATGGACATCCAATCATTCACGGGATGGGCAGCAAAGCAAACCTAACATCATCAGAACAAAGGTGGCATACATGCATCAGACAAATTCTGTTTAAATGTAATCCCAAAGTTCTTGACATATAAGGGGACATTCCCACAATTCCGTTCATACAATTCTGAGTGTGCTACCGAGTAGTTCACATGCACATGGTCACATCACTCGCCATGCACATATGAGCGGCCAAATCGACTTATCAGTGGCCAAACCAGAAACAAACGGCACAACAAAAATCAGCTTGACCAAAACAACAAAAACAAATCCCAAGATAAATCGCCATGCCCATAGAACTTACTTGTAAATCAAGTTGAAAAAATTGCTTGTAAATCCGAAAAATACATAAAAAACAGAAAGAAAAAGTAACCCTTTACGTTAATAGAGAAGTTACTAATACCTTAAGAAACTTATTAGTTTAAGACAGTATATGTTGGTGTATCCAATAAAATTTAATAATTATTTTAGGACAGTACATGTTGGTGTATCCGTGTATGCACGTTTAGTTCAACTTTGGATTATGTTCAAATAATCAGATTTAGCACTGAAAATTAAAGTATGGTCGTTAAAGCATCAGAGTATAGGCTCTTTGTGACTGTAAATAAAGACTCTCCTCAGTTGTTAACTACAATATGATTATGCAATGTACAAACTCAGAACAGGAAAGCATCAAGCAAAGGTTCAAAGAGCAGCTAGTACTACCACCATTATGTTTTGCAAGCAAGTGCATTTCAGTGCAGCACAACATCTCCGACTCTCAACTAATCAGGGACTAAACATTTTCTCCATGGGACTCCGTGCGCCGAGTACGGCAACGTGAAAGGACGGCGAAGAAGGATTCATATGCTCTGGGATATTCTGCAGGTCAAAAGAGTAAGAGGACCACGTCGCGCACGCACCAGTAGAACAGCCGCTTGGGCTTGGGCATGTCCATCGCGGCCGCCGCCTCGGAGTCAGGTCAAGGGGAGGAGCAGGTTGGCCAGCGCGTCGTCGATGGATTGTCATTGTCAAGAAGCTGAGGAGGGACGTGCAGGAGAGGAGAAAAGGGAGAAGACATCGCCTCAGTTTGGCCGCTCTAGAGCACGCACACTAACCTACACCAAGCACGCGCACACTCAGAGTCACACACACACATACACATAGCGTCACGCGCACATCAGCTAGCACACACTCATCTAGCCTAGGCACCACAGAATCAAGAGAGCGAGCAGGATGCAGGCATCCGATGTCGCAGCGCGCAGAGGAGAATCGTCTAGCCGGGAACCTTCTCGTCCTCCGCGCTGGGAGCCGCGTACGTGCCTTAGAAGCCGGGTAGTCGATGGAATCACGTGCAACGCCGCGGAGGTCAGTCGCCCAGACGTGCACCAGAACACCACCGCCGCTTTCGCCGGTGCTGTTCGAGTCCTTGTACAGCCGCAGCGCCTGCACGTCCGCTCCTTCACCCCGCCGCTCCCGCCGGTAATGCTACCATGCAGCTGAATCGCCGCAACTGAACTGGCGGACGCTAGTTCGCTACTGCTAGCTGTTGCCGCCATGTCCACCGTGTCTGGTTGGCCCCATGAGAACGGACGGGGAGCTCCGAAGCTCCATGGCCACCTACGACTCGTTGCATGCACGGACGCACCGCAGGAGATCCACGTCCTGCTGCTGCACCAGACGCCTCCCAGCGAGATCGGCGAGCAGAATCAGTCGCATCCCATCTTTGCCACAGCTACTCTCGTCATCGCCCTCCACCGCGGGAAACGATGCATGGTTGTTGCAATGAGGAGGAGAAATCGGGGCAGAGATTGAGCCTTTATATAGGAACAATACGGCGATGGATCGAACGAAAACGAAGACGTAAACGACGTTTCTAGATGGAACAATGGAAGCGGCACCGATCAGAAGCAGCAGCAGCCTCTAGATTACACGATCGAAGGGAGATTGGTAAGCGGCACAAAGAATGCTAACGCACGCCACCACACGTCTTCTGCTGGTGCTAGGGTTCCTAGGCGCGGGACTCGAGGCTTCCCGGTCGTGTGGTTCTTGTCGGGCAAGGAGGATCCGACCTCTCCAGGTCATGGCCGGCCGTGGGGCTGCGGCGCCGCCAGCCAAGAAGCTGGCTGCCTCTGCTCCAGCAGGTCGGGGCGGGGCTGCTCCGCCGCCGCCGGCGGGTGCCGGTGTGGTGCCCTGTGTTGGAAATATGCCCTAGAGGCAATAATAAAAGGATCATTATTATATTTTCTTGTTCATGATAATTGTCTTTTATTCATGCTATAATTCTATTATCCAGAAATCGTAATACACGTGTGAATACATAGACCACAATACGTCCCTAGTAAGCCTCTAGTTGACAAGCTCGTTGGTCAACAGATAGTCATGGTTTCCTGACTATGGACATTAGATGTCATTGACAACGGGATCACGTCATTAGGAGAATGACATGATGGACAAGACCCAATCCTAAGCATAGCACAAGATCGTGTAGTTCGTTTTGCTAGAGCTTTTTCAATGTCAAGTATCTTTTCCTTAGACCACGAGATCGTGTAACTCCCGGATACCGTAGGAGTGCTTTGGTGTACCAAACGTCACAACGTAACTGGGTGACTATAAAGGTGCACTACAAGTATCTCCGAAAGTATCTGTTGGGTTGACACGGATCGAGACTGGGATTTGTCACTCCGGATAACGGAGAGATATCACTGGGCCCACTCGGTAGTGCATCATCATAATGAGCTCAAAGTGACCAAGTGTCTGGTCACGGGATCATGCATTACGGTACGAGTAAAGTGACTTGCCGGTAACGAGACGGAACGAGGTATTGGGATACCGGCGATCGAGTCTCGGGCAAGTAACACACCGTCTGACAAAGGGAATAGTATACGGGGTTGCTTGAACCGTCGACATCGTGGTTCATCCGATGAGATCATCGAGGAGTATGTGGGAGCCAACATGGGTATCCAGATCCCGCTGTTAGTTATTGACCGGAGAGCTGTCTCGGTCATGTCTGCATGTCTCCCAAACCCGTAGGGTCTACACACTTAAGGTTCGGTGACGCTAGGGTTGTATGAATATGAGTATGCAGCAAATCGAATGTTGTTCGGAGTCCTGGATGAGATCCCGGACGTCACGAGGAGTTCCGAAATGGTCCGGAGGTAAAGAAAACTATATAGGAAGTGTTGTTTCGGCCATCGGGAAAGTTTCCGGGTCACCCGGTATTGTACCGGGACCACCGGAAGGGTCCCGGGGGTCCACCGGGTGGGGCCAACTGTCCTGGAGGGCCCCGTGGGATGAAGGGGGAGGGGAACCAGCCCCTAGTGGGCTGGTGCGCCCCCCTTGGGCCCCCCTGCGCCTAGGGTTGGAAACCCTAGGTGAGGGGGGGGGGCGCACCACTTGCCTTGGGGGGCACTCCACCCCCCTGGCCGCCGCCCCCTTGGGAGATTGAATCTCCCAGGGCCGGCGCCCCCCCTGGGGGCCTATATAAAGGAGGGCAAGGGGGAGTGCAGCCGCACCCAAGTCTTGGCGCCTCCCTCCCCCTGCTACACCTCGTCCTCCTCCCGCAGCAGCTTGGCGAAGCCCTGCCGGAGTTCTGCTGCATCCACCACCACGCCGTCGTATTGCTGGATCATCATCAACCTCTCCTTCCCCCTTGCTGGATCAAGACGGAGGAGACGTCACACTGACCGTACGTGTGTTGAACGCGGAGATGCCGTCCGTTCGGCGCTAGGATCTCCGGTGATAGGATCATGACGAGAACGACTACCTCAACCCCGTTCTTTTGAACGCTTCCGCTCGCGATCTACAAAGTGGTATGTAGATGCATATCCCCTTTCACTCGTTGCTTAGATGAACTCATAGATGGATCTTGGTGAAACCGTAGGAAAAAAATTTATTTTCTGCAACGTTCCCCAACAGTGGCATCATGAGCTAGGTCTATGCGTAGTTCTCTATTGCACGAGTAGAACACAATTTGTTGTGGGCGTAGATCTTGTCAACTTGCTTGCCGCTACTAGTCTTTTCTTGCTTCAGCGGTATTGTGGGATGAAGCGGCCCGGACCGACCTTACACGTACGCTTACGTGAGACAGGTTCCACCGACTGACATGCACTAGTTGCATAAGGTGGCTAGCGGGTGTCTGTCTCTCCTACTTTAGTTGGAGCGGATTAGATGAAAAGGGTCCTTATGAAGGGTAAATAGAAGTTGACAAAATCACGTTGTGGTTATTCGTAGGTAAGAAAACGTTCTTGCTAGAACCCAATTGTAGCCACGTAAAAGATGCAACAACAATTAGAGGACGTCTAACTTGTTTTTGCAGCAATTGTCATGTGATGTGATATGGCCAGAAGTTGTGATGAATGATGAATGATATATTGTGATGTATGAGATCATGTTCTTGTAATAGGAATCACGACTTGCATGTCGATGAGTATGACAACCGGCAGGAGCCATAGGAGTTGTCTTTATTTTTGTATGACCTGCGTGTCATTGAAGAACGCCATGTAAATTACTTTACTTTATTACTAAACGCGTTAGCCATAGAAATAGAAGTAGTCGTTGGCGTGACAACTTCATGAAGACACAATAATGGAGATCATGATGATGGAGATCATGGTGTCATGCCGGTGACGAAGATGATCATGGAGCCCCGAAGATGGAGATCGAAGGAGCTATATGATATTGGCCATATCATGTCACTATTATATAATGGCATGTGATGTTTATTATGTTTTATGCATCTTGTTTACTTAGAACGGCGGTAGTAAATAAGATGATCCCTTATAATAATTTCAAGAAAGTGTTCCCCCTAACTGTGCACCGTTGCTAAAGTTCGTCGTTTCGAAGCACCACGTGATGATCGGGTGTGATAGATTCTTACGTTCACATACAACGGGTGTAAGACAGATTTACACATACAGAACACCTAGGGTTAACTTGACGAGCCTAGCATGTACAGACATGGCCTCGGAACACAGACACTGAAAGGTCAAACATGAGTCGTATGGAAGATACGATCAACATGGAGATGTTCACCGATGATGACTAGTCCGTCTCACGTGATGATCGGACACGGCCTAGTCGACTCGGATCGTGTAAACATTTAGATGACTAGAGGGATGTCTAATCTAAGTGGGAGTTCATTAAATAATTTGATTAGATGAACTTAATTATCATGAACTTAGTCTAAAACTTTTGCAAAATATGTCTTGTAGATCAAATGGCCAATGCTCATGTCAACATGAACTTCAACGCGTTCCTAGAGAAAACCAAGCTGAAAGATGATGGCAGCAACTATTCGGACTGGGTCCGGAACCTGAGGATCATCCTCATAGCAGCCAAGAAAGATTATGTCCTAGATGCACCGCTAGGTGAAGCACCCATCCCAGAGAACCAAGACGTTATGAACACTTGGCAATCACGTGCTGATGATTAGTCCCTCGTTCAGTGCGGCATGCTTTACAGCTTAGAACCGGAGCTCCAAAAGCGTTTTGAGAAACACGGAGCATATGAGATGTTCGAGGAGCTGAAAATGGTTTTCCAAGCTCATGCCCGGGTCGAGAGATATGAAGTCTCCGACAAGTTCTATAGTTGTAAGATGGAGGAAAACAGTTCTGTCAGTGAGCACATACTCAAAATGTCTGGGTTGCACAACCGCCTGTCCCAGCTGGAGATCAACCTCCCGGACGAGGCGATCATTGACAGAATCCTTCAGTCGCTCCCGCCAAGCTACAATAGCTTTGTGCTGAATTACAATATGCAGGGGATGGTGAAGACCATTCCTGAGGTATTTTCAATGCTGAAGTCAGCAAAGGTTGAAATCAAGAAAGAACATCAAGTGTTGATGGTCAATAAGACCACTAAGTTTAAAAAGGGCAAGGGTAAGAAGAATTTCAAGAAGGACGGCAAAGATGTTGCCGCGCCCGGTAAGCCAGTTGCCGGGAAGAAGTCAAAGAATGGACCCAAGCCTGAGACTGAGTGCTTTTATTGCAAAGGGAAGGGTCACTGGAAGCGGAACTGCCCCAAATACTTAGCGGACAAGAAGGCCGGCAACACTAAAGGTATATTTGATATACATGTAATTGATGTGTACCTTACCAGTACTCGTAGTAACTCCTGGGTATTTGATACCGGTGATGTTGCTCACATTTGTAACTCGCAGCAGGAGCTGCGGAATAAGCGGAGACTGGCGAAGGACGAGGTGACGATGCACATCGGGAATGGTTCCAAGGTCGATGTGATCGCCGTCGGCACGCTACCTCTACATTTACCTACGGGATTAGTTTTAAACCTCAATAATTGTTATTTAGTGCCAAGTTTGAGCATGAACATTGTATCTGGATCTCGTTTGATACGAGATGGCTACTCATTTAAATCAGAGAATAATGGTTGTTCTATTTATATGAGAGATATGTTTTATGGTCATGCCCCGATGGTCAATGGTTTATTCTTAATGAATCTCGAACGTAATGTTACACATATTCATAGCGTGAATACCAAAAGATGTAAAGTTGATAACGATAGTCCCACATACTTGTGGCACTGCCGCCTTGGTCACATTGGTGTCAAGCGCATGAAGAAGCTCCATGCTGATGGACTTTTAGAGTCTCTCGATTATGAATCATTTGACACATGCGAACCATGCCTCATGGGCAAAATGACCAAGACTCCGTTCTCCGGAACAATGGAGCGAGCAACCAACTTGTTGGAAATCATACATACCGATGTGTGCGGTCCAATGAGCGTTGAGGCTCGCGGAGGATATCGTTATGTTCTCACTCTCACTGATGACTTGAGTAGATATGGGTATGTCTACTTGATGAAACACAAGTCTGAGACCTTTGAAAAGTTTAAGGAATTTCAGAATGAAGTAGAGAATCAACGTGACCGAAAGATAAAATTCTTACGATCGGATCGTGGAGGAGAATATTTAAGTCACGAATTTGGCGCACACTTAAGAAAATGTGGAATCGTTTCACAACTCACACCGCCTGGAACACCTCAGCGTAACGGTGTGTCCGAACGTCGTAATCGCACTCTATTGGATATGGTGCGATCTATGATGTCTCTTACCGATTTACCACTATCATTTTGGGGATAAGCTCTAGAGACAGCTACATTCACTTTAAATAGGGCACCGTCTAAATCCGTTGAGACGACACCATATGAATTATGGTTTGGGAAGAAACCTAAGCTGTCGTTTCTAAAAGTTTGGGGATGCAATGCTTATGTCAAGAAACTTCAACCTGAAAAGCTCGAACCCAAGTCAGAAAAATGCGTCTTCATAGGATACCCTAAGGAAACCATTGGGTATACCTTCTACTTAAGATCCGAGGGAAAGATCTTTGTTGCCAAGAACAGATCCTTTCTGGAAAAAGAGTTTCTCTCGAAAGGAGTAAGTGGGAGGAAAGTAGAACTCGATGAAGTACTACCTCTTGAACCGGAAAGTAGTGCAGCTCAGGAAAATGTTCCTGTGGTGCCTACACCGACTGGAGAGGAAATTAATGATGATGATCAAGGTACTTCTGATCAAGTTGCTACTGAACTTCGTAGGTCCACAAGGACACGTTCCACACCAGAGTGGTATGGCAACCCTGTCCTGGAAATCATGTTATTAGACAACGGTTAACCTTCGAACTATGAAGAAGCGATGGCGGGCCCAGATTCCAACAAATTGCTTGAAGCCATGCAATCCAAGATAGAATCCATGTATGAAAACAAAGTATGGACTTTGACTGACTTGCCCGATGATCCGCAAGCGATAGAAAACAAATGGATCTTTAAGAAGAAGACGGACGCGGATGGTAATGTAACCATCTATAAAGCTCGACTTGTCGCTAAGGGTTATCGGCAAGTTCAAGGGATTGACTACGATGAGACTTTCTCTCCAGTAGCGAAGCTTAAGTCCGTCCGAATCATGTTAGCAATTGCCGCATACTATGATTATGAGATATGGCAGATGGACGTCAAAATGGCATTCCTTAACGGCTATCTTAAGGAAGAACTGTATATGATGCAGCCGGAAGGTTTTGTCGATCCTGAGAATGCTAACAAGGTATGCAAACTCCAGCGATCCATTTATGGGCTGGTGCAAGCATCTCGGAGTTGGAACATTCGCTTTGATGAGATGATCAAAGCGTTTGGGTTTATGCAGACTTATGGAGAAGCCTGCGTTTACAAGAAAGTGAGTGGGAGCTCTGTAGCATTTCTCATATTATATGTAGATGACATACTTTTAATGGGAAATGATATAGAATTCTTGGACAGCATTAAGGCCTACTTGAATAAGTGTTTTTCAATGAAGGACCTTGGAGAAGCTACATATATATTAGGCATCAAGATCTATAGGGATAGATCGAGACGCCTCATAGGTCTTTCACAAAGCACATACCTTGATAAGATCTTGAAGAAGTTCAAAATGGATCAGTCCAAGAAAGGGTTCTTGCCTGTATTGCAATGTGTGAGATTGAGCTCGGCTCAATGCCCGACCACGGCAAAAGATAAATAAGAGATGAGTGTCATCCCCTATGCCTCAGCCATAGGATCTATTATGTATGCCATGCTGTGTACCAGACCTGATGTAAACCTTGCCGTAAGTTTGGTAGGAAGGTACCGAAGTAATCCCGGCAAGGAACACTGGACAGCGGTCAAGAATATCCTGAAGTACCTGAATAGGACAAAGGACATGTTTCTCGTTTATGGAGGTGACGAAGAGCTCGTCGTAAAGGGTTACGTCGATGCTAGCTTCGACACAGATCTGGACGACTCGAAGTCACAAACCGGATACGTGTATATGTTGAATGGTGGGGCAGTAAGCTGGTGCAGCTGCAAGCAGAGCATCGTGGCGGGATCTACATGTGAAGCGGAGTACATGGCAGCCTCGGAGGCAGCGCATGAAGCAATATGGGTGAAGGAGTTCATCACCGACCTAGGAGTCATACCCAATGCGTCGGGGCCGATCAAACTCTTCTGTGACAACACTGGAGCTATTGCCCTTGCCAAGGAGCCCAGGTTTCACAAGAAGACCAGGCACATCAAGCGTCATTTCAACTCCATTCGTGAAAATGTTCAAGATGGAGACATAGAAATTTGCAAAGTGCATACGGATCTGAATGTCACAGATCCGTTGACTAAACCTCTTCCGCGAGCAAAACATGATCAGCACCAGAACTCTATGGGTGTTCGATTCATCACAATGTAACTAGATTATTGACTCTAGTGCAAGTGGGAGACTGTTGGAAATATGCCCTAGAGGCAATAATAAAAGGATTATTATTATATTTCCTTGTTCATGATAATTTTCTTTTATTCATGCTATAATTGTATTATCCGGAAATCGTATTACACGTGTGAATACATAGACCACAATACGTCCCTAGTAAGCATCTAGTTGACTAGCTCGTTGGTCAACAGATAGTCATGGTTTCCTGACTATGGACATTAGATGTCATTGACAACGGGATCAGGTCATTAGGAGAATGACGTGATGGACAAGACCCAATCCTAAGCATAGCCCAAGATCGTGTAGTTCGTTTTGCTAGAGCTTTTACAATGTCAAGTATCTTTTCCGTAGACCATGAGATCATGTAACTCCCGGATACCGTAGGAGTGCTTTGGGTGTACCAAATGTCACAACGTAACTGGGTGACTATAAAGGTGCACTACAGGTATCTCCGAAAGTATCTGTTGGGTTGACACGGATCGAGACTGGGATTTGTCACTCCGGATAACGGAGAGGTATCACTGGGCCCACTCGGTAGTGCATCATCATAATGAGCTCAAAGTGACCAAGTGTTTGGTCACGGGATCATGCATTACGGTACGAGTAAAGTGACTTGCCGGTAACGAGACTGAACGAGGTATTGGGATACTGACGATCGAGTCTCGGGCAAGTAACATACCGTCTGACAAAGGGAATAGTATACGGGGTTGCTTGAACCGTCGACATCGTGGTTCATCCGATGAGATCATCGAGGAGTATGTGGGAGCCAACATGGGTATCCAGATCCCACTGTTGGTTATTGACCGGAGAGCTGTCTCGGTCATGTCTGCATGTCTCCCAAACCCGTAGGGTCTACACACTTAAGGTTCGGTGACGCTAGGGTTGTATGAATATGAGTATGCAGCAAACCGAATGTTGTTCGGAGTCCCGGATGAGATCCCGGACGTCACGAGGAGTTCCGGAATGGTCCGGAGGTAAAGAAAACTATATAGGAAGTGCTGTTTCGGCCATCGAGAAAGTTTCGGGGTCACCCGGTATTGTACCGGGACCACCGGAAGGGTCCCGGGGGTCCACCGGGTGGGGCCAACTATCCCGAAGGGCCCCGTGGGCTGAAGGGGGAGGGGAACCAGCCCCTAGTGGGCTGGTGCGCCCCCCCTTGGCCCCTCCCTGCGCCTAGGGTTGGAAACCCTAGGTGGGAGGCGGGGCGCACCACTTGCCTTGGGGGTCACTCCACCCCCTGGCCGCCGCCCCCTTGGGAGATTGAATCTCCCAGGGCCGGCACCCCCCCTGGGGGCCTATATAAAGGAAGGCAAGGGGGAGGGCAGCCGCATCCAAGTCTTGGCGCCTCCCTCCCCCTGCTACACCTCGACCTCCTCCCGCAGCAGCTTGGCGAAGCCCTGCCAGAGTTCTGCTGCATCCACCACCACGCCGTCGTGCTGCTGGATCATCATCAACCTCTCCTTCCCCCTTGCTGGATCAAGACAGAGGAGACGTCACGCTGACCGTATGTGTGTTGAACGCGGAGGTGCCGTCCGTTCGGCGCTAGGATCTCCGGTAATAGGATCACGACGAGAACGACTACCTCAACCCCGTTCTTTTGAACACTTCCGCTCGCGATCTACAAAGTGGTATGTAGATGCATCTCCCCTTTCATTCGTTGCTTAGATGAACTCATAGATGGATCTTGGAGAAACTGTAGGAAAAAAATTTATTTTCTGCAACGTTCCCCAACACCCTGGTGCCGCTTGGCCAGAGGCCGCCGGCGGGCGGTGGTGGGACCCAGGGAACCCAGGGCCGCGGCAATGGCCACTTGGGCGCTCGGCCGCTGGGGCAAGTGCCCTTGCAAGCTACGGCTGGGAGGGCCGGACAGAGGCCTCCGACGCCGGGTGCGGCTTCCATGGTGCAGCCGGCCGCGGGTCGGGGTGGGCTTCGGCCTCAGGCGCCGGGCGTGGTTGTTGCGGCTGCTGCAGGCCGGGGTGGTGCCGCCCTTGGGGTCGTGCCAACGATTGCCGGTGGTCAGCCTCGTGCCGCACCTCCGCCTCACTTTGTCGTGAGGCCAGCTCAGAACCGTTCGGGCCCGCGCAGACGAGGCAGAATTCGAACACTAGAGAGTCCTATGATCCGCCCCGAGGCCAGTGGGGGGACGATGGGTATGATGCGTATGGAGATGGATAACATCGTGGTTCTTCATCCACGGGAGGAGGTCGTGGTTATGCCTGACAGAGTGACGGGTCTGTTGAGAGACCGTTCCTCGGCCCTCCAGGTGGATTTGTCGAGGGAGCCTCTGGTCCGGATCACCGCCAAAGAGGTGGCTACCGTGGACATCGGGGTGGTCGGGGTGGTGGCCGTGGGAGGCATCGTAGACAGCCTCCGCCCCCGGCAGTTGTGGACCATGTGGCGTCAGCCGTGGAGACCGTTCACGCTCACTCCACTGATCTCCCGAGCCAGGCGTCGGATGTGGTGACGGCCTTGGCCAATGTGGAGGTTCCTGAGACTGGGATAAAACTGAGGCTAGCGACAGGTCTGATGCTGAGAGAGCATCCAAGTGGGCGTGTAAGAATGAAAAGATGTTATGCTATCGTTGTGGTGAGAAGGGCCACTTCATTGCTGAGTGTGTGGCGGAGCTGTGTGATTCATGTGGCAAGCCAGCACATGCCTCGGGGGATTGTCCGTTTTTGCGTGACCAGGCTCCGGCTCTTACAATGTATGGATTTTATTGTGCTGAGCTGATGTTCTTTGAGTCCCCGGCCGCGAGAGAGATGTCGGAGGAGACACAGAGTTTGACCACCGGGGTTGTGAAAGCTACCCTGGGTGAGGTGACTGAGGCTCAGATTGTGCGAAGGCTTCAGGAGCTGGCACCGGGTGACTTCCAATGGGAACTGGTCAGTCTCGAGGCCAACGTTTTTAAGGTGGACTTCCCCACTGTGGATGATTTGCAGAGACTGCCGAGCTTTGGTTTGTGTAGAGTTCCTGGCACTAAGTGCATTCTGGAGTTTCATGAGTGGAAGATGGTGGAGCCTAATGGCAAGCCCCTTACGCAGGTCTGGTTGAGGTTTTCGGGGGCTCCCTCTAAGCCTTTACAGAACGTTAGAGTTGTGGCCAGTATGGGCGTTATGGTTGGGAAACCGGAGAAATTGGACATGGCGTTTACGCGTGCTCATGGAGTGGCCAGGTTGCTAGTGAGCGTTCTGAACATTGAGTTTGTGCCGGATGTGGTAAACTGGACTTATCGGGAAGAGGTTTTCCCTCTCGAGATCAAGTTTGAGGACACTGATCTGTTTGCTGAGGTGATTAATGGGAATGATGTCGATATGCATGGCGGTGACGACGGTGCGGGGGCTAAGGGGGAACCGACTGATGAGGCTACTCGAGAGGGGTCTAACGGTTCCGGACCTGGTGCTTAGCTGCCCGAGGACGGGGCCGGGGTTCAGCCCGCACCTTCTCCATCGGTGCCTATGACTACGCTGCGGTTCAGGTCCTTTGAGCCAGCATCTGCCCCCCCCAGACTTTGGAGTGACCGGGTAGATTCTGAGGATGTGTTTGAGCACACGCTTCCTATGTTGGAGTTCGAGGTTGCTGATGGACCCATGGTTGGAGGTTTGGTGAGGACACCGTCGGCGAGGTCTTTGGTTGGAGTGGGGGAGGGGGAGCCTGTGGTTGCTTCTCCTTCTCTCGCTTTACCTGCGGTTGAGGCTCCGGAGATGATGACTGCTACCGAGGTGGTGCTTGGGGGAGGGGGCCTGGGGTAGGTGGCCCCGACTCCTCTTCTCCATATCCAGCTGCCGGCGACGCCGGATACGAGGACGTTGGCTGGTTCTGGGAGAGGTGGTCCGAGGCAGGTGGCCTTGGCCACTTCTTCTCCGTTCGCGGCGACGGCGCCCACGCTTCAAGTGGCGCTGGGGAGAGGGGAGCTGGGGCAGGTGGCCCCGGTTCTTCCTTCTTCTTCGGCGGTCGGAACGACCACGTCTCCTACGGCACTGGCGTTTCCCTCTGGGCTGAGGGGTGGAGCGGGAGGAGGGCTCGGGCAGGAGGCCCCTGCACTCTTCTCACCCGACTCACCCGTAGCCCAGGGCCTCGGTGTGGGTCCTGCACTACTGCAGCCTTCTCCGGTAACCTTGGTTGACCCTTTGCGGGATTCAGCGCGAGGTTTACTAGGGAGGAGGTTGTTGCTTTCGGCGGGATTCCTGACCCGGTCTCGATGGGGAGACGGATGAGTGCTTGCATCCTGGATCTTCCCGAGGTTGATGACATTCAGCAGAGGTGCGCTATGAGGGCGGCCAAACTTCGTGATGCTGAGATTTCTACTGGTTATCTTCCGTGCCACAGCATTGATCCGTTCGTGGTCGCTACTCACTCAGATGGAGGCCAGGGAGCATTTGGTTACTGGATCTATCCGTTGGAAAATGGTAGCTCGGGATATCTTCAACCGGTTTGGATGGCGGCCATGTAATAGGATAGGAAATTAGTTTACCTATCTCTCTTTAGCCAGCCGGTTGTGGCGTCCTTTTGTTGGCTAGTTTGTGTTTCTAGCCCAGTTTGGCTCTGTGTGAGCTTTTATCTCTTTATTTTCAGTTCGAGACTTTGAGACATCGTTGGAACCTTTTTGTTTGGTTTAATAAGATGGCCGTATGCATCGCTGTGATGCAGAGGCCGGGGCGATCCCCCTTTGCAGAAAAAAAACACGTCAATCCTAAGGAAAAAGCCCAGAAAGAGAAGGAAGCCTGCACATGTACGCATCCACTGAAGAAATCTCAAGCGGCGAAGTCAAGGCGCCATGTTGGCCCGCAGGCAACTGAATTCGCTAAGCGCACAGTCCAATCGATACACACGTTAAGAAAATTTTGATCGACAATCTACAGCCACCATGTAATTCTACACGGTCATTTACCAAAAAAATACACGTGCCATGTACCGGTTTACCCAGGGGTCACTTTCATACAAGTGGTGAAACCTTAGAGCGAAAACGTCGCCGGATATAGTGGTTTTAGTATTGTGTAAGTGTATATTGTGTATTGGGTCCACCTCCTAGTTCCTCTGTATAGTTGAGGTTGTGGTCCCTTCTATACTCATGTATACGTGCCTGGTGCACCGATCAATGCATTGTGTTGCACAGCCTATTCTTTTCCTTCTACATGGTATCAGTTTTTGGATTCTAACCCTAGCCTTTCGCCGCCGCCGCCACGCGTCTCCTCCGCGCTGCCGCTCCTCGTGCGTCACCCGCGCCAGCCGCCGCTCCTCGCGCGCTACCCCAGCCGCTGCTCCTAATCTGCAGTGCGCCCATCGTGACGTGGTGGCCGCTCGTACGATCCGGTGGCCGTCATCCGGCGGCAAGTGGCCCGTGCCCAAAGACACCCAGGCGCCTCGCGCGGACGTAACTGATTGCCCGCGTCCGTACGCCGGCGGCCGCTCCCGTCAGCCCAGCTGTTGCGCCTCGTATGGACTGGATAGCATATGCCTCTAGTCTTGCCTGCTCGTGATTATACATCACGCGGGTGTGCTTCTATGCATGCAATGCGTACCGGTCCTTCTATTCTAAGTTCTTCCACACGTATACATCTCTACACACATATATATATCTGCCTGTTCTAGTTCATCTGCTTTCGATCAAGTCTATTCTGCTAGTTCTTTGCTCACCCGCTAGCGCATCGCATCGCATCGCCCGCTAGCCGCTTTGCTCGCCCGCCGCCGCCCGCGCGCTCGCACGATTGCCCGCTCGCCCGCATCACCTCACCCAACGCCGTCACCACCCGCCGCCGCCGCCGTCGCCGGTCACCGCCGCTTCCTCCTCTCCCGTTTCTGCACTGCTACTACCCCACCCGTCCTCTGCCTTCTGCTGCTATAACCATCGCGGCTGCGATGTTTTCTGCCGCGTCATCTCTCTTCGGCTACATGTACGCGGACGCGCCGGATCCGTTCACCACGCCGTAGGTTTTTCCGGCGGGCTATCCGGCCTACTTCGCCGTGCCGCAGCAGTCGGCCAGTGCCGGCCCTGCGGCTCTGCTCGCCATGCCGATGGCCGGCGGCCATGCTCCGCCCGCCCCGGTTCATCCCTACGGCGGCTTCGCCTCGCTGCCGGTCTCACCGTCATGGGACACTACTTCCTTGGCCGCCCTGCACTCGGCCCCATCACCGGCGGCGCTTGGTACCCGCGGCGCTTGGTACATGGACTCGAGCGCCACCGCCCACATGACATCGCATCCTGGTACTCTCACCTCCTCCACTCCGGTTCATACTCCTACTTGCATCACTGTTGGCAACGGTTCCTCTTTATCTATCACACATGTTGGTCGTGCTTCGTTTCCTTCCACATCTACACCTATCACTATGTCTGATGTTCTTGTGTCTCCTGATTTAGTTACGAACCTTGTATCTGTTCGTCGTCTTGCCCGTGAGAATCCCATTACAGTCGAATTTGATGATGTCGGTTTTTCTGTGAAGGACGCCCGTACTCGGATGGTCCTTCACCGTTGTGATAGTCCTGACGAGCTCTATCCGGTGCACTCCTCCACCACCGCCTCCACCACCCCAGTCGCCCTCGCCGCAGGTGTCGACCTTTGGCATGCTCGTTTGGGACATCCGAACTCCACCACTTTGCGTTAAATACTTAAGTGCTTTTCATTCTCATGCAATAAGATCGACGACCATACTTGTGAGGCTTGTCGTCTTGGCAAGCACGTTCGTCTTTCCTTTAGCGCATCTACCACTATTTCCATTTTTCCGTTTCAGTTATTGCATAGTGATGTTTGGACATCCCCGGTTGCAAGCAACACGGGCTACCTATACTATTTGGTGATCTTAGATGATTTCTCTCATTATGTGTGGACATTTCCTCTTCGTTGCAAGTCCGACGCTCTTGCCACACTCACTGCATTTTATTCCTACGTCACCACACAGTTCGGTCGTCCTATCCTTGCTTTACAAACTGACAACGAAAAAGAGTTTGACAACGTCGCTGTTCGTAACCTTCTAGCCTCCCACGGCACTATCTTCCGCCTCACTTGCCCCTACACGTCCCAACAAAATGGTCGTGCCGAGCGTATCCTTCGCACTCTTAATGACTGCGTCCGCACATTACTCTTTCACTCTAACGTGCCTCCCCGGTTTTGGCCGGACGCTCTCGCCACCGCCACCCTCCTCATTAACATCCGCCCGTGTCGCCCATGCTGGAACTATGCCCCTCACCATCTCCTCTTTGGTGTGCCCCCATCTTATGATGGCCTTCGCATCTTTAGATGTCTCTACTATCCTAGCCTCGCCGCCACTACGCCTCATAAGCTTGCACCTCGCTCAGTCGCTTGCATCTTCCTCGGCTACCCACCTAACACCAAAGGATACCGCTGCTACGATCCCGTCTCACATCGTGTATTCACCTCCCGGCACGTTTACTTTGATGAGATGATGTTTCCATTTCAGCAGGTACCTCCCGCCATCCCGTCGCCGCCGGCCACCGGCGGCCCTCTAGCGACCCGTCAGGTGGACGGCCCTGCTCGATTCTTGGACCGCCTTCGGGCTTTGGCGGTCCTCCCACTGTGGGACGAGCTTTGACTCGCGCTCCCACGCCGTCCTTGACAACTCCGTCAGGGGCCTCAGCATCGCCCGCCTCGCCGGCATCTTCGCCGGCAGCCGCTGCTTCACCGACATCTTCGCCGGCCGCCCCGTCACCGGTATCTTCACCGGCCACCTCAGGCGCCGCCCTGTCGCCGGTTGTCTCGGTCGTCCCCGCCGCCTCGGGTGCCTCGGGCACGGGTGCTTCGGCGGCCTCGGGCGACGCTTCTTCACCGGCCATCTCGCCGACGGCCTCGCCGGCTGCCTTGCCGGCTGCTTCGCCGACCGCCTCGCCAGTCGGTGAGTTGCCATCTCGCCCCGTCACTCGGGCTTGAGCCGGAATTCATCGCCTGAGTCTATGGTACTCCAGCGACGAGTATCTTCTCGCCGCCTCCACCACTGAGCCGTCACTGATCCCCGCATCCGCACGCGCAACCCTTCGTGATCCTCACTGGCTTGCCGCGATGCAGGAAGAGTTCAACGCTCTTCAGCGGAACCGTACCTGGACGCTGGTTCCTCGGCCTTCTCATGCCAATGTCATCAGCGGCAAGTGGGTCTTTCGCCATAAGACCCGCTCAGATGGTACACTTGAGCGCTACAAGGCTCGTTGGATGGTCCGTGGTTTTCGGCAGCGCGCTGGAGTCGACTTCACCGAGACGTTTGCCCCGGTTGTCAAACCGGGCACGATCCGCACAGTTCTCCAGCTGGCAGTTTCCCGAGGCTGGCCGGTTCATCAGATGGATGTCTCCAACGCCTTCCTTCACGACCATCTTGAGGAGCAGGTTTACTGTGAGCAGCCGACCGGTTTCGTCGACGCATCTCTTCCTGGGCATGTGTGTTTGCTGTCCCAGTCTCTCTACGGGCTCAAGCAAGCACCTCACGCCTGGTACCAGCGTATCGCTGGGTTCCTTCAGACATGGGCTACAACGTCACTCGCTCGGATGCCTCATTGTCCGTCTATCACCGCGGCGACACGACTGCATATTTGCTCCTCTACGTCAACGACATCAACCTGACGGCCTCCTCCGCAGTCCTTCTTCAACAGATTACTCCCCGGCAGCGTGATGAGTTTGCCATCAAGGACCTGGACGTATAGCTGGCCAAATGGGCCGGGTTTTTTGGGCCGGCCCGTGAGCACGCCGGCACGGCCCGCCTTGGGCCAGGCACGGCACGGGCTAAACGGGCCGGGCCAGGCACGCGGCACGCCCTGGGCCGTACCTGGGCCTGGAGGCTGGGCACGCAGGCCGGCACGGCATGGCCCGATTACTTTTTTTTATACATTTATATATGGCCCAATATCTAAAAATAGGCTAAAAACCATCACTGTGTCAAATAACAGGCTAAAAATATGCAGCCCACCGTGCTAAACGGGCCAACATGCCGGTCCGTTTACTAACTGGGCCGTGCCTGGGCCTGGGGGCGCAGCACGCGGGCCGGCACGACACGGCCCGTATATTAATCGTGCCCTGGCGGGCCGTGCCGGGCCAGGCATGATTATGATGGGCTGGGCCGTGCCGTGCCGGGCCGGGCCGTTTGGCCAGGTATACCTTGACGCTCTACATTATTTTCTTGGCATTGAGGTCATTTGGCGACCCGACGGCTTCTTTCTTCATCAGCAGAAGTATGCGCACGAGCTACTTGAGCGTGCCGGCATGCTCAACCGTCACCCTGTTGCTACTCCTGTTGACACGAAGGCCAAGGTTTCTGCTCTCGAGGGCTCTCCCGCGTCGGATGCTCCCTTCTACCGGTCCATTGTTGGTGCTCTTCAGTATCTGACTCTCACTCGGCCGGATTTACAGTATGCTGTTCAGCAGGTGTGTCTGCATATGCACGCCCCTCATGACTCAAATTGGACCCTCGTGAAGTGGATTCTCCGTTACATCCGCGGCACGATGGCTCTTGGGCTTACTCTCACGGCGTCCACTTCTTTGGAGATGGTGGCCTACTCCGACGCGGACTGGGCCAGCTGCCCTGACACCCGTCGGTCCACCTCTGGCTACTGCGTTTACCTCGGTCCTTCACTCGTCTCGTGGTCGTCCAAGCGACAACCTGCGGTTTCGCGCTCTAGCGCGGAGGCTGAGTACCGAGTTGTGGCTAACGCCGTCGCCGAGTGCACCTGGCTACGACAGTTACTTCAGGAGTTGCATCATGACGTCTTCCAGGCTACGGTTGTCTACTGTGACAACGTTTCTGCGGTGTACCTTTCCGCCAACCCCGTTCATCATCGTTGGACTAAGCACATTGAGCTGGACATTCACTTTGTGCGCGAGCAGGTGGCCCTTGGACGTATTCGGGTCCTCCATGTTCCGACTGCACAACAGTTCGCCGATGTGATGACTAAGGGACTGCCGACTTCCACCTTCGACGAGTTTCGTTCCAGTCTCTGCGTCTCCGGCGCCGCTTCGACTGCGGGGGGTGTTGAATATATTGTGTACGTATATATTGTGTATTGGGTCCACCTTCTAGTTCCTTTGTATAGTTGAGGTTGTGGCTCCTTCTGTACTCATATATACGTGCCTGGTGCACCGATCAATGCATTGTGTTGCACAGACTATTCTTTTCTTTCTACAATCGATCACTTGATTCATATCACTTTAAGATTCTTCATGCCCATCCCATAACGCGTAACACAAGCTAACCAACCACTTCCAAGTCCCCTGCCCCAACACCCCCACCCATCGCCATCCTTTGAGCCCACCCATCGCCATCCTTTGAGTCAATTTGCTGGGACGGGGGACGGCGGTGGTGGCGGAGCTGCAATGGCGGCTGGTGACGGAGATGCGACAGTATGCCCCCGTGCTGCAACCACGGGGTGGTCGGGAGATGCAATGGCGACCTCGGCCACGATGATGACCTCAGGCACGACAATGGCGACTTGTTGTGGCGCGCCGGCACGAGCAACCGAGGGCAAGCGTGGGTCACGAGGACGGTCGACGAGCGCATGTTGTTCTTTTTTCTTTTTTTTTCTTTTGTGAGACGAACGAATGATTGTACGGTTTAAAAGTGGCGTATCGTGTGGTAGTGCAGCGACCGGCCGGCACCAGCACCTATCACTCGCCTAAGCAGTACTGCGCCTAAGGAATAATGGGCAATATGTTCATGCTTTAACAGGTTCAGTAATCACACAATATATGCAGGCAGTCACTCATAGAAGCACCAGAACACTGCACGAGACATCAGAAATAAAAACACACATGATATTCCAATGTTTCTTTTATTTCACATGATTCCCTTGATGATTGTGTCACCAACTTATTTTGTTTCACTGCTTACATGAACCAGAAGGAGTTTGCAAGCATTATTACTTTCCCTAGTTGGATGCTCATTTCAGGATGCCAGATGCTTTGTAGGATTCGACGCTGTCTCCGAGGGTCTTCTCTACAGGCCTGAAGGTCCACCCTAGCTTCTGAAGTTTCTCTGAACTCATAACGTTACCTTCTTCCACCTCCGTAAAGCTGCAAAGCAATTCGGAGAGAGCAAGTTGCGCCCAAGTTAAGTATGGAAAAACATTTGTCAGAAGGAAAAAAAAGAAGCAGGATACTTCCATATCGTAAGCATTTTATGATATGGTGACAACATCTTCTGTTAAAAGTTTTTACATTTCATATCGTAAAATACATGTACTAAATTGTATGTGTAGTTGCTATTACACTTTGAAAAAACTGACAAACTTGCTTATCTCAGGAAAACATAGATAGAATTATATTTATCCTTCCTTTTCAGGGGGTGCCATCTAGCTTGTGAGGATTGAAATAGTAGTAAGATGAAACAAATTTGCCTGCTGAGAAAGGCGCTTACTTTTTGGGATAAGTGTATGTTGGATATAAGGTCTTCAGAATGCTTATGACAACAGAGACTTTTATTCGTACTGGACTGCAGATGTACCGTCCAGATGCCGCTGGATTTTTATATGCCAGAAGAAGAGCATCGGCAACATCACGAACATCTACCAGATTCCAGCTTCTATTTTCCACAGTCTCATGTTCTCCTGCAAAAGATAAGTATTTCATTTTACTGAAACAAAACTACATACACGCCTAAACTAGTTTGGTCTTTTGAACAACTTTGATTTTAAAAGTACAAAGGTCCATTGTGCTATGCTTGGTTCAGTTAGAAACAAGCAACAGAGGGCAGACATCATCTTCTGATGCCCAAGTTTAAACAGAGCAATATTGACTCATTTTTGTACTGTTTCATATAAGGGCATGTATAAAACAAGCGAACCCTAAGATAAACACACCCACCTTTGAGATATTTAAGGAGAATTTTGCTGCTCGCATTCACTGTAGACTGCATCAAGGGGCCAAGTACCAACGATGGTAAAATGGCTACAACATCCAGCCCAGTTTTTGCTGCATAAGCAAAAGCCTCACGCTCTGCACGCGTTTTGGAAAGCAAATACCAGTCCTGCCAGAATGACAACACAGATAACTTATTTCAAACAGGTCATCCAGAGCAAGGAAGGAATTACAACGAGATACCAGGAATAGTTTGTGCAGTTTGCTGAAGAACATCATATTGTTAGCACACAAAGGTTTACCAAATGCAAAGGCTTACTTACCTCACCCTTTCTGCAGAGATCCTCGTCTGACCAGCTGTCTTCAGTAAATACTTTGCCCTTAGGCCAGTTAGGATTATTGAACACAGCGGCACATGAAGACACTATGACAACTCGCTTAACTTTTGCCTCGTAGCAAGCCTTCAACACATTCAGTGTGCCTGTTACAGCAGGGGCTATAACTTCTTCCTACAAACAAGTAGAAGTGGGCAATAGATTGTTAGAATACACACTTGAATTTGCACACCTCACTCACACGTTATATGCCCTGAATTCAGTATGTCTCCTATGAATAAGAAATGGTCCCTTTTTAGGGCAGAATCCTTGCATCGATCTAGGCCTCCTCAGTTTACCTCAAAACCCCATTAAACTGTGAAGCACGTGTTCTTGAGAAAATCACCTCGGGATTCGTTGATCTGCCAGAAGGGACAGGGCTAGCAACATGGAAGACGCCCTCACAGCCGGCAACCGCCGACGCAATGCTGTCGTAGTCCATCAGGTCAGCGCTAAGCAGCTGCAGCCTTTCCCCAGCACCTTCTAGCGCCTTGAGATGAGAATTCTTGGCATTACCTGCAGCATGCGGGCACACACCACCACCATCACAACCCTTGCAATTTTTCAGAAATTCAAGAGCTACAATACAACGTCGGAGGTCAGCAACTACATGTCAACGTTCGGTTCTCATTTTTCAGCAACTATACATTCTATCGATCTATTCATAATCCTACATACTCCTGCATAAGCATATATAGATCTTCGATGGCACAGCCCAGATGAAAAAGAATATTCGGGAGTTGGTAGGAAGGGCTGGCCGTCGGATTGAAGCGAGGAGGTCGAGGGCTCTTACCGGGATCGCGCACGGTGCCGCGGACGGTGTAGTGGGGCTTGGAGAGGAGGAGCTTGACGAGCCACGAGGCGACGAAACCCCCTGCGCCGGTCACGCACACAACGCTCGTCTTCGCCGCCGCCTCCATGCTCCTCTCTCCCTCTCTCTGTCTCTGTCTGACTCTTATGCTCTACTAGTAGACTAGTACTGCTCACACTGCGCGGCGGTAAGCCGGTAACGGTGGTAGTGGTAAGTGCGTTTTTGTGGGTTTTTTCACTGTTTTAATCCATCTGGCAAACTTTAGCACGATTTGACCCGCTTCTGAAACTTTTTTCGTATCTGACCCAAACCGAGACGCCAACATTCGCGGCGTTCTGCTTGCACTGAAGACGCCGCGGACCCTGGCGTTTGGCACTGGCCCACCTCTCTGATTAGCAGTTTGACCGTCCAACGTGGCAAGTGTCGACCCCGACCCTAGACGCCGTGAACCTTGGCGTCTACCCCCCCCCCCCCCGAGAGATAAGTGGTCACGAGAAAAGTGTGTGGGGCCTCTCCACACACTCTCCCAATCTTCCATCCCGAGAAAGAAGAACAAAGGAGAGCTCCCTCCTCTCTCTCCCACCTCTAGGCTCACTCAAATCCCACTCCAAATTTGATTTTCCTCCGTGGATCTTTCTCTCCCTTGTTGTTTGAGTTAATCTCGCCCGGATCCCTAAATTTTGTTGGTAATTTCTTGTTATTTTAGTGGCATTATGTAACCCTAGGTGGCACCTTAGTTTCTAGATTTATTCAAATCCTTTGGTATTGGATGACTTGTAATTAATATGTAGTTGTGGTAGTAGTAATGGGATATGAATTTTGTGGGTACAAATGATGGATTTGATAAATATGATGGTTATGGTTAGGTTATGTGTTAAGCTAATGACATGATTTATTTAGTACATAAGTTTTAATTTGTTTTTGATACACAACTCATTAGGATATATAGCTGTCATTGCTTCATTAGAGTTGCATAGTTTTTGCAACTATGCATTATAATTGTCATTTCATCTTGTTTGTTGTCCCTTTTAGATGGATGATAGACTTGTTAATGTTTCATTATTTGGACAAAACGTCATTTGTGACCAAAACTGCAAGTGACAACGAGGAAGTGGTGGTATTCGACACAAGTCCTAGTTATGATGAGGTTGTTATTAAAGTAAGAGATAAGTTGAATTGGATGGACCCCAATGATAAAGTTGAATTAATAGGAAGGTATGATGTTGGGGTGGGAACAAAATCTCGACTGAAGAATATGCCTATCATCCCCGAGTTGCATTGGGGGATATACAAGGGTAAAGTTGCGGCCTCGGAAGACATGTCACTTGAATTGTTTGCTACGAAGGGGCAAGGTTCGCGGCTTGATATTGACTTGAACCGCCAAGTGTCCTCCCCGTGTAGAAGTGTGGCTCGTGTTGTGGATAGTGACGAGGTCTATGCCCCCAATACTTCTAGCCAACCGCCACCTAGCCAAGAAAATGAAGTTGTTGGGCATGCTCTTGAAAAAGTTAATGAACAATATGTTGATGGTCATGGTGATGTCCAATGTGGTCATGGTGATGATGATGATGACATGCATGAGGATGAGACTCATGCAAATGAGAAGGAGAAAAAGGAATGACTGAAGCGTGAGGCGGACATGGCATGCAAAAACAAGAAGATGGCTCAAGAGGAGGAGAGAGTTAGGAAGCTTGAAAGGGCTCGTCTTGCACTAGAGGATGGATGCAGTGATGATGATGAGCAAGAGGATGAGATTCATGGCAATGACATCGGTGACTTGGAAGCGTTTGTCAGGCAGCAGGACATGGACCGTGAGATCCCATATGGTCGTGCATATGCATATGACTCGGATGATGAAGGTCCGGAGGAAGAACTGGACGTGGATGGATTCACGGAGAGAGAGAACCGTATACACACAGAGGTGACCGGTTTAGAAATAAGAACTCCATTGTTTCGTGATCTCAGGCTGGCCCACAAGGCGGTAGTTGATGGTGGCATGAGTAAGGCGATAGAACCAAGAGCTTTCCCGGAACCGGGCGAACCAAGGGTCAAGGGTGAAGACGAGAATGCTTACTTGAAGAAAGGGTTGAAGTTTGTGAGTTTGCAGGCCTTCAAAGTATGGCTAAGTGACTATGCTATTAGGAACCATAGACCATATCTTGTTGGGCACTCGGACCAAAAAGTGCGTTACTCCATCCATTGTGACAAAGAAGGATGCCCATGGGCGGTCCATGGAAGAAGAATTAAAACCGGGCAATGGCTGTTAACAAGTTGTGTGTGTACTCACTCGTGCAGGCCACCGTCAAAAAAGAAGCCTAAAACACATAGTCAACTCACGTCTGAGTTTCTCGGGTTTAAATTAATGAAAGAAGTATCAAGTGATCCAACCGTGAAGGTGAAGCTCCTCATGACGACGGTGAAAAAAATGTTTGGATACAAAGTCAAGTATGGGAAGACATGGAAGGCCAAGTCAAATGCTTTAAGGATGTTGTTGTTGGGGAACGTAGCAGAAATTCAAAAAATTTCTTACGTATCACCAAGATCTATCTATGGAGAGACCAGCAACGAGTAGAAAGGAGAGTGCATCTACATACCCTTGTAGATCGCTAAGCGGAAGCGTTCAAGTGAACGGGGTTGATGGAGTCGTACTCGTCGTGATTCAGATCACCGATGATCCTAGTGCCGAACGGACGGCACCTCCGCGTTCAACACACGTACAGCTCGACGATGTCTCCCACACCTTGATCCAGCAAGGAGAGAGGGAGAGGTTGAGGAAGACTCCATCCAGCAGCAGCACAACGGCGTGGTGGTGATGGAGGAGCGTGGCAATCCTGCAGGGCTTCGCCAAGCACCTACGGGAGAGGAGGAGGTGTCACGGGAGGGAGGGAGGCGCCAAGGGCTCAGGTGTGGATGCCCTCCCTCCCCTCCACTATATATAGGGGCAGGGGAGAGGGGGGAGGCGCAGCCTTGCCCCCTCCTCCAAGGAAGGGGTGCGGCTAAGGAGGGGGGAGGAGTCCATCCTCCCCAAGGCACCTCGGAGGTGCCTTCCCCCTTTAGGACTCTCCCCTTTTTCCTTTATCTTGGCGCATGGGCCTCTAGGGGCTGGTGCCCTTGGCCCATGTAGGCCAAGGCGCACCCCCTACAGCCCATGTGGCCCCCCGGGACAGGTGGCCCCACCCGGTGGGCCCCCGGGACCCTTCCGGTGGTCCCGGTACAATACCGATGACCCCGAAACTTGTCCCGATGGCCGAAACAGGACTTCCTATATATAAATCTTTACCTCCGGACCATTCCGGAACTCCTCGTGACGTCCGGGATCTCATCCGGGACTCCGAACAACATTCGGTAACCACATACAAGCTTCCTTTATAACCCTAGCGTCATCGAACCTTAAGTGTGTAGACCCTACGGGTTCGGGAGACATGCAGACATGACCGAGATGTTCTCCGGTCAATAACCAACAGCGGGATCTGGATACCCATGTTGGCTCCCACATGTTCCACGATGATCTCATCGGATGAACCACGATGTCAAGGACTCAATCAATCCCGTATACAATTCCCTTTGTCTAGCGGTATGGTACTTGCCCGAGATTCGATCGTCGGTATACCGATACCTTGTTCAATCTCGTTACCGGCAAGTCTCTTTACTCGTTCCGTAACACATCATCCCGTGATCAACCCCTTGGTCACATTGTGCACATTATGATGATGTCCTACCGAGTGGGCCCAGAGATACCTCTCCGTTTACACGGAGTGACAAAATCCCAATCTCGATTCGTGCCAACCCAACAGACACTTTCAGAGATACCCGTAGTGTACCTTTATAGCCACCCAGTTACGTTGTGACGTTTGGCACACCCAAAGCATTCCTACGGTATCCGGGAGTTGCACAATCTCATGGTCTAAGGAAATGATACTTGACATTAGAAAAGCTTTAGCATACGAACTACATGATCTTGTGCTAGGCTTAGGATTGGGTCTTGTCCATCACATCATTCTCCTAATGATGTGATCCCGTTATCAACGACATCCAATGTCCATGGTCAGGAAACCGTAACCATCTATTGATTAACGAGCTAGTCAACTAGAGGCTTACTAGGGACATGGTGTTGTCTATGTATCCACACATGTATCTGAGTTTCCTATCAATACAATTCTAGCATGGATAATAAACGATTATCATGAACAAGGAAATATAATAATAATCAATTTATTATTGCCTCTAGGGCATATTTCCAACAGTCTCCCACTTGCACTAGAGTCAATAATCTAGTTCACATCGATATGTGATTAACACTCAAGGTCACATCCCCATGTGACTAACACCCAAAGAGTTTACTAGAGTCAATAATCTAGTTCACATTTACCATGTGATTAATACTCGATGAGTTCTGGGTTTGATCATGTTATGCTTGTGAGAGAGGTTATAGTCAACGGGTCTGAAGCTTTCAGATCCGTGTGTGCTTTACAAATCTCTATGTCATCTCCTAGATGCAGCTACCACGTTCTATTTGGAGCTATTCCAAATAACTGTTCTACTTGGAGCTATTCTTAATTGTTGCTCCATTATACGTATCCGGTATCTCTACTCAGAGCTATCCGGATAGGTGTTAAGCTTGCATTGACGTAACCCTTTACGACGAACTCTTTTACCACCTCCATAATTGAGAAAATTCCTTAGTCCACTAGTTACTAAGGATAACTTTGACCGCTGTCCTGTGATCCATTCTTGGATCACTCTTGTACCCCTTGACTGACTCATGGTAAAGCACACTTCAGGTGCGGCACACAGCATAGCATACTGTAGAGCCTATGTCTTAAGCATAGGGGACGACCTTCGTTCCTTTCTCTCTATTCTGCCATGGTCGAGCTTTAAGTCTTAACTTCATACCTTACAACTCAGGCAAGAACTCCTTCTTTGACTGATCCATCTTGAACACCTTCAAGATCACGTCAAGGCATGTGCTCATTTGAAAGTACTATTAAGCGTTTTAATCTATCCTTATAGATCTTGATGCTCAATGCTCAAGCAGCTTAATCCAGGCTTTTCCATTGAAAAATACTTTCCAAATAACCCTTTATGCTTTCCAGAAATTCTACATCATTTCTGATCAACATGTATTCATCAGAAATTCTATAGTGCTCCCACTCACTTCTTTGGAAATGCAAGTTTCTCATAAACTTTGTATACACCCAAAATCTTTGATCATCATCAAAGCATACATTCCAACTCCGAGATGCTCACTCCAGTCCTCAGAAGGATTGCTGGAGCTTTGCATACTTATTAGCATATTTCAGGATAGACAAAACCTTCCGGTTGTATCACATACAACCTTTCCTCAAAAATCGTCGAGGAAACAATGTTTTGACATCCTATCTGCAAGATTTCATAAATAATGCAGTAATTGCTAATATAATTCCAACAGACTCTTAGCATCGCTACAAGTGAGAAAGTCTCATCGTAGTCAACTCCTTGAACTTGTCGAAAAACATCTCAACGACAAGTCGAGCTTTCTCAATGGTGACACTTACCATCATTGTCTGTCTTCCTTTCAAAATCCATATGTACCTAACAGCCTTACGACCATCAAGTAGTTCTTCCAAAGTCTACACTTTGTTTTCATACATGGATCCTCTCTCGGGTTTTATGGCCTTGAGCCATTTATCGGAATCCGGGCCCACCATCGCTTCTCCATAGCTCGTAGGTTCATTGTTGTCTAGCAACATGACTTCCAAGACAGGATTACGTACCACTCTGAAGTAGTACGCATCCTTGTCATCCTACGAGGTTTGGTAGTGACTTGATCCGAAGTTTCATGATCACTATCATAAGCTTCTACTTCAATTGGTGTAGGTGCCACAGGAACAACTTCCTGTGCCCTGCTACACACTGGTTGAAGTGATGGTTCAATAACCTCATCAAGTCTCCACCATCCTCCCACTCAATTCTTTCGAGAGAAACCTTTCCTCGAGAAAGGACCCAATTCAAGAAACAATTCATATTGCTTTCGGATCTGAATTAGGAGGTATACCCAACTGTTTTGGGTGTCCTATGAAGATGTACTTTATCCGCTTTGGGTTCGAGCTTAATCCTGAAACTTTTTCACATAAGCCTCGCAGCCCCAAACTTTTAAGAAACGACAACTTAGGTTTCTCTAAACCATAATTCATACGGTGTCATCTCATCGGAATTACGTGGTGCCCTATTTAAAGTGAATGTGGTTGTCTCTAATGCCTAACCCATGAACGATAGTGGTAATTCGATAAGAGACATCATGGTATGCATCATATCCAATAGGGTGCAACTATGATGTTCGGACACACCATCACACTATGGTGTTCTAGGCTGTATTAGTTGTGAAACAATTTCCACAATGTCTTAATTCCGTGCCAAACTTGTAATTCAGATATTCATCTCTATGATCATATCATAGATATTTTTATCCTCTTATCACGACGATCTTCCAACTTCACACTGAAATTACTTGAACCTTTCAATAATTCAGACTCGTGTTTCATCAAGTAAATATTCTCAACATCTACTCGAATCATCTGTGAAGTAAGAACATAATGATATTCACTACATGCCTCAGCACTCATTGGACTGCACACATCAAAATGTGTTACTTCCAACAAGTTGCTATCTTGTTCCATCTTACTGAAAATGAGGCTTTTCAGTCATCTTGCCCATGTGGTATGATTTGCATATCTCAAGTGATTCAAAATCAAGTGAGTCAAAACGGTCCATTTGCATGGAGTTTCTTCATGCATATACACCAATAGACATGGTTCGCATGTCTCAAACTTTTCAAAAACGAGTGAGCCCAAAGATCCATCAATATGGAGCTTCTTCATGCGTTTTATACCGATATGACTTACGTGGCAGTGCCACAAGTAGGTGGTACTATCATTACTATCTTTTGGCATGAACATGTGTATTACTACGATCGAGATTTAATAAACCATTCATTTTAGGTGTAAGACCATTGAAGGTATTATTCAAATAAACAGAGTAACCATTATTCTCCTTAAATGAATAACCGTATTGC
The DNA here is from genome assembly GCF_018294505.1 of Triticum aestivum. Lineage (NCBI taxonomy): Eukaryota > Viridiplantae > Streptophyta > Magnoliopsida > Poales > Poaceae > Triticum > Triticum aestivum. The sequence continues at coordinate 540,083,651 of NC_057813.1, read as the reverse complement.
GATAGACGTAATCCAATCATGTCTATGCTCAACGCAAACACCAAATAACAATTATTTAGGTTTAACACCAATCTCTTTGGTAGAGGGAGCGTGCGATGCTTGATCATATCAAGCTTGGAAAAACTTCCAACACATATCGTCAGCTCACCTTTAGCTAGTCTCCTTTTATTTCGTAGCTTTTTATTTCGAGTTACTAACACTTAGCAACTGAACCGGTATCTAATACCCTGGTGCTACTAGGAGTACTAGTAAAGTACACATTAACATAATGTATATCCAATATACTTCTATCGACCTTGCCAGCCTTCTCATCTACCAAGTATCTAGGGTAATGCTGCTCCAGTAGCTGTTCCCCTTATTACAGAAGCACTTAGTCTCGGGTTTGGGTTCAACCTTGGGTTTCTTCACTAGTGTAGCAGCCGATTTGCCGTTTCATGAAGTATCCCTTCTTGCCCTTGCCCTTCTTGAAACTAGTGGTTTCACCAACCATCAACAATTGATGCTCCTTCTTGATTTCTACTTTCGCGGTGTCAAACATCGCGAATACCTCAAGGATCATCATATCTATCCCTGATATGTTATAGTTCATCACGAAGCTCTAACAACTTGGTGGCAATGACTTTGGAGAACCATCACTGTCTTATCTGGAAGATCAACTCCCACTCGATTCAAATGATTGTTGTACTCAGACAATCTGAGCACAAGCTCAACAATTGAGCTTTTCTCCTTAGTTTGTAGGCTAAGAAAATCGTTGGAGGTCTCATACCTCTTGACGTGGGCACGAGCCTGAAATCCCAATTTCAGCCCTCGAAACATCTCGTATGTTCCGCGACATTTCGAAAAACGTCTTTGGTGCCTCAACTCTAAACCGTTTAACTGAACTATCACGTAGTTATCAAAACGTGTATGTCCGATGTTCACAACATCCACAGACGACGTTTGGGGTTCAGCATACTGAGCGGTGCATTAAGGACATAAGCTTTCTACTGTCCGCATAATCGCTACTATCAACTTTCAACTATATTTTCTCTAGGAACATATCTAAACAGTGGAACTATAGCGTGAGCTACGACATAATTTGCAAAATCCTTTTGACTATGTTCAGGATAATTAAGTTCATCTTATGAACTCCCACTCAGATAGACATCCCTCTAGTCATCTAAGTGATTACATGATCCAAGTCAAACTAGGCCGTGTCCGATCATCACGTGAGACGGACTAGTCATCATCGGTGAACATCTTCATGTTGATCGTATCTTCTATACGACTCATGCTCGACCTTTCGGTCTCCGTGTTCCGAGGCCATGTCTGTACATGCTAGGCTCGTCAAGTTAACCCTAAGTGTTTCGCGTGTGTTCCGAGGCCATGTCTGTACATGCTAGGCTCGTCAACACCCGTTGTATTTGAACGTCTGAATAAAACACCCGATCATCACGTGATGTTTTGAAACAGCGAACTGTCGCAACGGTGCACAGTTAGGGGAGAACACTTCTTGAAATTGTTGTAAGGGATCATCTTATTTACTACCGTCGTTCTAAGCAAATAAGATGCATAAACATGATAAACATCACATGCAATCAAATAGTGACATGATATGGCCATCATCACTTTGCTCCTTTTGATCTCCATCTTCGGGGCTCCATGATCATCATCGTCACCGGCATGACACCATGATCTCCACCATCATGATCTCCATCATCGTGTCTTCATGAAGTTGCCTCGCCAACTATTACTTCTACTACTATGGCTAACGGTTAGCAATAAAGTAAAGTAATTACATGACGTTTAAGTTGACACGCAGGTCACAAATAAATAAAGACAACTCCTATGGCTCCTGCCGGTTGTCATACTCATCGACATGCAAGTCGTGATTCCTATTACAAGAACATGATCAATCTCATACATCACATATATCATTCATCACATCCTTTTTGGCCATATCACATCACATAGCATACCCTGCAAAAACAAGTTAGACGTCCTCTAATTGTTGTTTGCATGTTTTACGTGGCTGCTATGGGTGTCTAGCAAGAACGTTTCTTACCTACGCATGAACCACAACGTGATATGCCAATTGCTATTTACCCTTCATAAGGACCCTTTTCATCGAATCCGATCCGACTAAAGTGGGAGAGACAGACACCCGCCAGCCACCTTATGCAACTAGTGCATGTTTGTCGGTGGAACCGGTCTCACGTAAGCGTACGTGTAAGGTTGGTCCGGGCCGCTTCATCCCACGATGCCGCCGAATCAAGATAAGACTAGTAACGGCAAGCATATTGAACAATATCGACGCCCACAACTACTTTGTGTTCTACTCGTGCAAAGAATCTACGCAATAGACCTAGCTCATGATGCCACTGTTGGGGAACGTAGCAGAAATTCAAAAATTTCCTACGTATCACCAAGATCTATCTATGGAGAGACCAGCAACGAGTAGAAAGGAGAGTGCATCTACATACCCTTGTAGATCGCTAAGCGGAAGCGTTCAAGTGAACGGGGTTGATGGAGTCGTACTCGTCGTGATTCAGATCACCGATGATCCTAGTGCCGAACGGACGGCACCTCCGCGTTCAACACACGTACAGCTCGACGATGTCTCCCACGCCTTGATCCAGCAAGGAGAGAGGGAGAGGTTGAGGAAGACTCCATCCAGCAGCAGCACAACGGCGTGGTGGTGATGGAGGAGCGTGGCAATCCTGCAGGGCTTCGCCAAGCACCTACGGGAGAGGAGGAGGTGTCACGGGAGGGAGGGAGGCGCCAAGGGCTCAGGTATGGATGCCCTCCCTCCCCTCCACTATATATAGGGGCAGGGGAGAGGGGGGAGGCGCAGCCTTGCCCCCTCCTCCAAGGAAGGGGTGCGGCTAAGGAGGGGGGAGGAGTCCATCCTCCCCAAGGCACCTCGGAGGTGCCTTCCCCCTTTAGGACTCTCCCCTTTTTCCTTTATCTTGGCGCATGGGCCTCTAGGGGCTGGTGCCCTTGGCCCATGTAGGCCAAGGCGCACCCCCTACAGCCCATGTGGCCCCCCGGGGCAGGTGGCCCCACCCGGTGGGCCCCCGGGACCCTTCCGGTGGTCCCGGTACAATACCGATGACCCCGAAACTTGTCCCGATGGCCGAAACAGGACTTCCTATATATAAATCTTTACCTCCGGACCATTCCGGAACTCCTCGTGACGTCCGGGATCTCATCCGGGACTCCGAACAACATTCGGTAACCACATACAAGCTTCCTTTATAACCCTAGCGTCATCGAACCTTAAGTGTGTAGACCCTACGGGTTCGGGAGACATGCAGACATGACCGAGATGTTCTCCGGTCAATAACCAACAGCGGGATCTGGATACCCATGTTGGCTCCCACATGTTCCACGATGATCTCATCGGATGAACCACGATGTCAAGGACTCAATCAATCCCGTATACAATTCCCTTTGTCTAGCGGTATGGTACTTGCCCGAGATTCGATCGTCGGTATACCGATACCTTGTTCAATCTCGTTACCGGCAAGTCTCTTTACTCGTTCCGTAACACATCATCCCGTGATCAACCCCTTGGTCACATTGTGCACATTATGATGATGTCCTACCGAGTGGGCCCAGAGATACCTCTCCGTTTACACGGAGTGACAAAATCCCAATCTCGATTCGTGCCAACCCAACAGACACTTTCAGAGATACCCGTAGTGTACCTTTATAGCCACCCAGTTACGTTGTGACGTTTGGCACACCCAAAGCACTCCTACGGTATCCGGGAGTTGCACAATCTCATGGTCTAAGGAAATGATACTTGACATTAGAAAAGCTTTAGCATACGAACTACATGATCTTGTGCTAGGCTTAGGATTGGGTCTTGTCCATCACATCATTCTCCTAATGATGTGATCCCGTTATCAACGACATCCAATGTCCATGGTCAGGAAACCGTAACCATCTATTGATTAACGAGCTAGTCAACTAGAGGCTTACTAGGGACATGGTGTTGTCTATGTATCCACACATGTATCTGAGTTTCCTATCAATACAATTCTAGCATGGATAATAAACGATTATCATGAACAAGGAAATATAATAATAATTAATTTATTATTGCCTCTAGGGCATATTTCCAACAGTTGTATGGTAGTTGGGAAGAAGCATACAATCGCCTCCCGCGGTTGTTGGGAGCGATTGCCCATAGGAACCCCGGCATGTACCATGTGGTCAAGGATGATGGTCATGGGGTGTTTCACCGTGCCTTCTGGAGTTTCGGACAATGCATCACGGCCTTTAAGCATTGCCGTCCGGTTTTGTCTATTGATGGTACATTCTTGACCGGCCGATACAAGGGCACAATCATGGTAGCAATGGCGCACTCCTCCAGTGACAATGTGTTGCCGGTGGCATTTGGTTTGGTGTCCTTCGAGCACCAAGACAACTGGGAGTGGTTCATGCGTCATGTTAGGGAAAATGTCATTGGTGATAGAGAAGTGTGCATTACATCAGACCGGCACCAAGGCATACTGAAAGCCATGGACATTGTTATTCCAGGACTTCCAAAGCTCCACCATCGATGGTGCATGAGGCATTTCGTGGCAAACTTTTACAGGGCATGTAAGAGCAAGGAGTTGTGCAAGGATCTAACCCATGTTTGCGTGGCCTTTAGCACCGGTGCGTTCACCATTCGCTATGACAAGCTCTAGGAAGCTGCAAACGAAGGAGGGAAAGATTTCTTAACAGAAAATTTTTCGGAGAAACACAAGTGGGCACGCGCTCATGACGAAGGAGGTTGGAGATATGGAGACATGACCAGTAACATGGTCGAATGTTTTAACAATGTTCTCAGAGGTGCCCGCCCATTGCCAGTGACTGCAATAGTGGAATATACTTTCTTCAAGCTTAATGAGTATTTTCTGATGCATTCAAAGGAAACCGTGAAGTGGATTGGTGAAAAAATGGAATATCCACCAAAGGTTGAAGAGTGGATGATGTTACAACAAAGCAAGTCCTCGGCACAGAAACTTAGGCTATTCAACACCTACGATTTGACATACCAAATCGACGAGCATGGTGGGACAACAAGAGATGGTATGTCATATGGTGGTCGTGCATTCGAGGTGCACCTTAAGAGACGGTGGTGTCAGTGCGAGAGGCCTAGTAAGTATCATTGGCCATGCTCTCATCTTTTGACGGCGGCGTCGTCAAGAAATATACATGTGTCTGATGGGACAACCGTGAGAATGCATGAGTTCGATCTTGAAGCTACTAGGTTGACATGGGCCCCTAGATTCCAACCCTTCCTAGACCCATCGCAGTGGCCTGACTATAATGGCCCGGAGCTTAGGCCCGATCCTTTGCTGAAGGTTGAGCCCAAGGGTAGAATCAGACAAAAACGGTTGAGAGGCGATATGGACAACCTAGCTGGATACACTGGCATGAACCAATTTGGTAGCGGGCACTTTATGGAGCCTCCGGACACTATCAATTGTGGTCAATGTGACAACCAGGGACACAATGTGAGAACATGCTCTAAGAAAAGGAAAACATCAAAGAAGGGCAATCCAACCACGAGTCAGGCAGGTGGTGGCAGAGGGGGTTCCGGTGGTCGTAGAGGGGGTTCCGGTGGTCATAGAGGTGGTTCCCGTGCTGCTAGAGGCCCTAGAGGAGGTGCTAGGAGTGGACAACGTGGTAGAGGTGGCGCTAATGGAGGCCCTAGAGGGGGTAGTAGTGGTGCTCGTAGAGGTGGTTCCGGTGGTGGTACAAGAGTACGGAGGACTGATAACGGGTCGGCGTTTGGTTATTTGCATAATCCAAATGGTTGACCAATTTTGAATGGTAAATATTTGTTCATTCTTTTCTTGTTTTCTTGTATTGTGTTTTTTTGCATTTAGTTTGTTCATGTAATTTTCTAACAATTCTTCTTCTCATAGGCATGGCTTCATCCGGTTCCACGACGAGGCCACGGTGCGCTGACCAAGAGGACATGCCGAACAAGTGGGAGGAGGCAAGGTTGGACAAGACAAAGGAGAAGGATGTGAAAACCCCTTCATGTTGGTGTGCAGATGAGTGCAAGGTGAAGGTCTCCACTGACCGGAAGAAGTCGTGGACGGAAGGAAGAAGATATTCTGTGTGTCCCAACTATGCACATGATCGCGCGCGTCCCACTAACGCCTATGACATCCCACCGGTATGTTAGAAAAGTAGGCTATTCTCCATTATGATTCATTTTATATTACTAACAAAAACTTGTTTTGTGTGTAGTCACCTCCTCCTCTTTGCAAGTACTTCACATGGATAGATCATGAAGTGCCAGAAGATGTCCAAAAAGACCAACTTCAAGATTGCCTTAGGAGACAGCGACGGTTTGAAGAATCCTTACAGAGAGCCGAGGACGAGGAACGTCGTGAGAGGGAGAGGAAGGAGCGGAAGAAGCGTGAGGAGGAGAGGGCGCGCAAAGAGAAGGCAGCTCGTCAAGAGGAGAGGGCAAGAAAGCTTGCGAGGGCTCGCGATGCACAAGAGGAGGATGAGGCACGCGACAAGAAGGGGAAATGGCCGCGTGTGACCCAATAAAGACTTGAATGTGCTATTTGAGGATTGTATCATGTATTTGTGATGAACTATGTCATGGACCTATTGTGCTATTTGATGGGAACTATGTAACGAACCTAAGTTATGCTATTTGATCGGAACTATGTAATGAACCTAAGTTATGCTATTTGATGGGAACTATGTAATGAACGTAACTTTCTTATTAGTTGTCCATGTGGTGAATTGTGCAACAAAATTGTCATATATCAGACGCCAGAAATGCTCTGGTCTGCCTAGATGTCAGAAATGCTCTGTACCACCACGGTCTCGCCAATTAGCACTTACGGTGGTGCCGGTCAAAGCTTCTCCATTGATTGGAAGGCCACTGATCATCGCCATGTCCTCCAAGGTCACGGTCATCTCTCCACATGACAAGTGGAACGAGTGTGTCTCTGGCCTCCAACGGTCAATAAGTGCGGTCATCGCCCCATGGTTGATCGACGGAGCGTGTCGCTTGAACTGAAGCACGAACGGGAGAAGGCCCAATCTCTCGAAGTATGGCTCATACCGCTCGTCGCACGGCCAGTCGTGGGCACTATGACCCCTCATGCGCATAGGTGTTAGTTCCTGCAAAATAGCATTGCATTATGGTTAGTGCCTAGCAAAACTGACAAGTAATAACCAAGAATTCAAATAGATTGAGTCTTACCCCGTTATTCTCAATGTCCCGCGCACGATGCTCTTTGTCGTACCCTTTATGAAGACCGTCGTACCACCGTTCCCCCGCCATCCTACAAATCAAGCATGAACAAATGAAACATACATAACACTATATAACATCCTACATATCATATATTTGGCATAACAACATCAACATAAATGCATATCTCAATGGCAACATAACAAAACTTGTTTATTTATATATGACAAAATCTGAATGCACGGGGCAACATATCTCAATGTCAAGATAACAAGACCAATTATCTATATATGACAAAATATCAATGGCAACATATTTCAATGGCAACACAACATAACAAAGTCTCAATATAACATCCTAATTATATGACCATATCTCAATGAGAATCAAGCATACAAAATACACAAATATGTTAGAATTTTATTTCAAGCAATCATCTATCTAAATCCATATACATAGCAACTAAAATTAAAATGCCCAACCCTATCACAAATGCCTTCTCTTCCCAATCCTACCATATAAACACATGCCAACTCTTCTAAAGTATACAACATACCTACATGACCAAGCCATGGGCTCCCCTTTCTCAAAAAAGTGCAAAGAATACGAATCCTAGGGTTCTAACAAGTATGAATTAATGCTGCCAAAATACAAGTTTTGAACCCAAAATAATCGGAGGATCTGGTGGAGAATACCTCAAGGAAGATGGGGAGGCTCAAATCCACACTTTTGATGAAGAGAATAAGCGATTTGGGGTTGATTTGGGTGAGAGGAGGAGAGAAGCGGAGCTTCTGTAGCCGCTGCCGCGAGGAGGAAGACGCCTCCTGCGTCTTGATGGGTTGGGCTGCACCCGAGCCGGCTCGGGCCGGTTTTCTGCTCTCCAGGGGTAAACGTCAAGGGCCATGGCGTTTAACCCTTTGCCACGTCGGACGGTCAAACTGGCTGACCAGGGAGGTGGGCCAGTGCCAAACGTCAGGGTCCGCGGCGTCTTTCGTGCAAGCAGAACGCTATTGATGTTGGCGTCTCGGTTTGGGTCAGATATGAAAAAAGTTTTAAAAGCGGGTCAAATCGTGCTAAAGTTTGATGGGTTAGAACAGTGAAAAAACCCTGTTTTTGTAGTGCGCGTGAGGAGGAGCTTGCTGCGTGACTCCAGTGCCACGCACAGTGTCTTTGCCACGCGCTGCGCTGCGTGAGGAAACGAATCAACGATTCCCCCGACCGCTCCTACTGTTCTTGGAAAGACTTTTTTTTTTTGAGATGTTCTTGGAAAGACTTTGATTTCGTAACGCTCGTTCCATCTCATCGCTGTCTCCGTCTATAACAAGTAACGATGCGTGCGTTGTTAGTGGAGGAAAACAAGAACAATGGCACAGGCCTAGCGCACACAGGGCAGGATTACTGGTAGAGTAGTAAAAACCAAGAAGAACAGAACATCTTGTAGCTGAATCTGCTGGCTGCTGACGAAGAGGACACTCCTGCGTACCGCTGCACCGGCGTGGCAGCGGCAGGGTGCAGTGTCGTGTAGCATGGGCACTGAGCGGTCCTTCCCTATCCCTTCGGCACGCCTGCACTGACCTGACCCTGTTCATGTCTTCATTCGTGCTCTCAAAATTGAATACAACATGCTAAACGTCAAATTCGGGCCTTAGGATGCCCGTGACGTTCTGGGGCCCATGCAAACAGTGACCGGGCACATCCTATTTGTCTGCATCCACAGGCGCGTCCCCGATATTCGAACCCCAAATCCAAGCAACATTCTTGTAGCTAAACACGACAAACACGCTTAATACAAACAAATAGACTAAATTCATCTGGTACATCAATATCGTAGTTTATCGCTAGACGGATCAAACTTCAACGGCGACTGCAAATTTATACTACAAATGACTAAAAACATAAATCAGGCATAGATAAAAATGGAGAAGGGTGGAGAAAATCACAATTTCCACATTGGCCCCTTCCCCTTGCGGTCGCTGGTGCGGCTGTGCCCTTCCGTATAGGCGTCGACGTGCGGTGGTGTATCTTCGTCGATGCTAGAGCTGGAGCCGTCCGTGACGTCCGATTCGTCGGAGCACATTTGGCCCGTCAGCCTCCAAGCAGGCGGTCCTGCTCGTTTGCATGCATGTAGGATCAAAAGTATGTTTAGAGGACGGGTATTAGACTACTTAACCAAATAAAAATATTTCATTTTCTCAATTTTAGTTGTGGACAGATTTTAGCAATTATGACAAGTCAAACAATCAACCTACACATGCAATTCTAAGAGTATAGCAACGGAAATTAAACATTGCATATGAAGGTAAAGGAAAGGGTTTGAAGAAGACAAACGCAATGGAGACACGAAGATTTTTGGCGTGGTTCCGATAGGTGGTGCCACTAGTAGAAAACGACCCATTTCGCCCGGTTCCAGAGGCCCTTTAGCCCCGATTCAGAACCGGGACTAAAGGGTTGGGACTAAAGCCCACAACTTTTAGCCCCGGTTAACTTATGAACCGTGATAGATGAGGCCCCACGTGGCCACTGCGGGGCGCCCAGTCAGGAGGATCTTTAGTCCCGGTTGGTAATACCAACCGGGACCAATAGGCCTCCACGCGTCAGCAGCTGGCAGGAGTTGGTTTTTTTTTGAAAGGGGGGGGGAGGGGTTTAGGGGGTTTGGAGGGTTAATTTAGAGGTTTCATATTGTGTTAGCTAGCTAATAGAGAAAAGTGACCTCTCTTTATCTCCGTTCTTGGTCGACGCTAGCTACTGTACGTATAGAGATAACTCAACACGCTAGCTAGTAAGCAAATGAAGAAACCATTAAGTACACAAGATCGTCATGAACATATACAGAGAGAAGTGACCTCTCTTTCTCCGAGAGATTGGTCGAACAACAAGTTTTCGTATATCTATCCGACACTACTAGCTACATATATACAATATAATATCTCTTACAAACCCTAACATCTAAGGTCTATATCAACTTCCACATGGTATTCTCAGGCTTTATGTATGACGTGGTCAAGAAAGAATCCTGCCAATTCCTCTTAAATAGCTCGTATGCGATCATGTGGTAGGAGTTCATCCCGCATTTGCCACATCTAATTTAAAGAAGTGTGTCAATACATATATATGAATGAAACTCAACACAAATGATGGTAATAAAATAAAATTGTGAATTCTTTTGTTTACGTGCATCATATTATTTTTCAGAGTAGCCCGCTTAGAGGTCGTCGAGTTGTAGATGAACTCGCAAACATAGTATCCACAAAAATCATTTCCGGCTTCCTGCCACAAGCACTTTACGATAAATAGAGTTCAATCAAACTGATAATTAAGCATGCTAAATGGTATTGATAAAACTAGCTAGAATCAATGGGAGATGCACGGAACTAGCTAGTTGTACTTACTTTCGCGTATGTAAATCGCAGCTCCGTCGGCAGTCCCGGCGTAATTACGGTGAACTCTTTCCAAACCCTGCTAGACAAAGAGAACAATTACTTGATATCAGGAAATGAACAAAGTTGCCGATATGGTGCGATAATGATCGATTGAACTTACTTCTAGAGCATATCAGTCATGTCCGCATACTCGTGGGGATCTTTTCGTCTCGAGTCTAAGACAGTTACTATTCCCCGTTCAAGCTTACTCTCTAGCAGAATAAAGTGGAATTTGCGCACGCATGCATAACTCATCAATTACATTACTATAATTAACCTCGAGTAAGGGAAACCGAATATGCACAAGACAATAACACTCACTTGATGTTGTAAGGAAAGAGTATTTTATCTTTGTTTTGATTTTTAAGCAACGATTGTAGTAAGTTGTCCTCGGTTTCTGCGACATTGTTTTTATCCGTCCATTCATGTATGATATTTGGGTTAATGAACCCAATGTCATAGATATCTGCTTTTCTGCATTCGACGATCTTCAACCTACATAATATAGTGATGATAATTATATATACATGCAATGAAAGAGCTGAGCTATATATAGAGACTTAATTCCAGAAGTAGTACTTATAGACAGTAGCAAGCCACGAGTGTTTTGTCGAGTGCCTTTTGATTGTATAACTGGAATAACTCGTCAAATTCAACAGACAACAGATCCATTCCAATGAGGTCATGCTGCTCTTTAACTCTCAGCGCCATAGTATCCTTCCCACACTATCTGCAGATTTGCATGTACCATTCATGCAATCTTCGCATCATCGTTGTTAGAGGCGGATGATCTGGTTTGATGAGAGGCTTCCCGTACTCATATTTGAAGGGGTCCGCCTCCATTGTTTCAAACTCTATATCATCGGTCAGGTAATCAGCAGGATTGGTACCGGGCACCATCCCCGAATGATTAGCAACGATATTGCTAGACACCTTGAGCGGGGGCACGTTTGCTTTGCCTGTTCGCCGAGCTGGGGAATTTTTTCCCACTTCTTCATTCTGCTAACCTTGGATCACTGCAAGTACTTCCCGACCGCTCTACTTCCTTATATGTCCTTTCAATAGTGCGCACATAGTTGGAATCCGACGGAGGCGGTGGTGGTTGCTTCAGGGCATCGATAGTCCACTTCACTTTCACCGGATCTACCGTTTCCTTCGGAGGTGGAGGTTTCCTTGCAAAAAAGTCCCTCACTTGGGCACGGCTGATGTACTCGTTTTTCTTGTCGGTCCTCTCATATGGTAACTTTTCCGGAGCCTTGAGAGATGGACCGTATTTGAATTACTTCCCTACTGCTTGTACTGCTAGTAGCCAGAGCAGCGACCTCTCTCTTCCGCCGTTGCTGACGCGGCGGAGTCCGCTGACACGTGGAGGAGGCAGAGTGCTCCGACACGCCAGAGGAGGCGGAGGAGGAGTCGCACTGCCCTCACGCACCGGAGGAGGCAGAGTGCTCGTCGGAGGAGGTGAAGAAGGAGCCAGAGTGCCCTGATCGCTCGCCGGAGGAGGAGGCAGAGTGCCCTGACTCATCGGAGGAGGATGCGTCCAGTTTGGAAGCTTGATGTACTCCTTCCTCCATAGACATGTACTCCATAAAGCAGCTCTCAGATGAATCACCCCTTCACCTGTAGGGTGGTCAAGCTCCAGCTCATGAAATCCCTCCATTATTTCATCCACTGTCACAACAGCATAGCCATGTGGAATCGTACGATAGTGAAAAGTTCCGTCAGCTAGAGGAGGTGCAACAGAGCCGAGAGCCGCCTTCAAAGTCAGGTTCTGGCATTTCGTTAAAAGCTCACAATGTTGAGTCTCCGTGATAGTATCCACGGGGTAGCGGGGAGCCATCAAATCAGGCTGGGCTAGCTCCATGGAAGCCACGCTGCTTCTCTGCTGAGATGGCGGGGTAGCTTCTGGGGTAGCTTCGAGCCGCTGAGATGGTTGGCTGGCAGCCGCAAGTTCCTCTAGCTTCGCTAATCTTGCTTTGACCATCTGCATTTTGCTCTGCTCCCCTTTCCTCTTCCTCTCTCGTTTTCTGTAACCGCCTGCGTCGGGAAACCCAACCACCCACAGAATGGAGCATGGTGTGCCTCGTGTTCGTCCAGGGTGCTCAGGATTCCCGAGGGCCTCAGTCAACTCGTCCTTCTCTCTGTCAGGAATGAACGTCCCTTGCCGCGCTGCGGCGATATAATCCGGAAGCTTCTTGACGGGTATTGCAAGTTGCTCGTTCGTCCAATGAAACTCCCCTATTTCTGGGTCCAAAGTTCCCCCAACCCCGAAGAACCAAGTCCTTGAACGGTCTAGCCAGTTCAATGTCGCTGGTTCGACCCCTTTAGCAACCAGGTCTTTCTCAGCTTTGTCCCACAACGGCCGGGCTTTGAGGTAGCCACCTGACCCCGTGTGATGGTGATACATCTTCTTTGCAGCATTTCTCTTGTTTGCCTCTAACATTTTCTTACCCTTCTCCGATGTCTTGTAGGCCACAAATGCGGGCCAGTGATCTCTTATCTAAACAAATCGGCCGGTGTATTCTGGAGTCTTCCCTTTGCCGACAATGTTTGTGTTCAACTCTTTCTTCCACCTCCTAAATAGATCTGGCATCTTCTTAAGAGCAAACGACTTGACCTTTGACTTTATAATTGGCTTATCCGGATCCTCCTCTGGCGGTAGGGTGAAATTTTCCTTCAGCGAGGTCCAATGATCAGCCTTCTGTCTATCTTTGACATAAGAAACTTTAGGGTCGTCGTCCTTAGCCAGCTTATTCCATTGCTGGATGCTGATCGGGATGGTGTCCCTAACAATATCTCCTCACTAAGCAACAATGCGTCCTTGGTCTACTTGGGTTCAATCGGTTGGCCATCGCCCGCGATTTCTATGATCGTGTACCTTTCATCCCGGTGCAACCTTTTCTTCGGGCCTCGTCTCGTTACGGAAGTTTGGCTCGATCCGTAGGGCTATAAAAGAAGAAAGAAGCGTTAATATATGTACATACCAAAACAATTAATGCATCGATTAGTCAGCACATGCTTAATTAATATATATACCTCGCCGGACTTTGCAACAGGTACCTCCTCCGTTCGGTTACCGGAGCCATCATCATGGTCTCCTAATTCCTACTCCATTGTTTGATCACCGGAGCCGTCATCCTCTCCTTCCTGACCATCGGTGTCGTTGAGAGATGAACATCACGTCTGTCGTGATTATGTCCCCCAACAACTCTTCTTGTTCTAAGTCTCTGTCCGCCATAGTTTCAAACATGAGAGATGGATATATTAGTGGCAAACATAGACCTAGCTAATATCACAACAAGGAATTATATTAGTGGCTTCGATGCTTCTATTGTTTGGGATGGCCTCGACAATGCTTCTAGGGTGTGGGGTGGACTCGACAACGCTCTTTTAACTTGGTAAATTTGGGTAGTCTCGATGCTTCTAGGGTTTGGGGTGACTCCGACAATGCTTTTCCAGTACCGGTTTGGCAAGAGGGGGTTTATCGATCGACGTCCCCCTCATGTTGAAGAGTTACCAGAGTTTTCTATGAACAAAAAAATACTACCTATATATCCACAATGCTTTTTTTTCTAGGGTTTGGGGTGGCCTCGATAACGCTTTTTCAGTCCCGGTTTGGGTGGACTCGAGAGTTGGTTGGGCGAGAGCGGGTTGATCGACGTCCCCCCTCATGTCAAAGTTACCGGAGTTTTCTTCTAGGGGTTTGGGTGGCCTCGAGAGTTTGTCGAGTAGGGGCGGGAGGGGTAGGAGATTGACAACACTTTTTTCTAGGGTTTGGGTGGCATCGAGAGTTGGTCGCCCGATATGTCCACCACGATATTGAAGAGTGACCAGAGTTTTCTATGAACAAAAAAAATCCACATGACAACATCTCATCTCATCTCATCTCCACAAAACATCTCATACATCTCATCTCATCTCTAGAAAAAATTCACACTAATTCACACTAACTCACTTTAACTCATTTAACTTTGTAAATATTGTATGAACAAAAAAATATTCAAAAAATACTACCTATCACATCTAAAAAAATTCTCCATATATATACATACTTCAATCCATCCATCCATCCATATATATACATACATACATACATAAAAATATATAGCATATATATACATTGTATGAACAAAAAATAAACAAAAAAATAGGGGGGGCGGCAGGCGACGACGGCTCACAACGAGGGCGATGAGGGCTCGGGGAGGAGGGATGGCAGGGCGGGGACGACGAGGAGCGAGAGCGGGCTCGGATAGGAGGGGCGGCAGGCGACGACGGCTCACAACGAGGGCGATGAGGGCTCGGGGAGGAGGGCTGGCGGGGCGGGGACGGCGAGGAGCGAGAGCGGGCTCGGGGACGACATCGGGGGCGGCGACGAGGAGCTAGCTCGGTGAGGAGGGCAAGGAGGTCCGGGGTAGGGGCGCGGCAATGGCGTCAGGGGCGGCGACGCCAACGCCAATGATGGGGCAGGGGCGACGACGGCGTCGGGGACAGCTATGGTGGGGGCGGCGGGCGGCGTCGATGTAGTCGGCGTCCTCGGGGGCAACTGCGAGAGATGGAAGTGAAAAATTACTAAGTGTTGCTTATATACCAGAGCCTTTGGTCCCAGTTTGTATCACCAACCGGGACCAATGCTGCCCTTTGGTCCCGGTTCGTAAGACCAACCAGGACCAAAGATCTCTTTTCAGCAGCCCAAAGGGCGGGAAGCAGAAACCTTTGGTCCTGGTTGGTGGCACAAACCGGGACCAATGCCCCCCTTTGGTCCCGGTTTGAGCCACCAACCGGGACCAAAGGTTGGTGCTGCCCGGGGCCAAATGTTTAGTCCCACCTCGCTAGCCGAGAGAGCTCGAGTGTGGTTTATAAGCGCTGTTGCGCCCACCCACTCGAGATCCTCTGAACTGCAGGCTTGCAGGCCTAATTTGACTCTTCTACCTATGGGCCTATTGGGCCCGCTGCGGGCCTGAATCCTGGCCCAACAAGCTGGTTGGGTTTCTAGTCGTATCCAGGGCATGGTGGCCGAGTAGGTGGCATTTTTTTAAAAAAATTCCTGATTTTTGTTTTGTTTTTTGCTTTATTTTTTTATTTTTTTATACTTACTGTTTTTCAGTGATTCTTTTTTGCTTTTAGGTCACAAAAATTATAAACTTTCTGTTAGTGCCATTAGTTTGCAAATGTGAATAGTTTAAATTAGTATTCTTTGAAATTTGTGTGAATCACAAGTTTCTAAATAACTTTACTATAAAAATAGATTTTTTAGTGATTCTTTTTCCCGCTATTTAATATTACTGTGTTTTATCATTTATTCAATTTAGTATTTTTTAGGTTATTTTAAATGTCTATCAAAAACAGATTTTGTTATTTTAGTTTGCTATTATAGCTTTTTAGTTGATTCTTTTTGCTATTGAAGAATAATATAGTTTTGTTTTAGTTGATCATAACATAATATTTTAATTGATTATTTTTAGTTCATTCTTTTTGCTATTAGAGTTTTGTAAAAGTTCTCTAGTTCATTCGTTTTGCTATTAGTTCATTCTTTGAGCTAAATGACCCTGAAATTGAAAAACACTATAAATGAACTCTAAAAAGGCTGAAAGTTGGCATGATATCATCATTTCACCCACATAGCATGTGCTAAAAAGTTGAGAGGGTTACGGAAAAAACTGGATGCACTTCGTGTGCAAAATGGACAATCTCTTTCGAAGTATCAGGGTTTCGGACGGAAACTCATTTGTTAGAAAGGGATTTCATTTTTTTGAACTTATTTGAACTCCAGACTTTTTGTGTGTTCAAAATGCACCATTCAAAGCCACATCATCAACTTTTAACCCTTTCTGACTTCATTTGCTATTTTTCATGCATTTACTGATTTTTTTAGCTAAATGACCCTGAAACTGAAAAGCACTACAAATGAACTCTGAAAAGGTTGAAAGTTGGCATGGTATCATCATTTCACCCACATAGCATGTGCTAAAAAGTTGAGAGCGTTACGAAAAAAACTGGATGCACTTCGTGTGCAAAACGAACAATCTCTTTCGAAGTATTAGGGTTTCGGACAAAACCTCATCTGTTATAAAGGGATTTCATCATGACATTAAAACCAAAGTACAGTAGTGATCAAATGTTATTACTGAAAAAATAAATACATAAGTTCATACATAGTTCTCATTGAACAACATATAGCTCTCTACAACATCTAATTAAACCATACATTGAAACTATGTAAAACATTTCAATGCAACAACATATGCGATCATAATCGCAACTAAGGTAACAATTGATCCAACGGCATAATGATACCAAGCCTCGGTATGAATGGCATATTTTTAATCTTTCTAATCTTCAAGTGCATTTTATCCATCTTGATCTTGTGATCATCGACGATATCAGCAACATGCAACTCCAATGCCATCTTCTCCTCCTCAATACTTTTCAGTTTTTTTCTTCAAGTAATCATTTTCTTTTTCAACTAAATTTAATCTCTCGACAAGAGGGTCAGTTGGAATTTCCGGTTCACATACCTCCTACGTAAAACATCTATGTCACATTGGTCGGCAGAATTGTCATAAACACTAAATGAAAGAAATAGTTATAAATGATAGTATATACCACATCCGAAACATAGACAGGACGAGGGCCGATGAGGGCGGATACCAAAACCATCACACTATATAATAACAAACAATAATAAAAGTAAGAAAATTATACAAGTAGCAATCTAAATCATACAAGTAAGAATTTATTTTCTTTTAGAAAGAAGATAAGAACAAGAGGCTCACCACGATGGTGCCGGCGACGAGATCGGCGCGGGCGATCGACGGGGGTGAGGACGTGGACGGGACAGGACGAACCGCCAAAACTAGACAAATCTTAAGGAAAGAGGAGTTTCGACAAGGAGCTTCGAGAGGAGAAAGCTTATAAAGTGTGGCTCGAACATTTCATCGAACACCTCATGTGCATAGGAGGTGAGCTAGAGCACCACAAAGCTGTCCCACGGCTGAAAAAAATAGAGCAGTGCACTGCTCTGCTCGCGGGCTGCGGGTATATATAGGCCTATATTTACTCCGGGTTCCAGAAACAAACCGGGACTAAAGGTTGTGGGTCAGGAGCGACGCCCATTGCCCCGGTTCGTGTCTGGAACCGGGACCAAAGGAGTTAGACGAACCGGGACCAATGGCCCCCGAGGCCCGGCCAGCCCCTTGGCATCATGAACCGGGACTAATGGTCCCATTGGTACCGGTTCATATGAGAACCGGGATTAATGCCCTCTTCAGGCTTGGACCAAAGCCCTGTTTTCTACTAGTGTGCTATCGTACGTCCACGTTGATGGAGACTTTAACCCATGAAGGGTAACGGTTGCACGAGTCTATAGAGGGCTCCACCCATGAAGGGTCCATGAATAAGCAACCTTGTCTATCCCACCATGGCCATCACTCATGAAGGACTTGCCTCACTTGGGTATATCTTCACGAAGTAGGCGATATCCTTGCACTTACAAACTTATTGGTTCAACTTCACATCTTGTCGGAGGCTCCCAAATGACACCTAACCAATCTAGGAGACACCACTCTTCAAAAGATAATAGGCGGTGTGTTGATGATGAACTCCTTGCTCTTGTGCTTCAAATGATAGTCTCCCCAACACTCAACTCTTTCTCACAGATTTGGCTATGGGGGAAGAAATTGAGTGGAAAGCAACTTGGGGAAGGCTAGAAATCAAGGTTCAAATGGTAGGAATGGAATCTCTTGATCTCAACACATGAATATGTGGTTCTCTCTCAGAAGATGAATGATGAAAGTGTAGGCACGTTCTGATGGCTCTCCCCTATTATGAAGAGGGGTTGGAGGGGTATATATAGCTGAGGGAGTCCTAGATTCGGGGGTCCTTAGGTGTCCGGCCTAGGAGTATGGGCCGGGCTGAATGGGCCGTACAAGATCAAGATGAAGATTATCCTCCGTGTCCGGATGTGACTTCTCCATACGTAAACATCAAGATTAGAGTCTAGGTGTTTCCTTCCTTGATGAACCGACCTTGTACAAACCCTAGGCCCCACTGGTGTGTATATAAACTGGAGGGGTTAGTCCGTAGAGGCTATCTTCATTACCATCATCGGAATACTCATAGGCTAGACATCTAGAGTTTAGCCATTACGATCTCGAGGTAGATCAACTCTTGTAATCTTCACACTCTTCGAATATAATCAAGCAGGAGTAGGGTTTTACCTCCTTTAAGAGGGCCAGAACCTGGGTAAACACTGTGTCCCCTGGTCCCCTGCTACCATTGATCCTTAGACGCATAGCATGGGCCCCTACCTGAGATCTTCCAGTTTTGACACCGACATTGGCGCTTTCATTGAGAGCTCTGCAATGCTGTCTACAAAAGCGATCTATGGCTCGCCTAGTCATCAACAACAATATCACTTCTGGAAGGTGCCCGGCCTTTGGGCAGTCCCTCCAGTTCGGCGGTTTCACCGTAGGAGCTTGCACGGCCGTCGAGCCCGCAACATCCCCGCGGCCGCCGAACACCGTCTTCACATCGGCCCCAAGTACTCTGAAAAGTTGGATCCGACAGATGTCTCATCTTTAAATGAACTGCTGGACCGCATCGCCGCCCTGGGGATCTCAACGGCCTATGATCGGATCGGGCTCAAGCTCGACCAGAGGCAAATTAATCACCCACCGATCACCCACCTCGTAGCGGTCATTGAGGAACCGGCCAAAGACACTTCCCTCCCTATATTAAAGACCAAGTATGTTCGGAACTCCGAATCCCCTGAGCCGGATACTCCTCCTTAGGATGGGACCTCACACCCTCTAGAATCTGGCTCAAGCATAGGATTGCAAGAGCCTTCGTGCCTCCTCGGACCCGAACCGGTCACCCGGATACCTTCCAAGCTCCAAACACAAATGTGGGACTCGATCTAAAATTTAAGACACCCACCCACCACAATCTACATTCTCCAAGCAACTCAGGTCCTCCAAATATATACGCTCTAATGTATGTGCGATAGCAGCCTCAGGAAACGGTCCACCACTTTTGGGCCAGATTCCTGCTTGTTAAAAATAGGATCGAAGACTGCCCGGACGATGATGTAGTTTCTGTTTTTCATCGTAACTGCACCGACGAGGGAATATTCAATGCCCTCGACCGTCACCACATACAGAGCTTTACGGAACTATCACAAGTAGTGCAAAAGTACTATGCGATGGAGAGCACATGGAGGGCCCAGAAAACTGAACTGGAGCCCACTGCCTTTAAGTAGTGTGCGGCTTGGACTAAACGGATACATCCTGGCGGGTCACCCGACCACCAGTCTATGGGCGGGAGAAAAAAACTCTTCACGGGACACAGGTCCGTTCTTGACGAACTGCTAGACAAGCCCTACCCGATACACGTCACTCCGCGCACAGTCCCAACCCATAGCCTCCGAGCATGCTGGGTACTCCGACAAGTAGCAAAAAGCAGAGAGGCCATCCTCACCACAACTCCAGAGAAATACTCTCCGGAGAAGGACAACTTTAACATCCTCACGGTCTTCGAGACCTTCTCTTCGAACAATCCGCGCAAACGGGCGCTCCACGACCTCGCCGAAGTCCACCAAGTTAACGCACTGAGCCCATGGAACGACACAACAATAACCTTTACGGCCGAAGATGAACCAAAGGCTCGGTTAGTCTGAGTACCTGCCGCCTTAGTACTAAACCCCATTGTTGATGGTTTTCAGCTCACTAAAGTGCTCATGGATGGTGGTAGCGGGCTTAACCTCATTTATGAGGACACACTCAATAAAATGCAGATGGACAGATCATGCATCGAGCAAAGCAATACCACCTTTTGAGGTATTATCCCCAGTCGAGAAGCACGATGCTTGGGGAAAATTAAACTGGATGTAGTATTCGACACGCCCGAAAACTATTGATTCGAAGAGTTGCTCTTTCATGTGGTCCCCTTCAATAGTGGGTATCACGCCATCCTCGGCCGGGACGCTTTCTCACGCTTCCAAGCTATACCCCATTACGGGTATATGAAACTCAAAATGCACGGACCTAATGGAATCATCACAATTTCGAGCAACCCGTACAAAGCCCTTCGTGCCGAAAACAAAACTGCATCATTGGCCCTCGAGGCGCTATCCGAAGCCCTAGCGGCGGAGGAATTAACCATCCTACAGTCCATGGTGGATAGGGACGATGTGATTCTCGATAAGAGATCCAAATCCGCCTCTTCCAAGCCAGCCGAGGAAATAGTCAAATTTCAAGTGCACCCGACGGACCTTAACAAAACAACATCTATCGGAGCACAGCTGGATCCGGCAGTGGACGCCACCCTACGCACATTCCTACGAGAGAATTGGGATATCTTTGCCTGGCACCCTTCAGACATGCTCGGCATCCCACGAAGACTAGTCGAACACAGTCTCAATGTAATCAAGGGATTCAAACCCATGAAGTAGACACTACGGCGATTCTCCGAACCCAAGCATCAAGCAATGGGAGAAGAACTAGCCAAGTTGTTTGAGGCTGGGTTTATTAGGGAAATTAAACATCCGGGTTGGTTAGACAACTTGGTTATGGTACCAAAGAAGGACAAATCCTGGCGCCTGTGAATCGATTTCAAGGACCTCAACAAGGCTTTCCCTAAAGACCCCATCCCATTGCCTCCCATCGACCAAATTATCGATGCAATAGCAGGCCATAACTCTTTGTGTTTCCTCGATGCCTATTACGGATACCATCAGATTATGATGGAGGAATTGGACCAGGCTGCAACCGCGTTCATCACCCCTTACGGTCCCTTCTACTTCAACACTATGCCCTTTGGGCTCAAAAATGCTTGGGCTACCTACCAGCGTATGATTCAAACTTGCCTGGAAAAACAAATCATAAAAACGGTCGAAGTATATGTGGACGACGTGGTCATCAAGACAAAGCACGTCGAGACACTGGTGGACGATATTCGCCTCACCTTCGACAACCTCCAAACATACGACATACGGCTTAATCCAAAAAAATGAGTATTCGGTGTTCCAGCCGGAAAATTGCTAGGGTTCATTGTTTCCCATAGAGGAATTGAAGCAAACCCAGCTAAGATCCAAGCTTTGTCACAATTTTTCATATCAATAGGCCTAAAGGAAGTCCAGAAACTAGCTGGATGCGTCGCGGCCTTAAGCCGCTTTATCTCTAAATTGGGAGAAAAAGCGCTACCACTCTAAAAGCTATTACGATGCACTGACAACTTTAAATGGATGGACACTGCCACAGCCGGGCTAGAAGAAATTAAAACCCTTCTTGCAAGCAACCCAATCCTAGCTGCACCAGGTGTTGGCAAGCCCATGTTGTTATATATTTGAGAAACTAACCAAGTAGTTAGTGCGGTGCTCGTCGTCGAACGAGGGGAAGAGGGACATAAATTCCCCACCCGAAAACCAGTCTATTATGTATCGGAGGTCCTTACACCTTGAAAATCCCGATACCCCACTATCATAAGATAGCCTACATAGTCTTCATGGCATCCCGTAAACTGCGACACTACTTTCAAGAGTGTTCGATCATAGTGGCATCTGAAGTACCACTCAATGACATTATCAATAACAGGGACGCCACTGGCCGCATAGCCAAATGGGCCATCGAGCTCTTACTATTCGAAATAGTATACAAGCCACGCCGGGCTATTAAATCCCAGGTGTTGGCCGACTTTGTCGCTGAATGGATGGAAGCCGAACTCCCTAAAGAGCATAGCTCATACTCCACTTGGATTATGTACTTCGACAACTCTAAAATGCTAGACGGACTAGGGGCTGGCGTCATACTAACATCCCCTACGGGTGACATGATCCTCTATGTACTACAAATTATGTATACGGACTCCAACAATGCAGCTGAATATGAGGCGCTGCTACATGGTCTTTGCATGGCTGTCTCCATGGGTATACACCGCCTGGAGGTGCACGATGATTCCAACCTTGCAATATCCCAGGTCAATGGAGAGTTCGACGTAAAGGACCCAAAAATGGCGGCATATAGAAACGCCATATTAAAAATATCAACTCGGTTCGAAGGACTCAAGTTTCATTACGTCGCTCGAGAAAGTAATCAGGCAGCCGACATCCTAGCTCGTATGGGCGCTAAGCACGACCCTGTGCCACCTAACACCTTTGTGAAAAGGCTCTTTAAGCCATCCGTAGTGTGGCAGGGGGAGAGCGGAGAAGGAAATACGGACCTAGTCACAGCCCCAGGTGCCGAACACAATGCAGACACCATCGGGGGTTGCTACCTCTTGAGCTTGCGTTGGTTTTCCCTTGAAGAGGAAAGGGTGATCCAGCAAAGTAGCGTAAGTATTTCCATTAGTTTTGAGAACCAAGGTATCAATCCAATAGGAGACGACGCACAAGTCACCGAATACCTGCACAAACAATCAAGAACTTTCAACCAACGTGATAAAGGGGTTGTCAATCCCTTCACGGTCACTCGCAAAAGTGAGATCTGATAGAGATAATAAAGTAAATATTTTTGGTGTTTTTGATTTATAGATTGGAAAGTAAAGATTGCAAAATAGTAGATCGGAAACTAGCAAGATGTAAACGAGATTCAATAATATGGAAAAGAGACCCAGGGGCCATAGGTTTCACTAGTGGCTCGTCTCAAGATAGCATATATTACGGTGGGTGAACAAATTACTGCTGAGCAATTGATAGAAAAGCGTATAATTATGATGACATCTAAGGCAACGATCATGAACATAGGCATCACATCCGTGTCAAGTAGACCGACTCCTGCCTGCATCTACTACTATTACTCCACACATCGACCGCTATCCAACATGCATCTAGAGTATTAAGTTCATAAAGAACGGAGTAACGCATTAAGCAAGATGACATGATGTAGAGGAATTAACTCAAGCAATATGATGAAAACCTCATCTTGTTATCCTCGATGGAAACAATACAATACATGCCTTGCTGCCCCTACTGTCACTGGGAAATGACACTACAAGATTGAACCCAAAGCTAAGCTCTTCTCCCATTGCAAGAAAGATCAATCTAGTAGGCCAGACTAAACCGATATTTCGAAGAGACTTGCAAAGATATCAAATCATGCATATAAGAATTCAGAGAAGAACCAAATAATATTCATAGATAATCTTGATCATAAATCCACAATTCCTCGGATCTTGGCAAACATATCGCAAAAGAATATTACATCGAATTGATCTCCAAGAACATCGAGGAGAACTTGGTATTGAGAATCAAATAGAGAGAAGAAGCCATCTAGCTAATAACTATGGACCCGAATGTCTGTGGTAAACTACTGATGCTCCATCGGAGAGGTAATGGTGTTGATGTAGAAGCCCTCCATGATCGAATCCCCCTCCGGTAGATCGCCGGAAAAGGCCCCAAGATGGGATCTCATGGGTACAGAAGGTTGCGGTGGTGGAAAAGTGGTTTCATGGCTCCCCCAATGTTTTTAGGGTATAAGAGTATATATAGGCAAAGGAACTAGGTCAGGGGAGCTACGAGGGGCCCACGAGGGTGGGGGCGCGCCCTCCTGCCTTGTGGCCGCCTCATTGCCTCTCCAACTTCATCTCCAAGTCTTCTGATTTGCATCCGGTCCAAGAAAGATCATCGCGAAGGTTTCATTCCGTTTGGACTCCGTTTAGTATTCCTTTTCTGCAAAACTCTAAAATAGGCAAAAAACCAAAAACTGGCACTGGGCCTCGGTTAATAGGTTGTGGCACCCCGGCTCAGAGAAAACCGGAACGCCCCGTATTCTAGCCCAGAGATCGAGATGAAGTCTTCTGGAATACGGCACTACTTAGCATAGAACAAACCAGCTTTCTATTATTACATGAATATGATTAAAGGTCTCTGATATTACAATGAATAACATCGGTACAGAGACACTACGCCGTCCTCAGTTGCTCTATGCAAGCAGCAGAACAACTCGAAGTAGCGGAATAACTCTAGCAGCGGAACAACGACGACGGTGGTGAACTCCACTCTGCAGGGACTCTGGCTGGAACGCTTATCCTAGCTCGCACGAACAGAAACCATGACAAGCAAGCAATCAAATCCGGCATGACCTGCAAGCTGGCATGATATGCCAGGTCAGTACTTTGAATGTACTTGCAAGCTCACAATAACCAGAAGCATTCAAGACAGACAACAGCATGGCAATTACAGGTTAAACAGGAATTATCATGAGATCATCAGAACAACATAGCATGAACAAGATGAACATGATACGACTAACACAACATGAACATGGCATGAACATATTAATCCGACAATACTGGCATGCAACATGATGACATTATCATGAACTACTTATTCTGCTCGGGCTACCTCGTAACAGTCACATGCATCACTTACCAACCTCGTACATCACACGATCATCTCAGGATCAAATCAAGCTTGGTATAAACAATACCATAGTAATCATTAAATGACCACAAGGAGCTTGATCTTTACCCACGACTCTCGCACAACATCACGAATATCCAACAACTCGGTATCCTCGATACCACCGTGATCCTTACAGCGATCACAACCCGACCAACACTTGGCCCCAAACCGTGATCCTTACGGCGATCACAACCTGACCAACACTTGGCCCGTGACCCTTACGGCGATCACAACCCGACCAATACATGGCCCGTGATC
Organism: Triticum aestivum; assembly: GCF_018294505.1. NCBI lineage: Eukaryota > Viridiplantae > Streptophyta > Magnoliopsida > Poales > Poaceae > Triticum > Triticum aestivum. Next base: position 540,058,375 of record NC_057813.1, on the reverse strand, counting down.
CTTACGGCAATCACAACCCGACCACTAAATGGCCCGTGATCCTTACGGCGATCACAACCAACTTATCTCATCATTATTAAGCACATTATTCTTATTACTGTTGACTCATGGTGTGACCTACTTTCGACCTGGGCCCTTATCCGTGGGTGCGGCTATCGATAGATTTAATATACACTCTGCAGAGGTTAGTACACTGTACCCACACTACGGAACCCATGGCCTCGCACTCCCATTCGGGTGGACCAACGACGTTCCCACAAAACCTTCCTACTGCCATGACACTCTCCCGGCCACTCCGACTCACTCCCCTCCGGGCTAAGTCATGGGTGGCCCCGTGTCTACCTCCAGACACCTCAACGACCACCGTCACGGCCCAAAACAATAAACCGTCCCAAATGGGGACATGTGCACATAACAACAACAATGGGCACACAAGGCTTATGTCTGCCTACCTTATCAGGGTAGCGCACGCCCATAACCTTCCCTCGTTAGAGGCACCGGCGAGAGGCACGACAATAGACCCAGTTAGGACCGTCCCATACCGGTAAGCGTGGTTGCACTGGTCAGTATCGTTTCAGCGGCACCATGACTCAGCCAACAGTTGTTCAAGTTCAATTTAATCCAGTTAACTTGAATGCAAATATGCTGAGCCATGATAAAATACATGAACATGATATCAACATAATCATGAGGGTATCACATAACTATCCACCATATCAACAATAAATCATATCCACTGAGCATGGCATACTGACTAGCATGACCATCACCAACATCAACACGTACTACTAGCAAGCATAAACATATGAAAGGAAATACTAGCAGGTATACCATGATAACAGAGTACAAGACAACATAGCACAAAATTGAACATGCAAATCTAAACATCACCGGAACAACGATAACCATCTTTTCAACAAGCAAACATTTATTAAATATTCAAGTTGAAAACCATGGCTACCGCATGACTATCATGCAAGTGGGTATTGTGGCTTGCCTGGGGATGAAGAAGGCACCGGGGAGAAGTGCGATGAAGCCGCGGAAAGATTTGCCGGAAACAGTTCTCTCTCGGAGGGGCTATTTACGCGCAAGGCCATAAAGGTCATTTTCTCAGTGTAAAACCATAGTGAAAACATGACCAACAGAACGGTCTCAACGAAGCAAAGAAGTGAGTGTTGGTTTCACCTTATTTGGAGTTACGAATAAAAAGTTGTGGATGTTTTTCTGCCAGGGACCTATCTATAATGAAAAGATTTTCAAACAGGGGCCTGGACAGAAAAACAAAAAACATAATTTGGGAAATACGCTTTCACCTTATCCATTTGAACAGTGGCGGGTCCGGATGCGTGCGAGTCCCACGGGGTGGGGCCCGTATCCATGTGGGCAGGGCGGGGTCAACGCCCACCCGCCGATAGGTGGGGCTGCATGGAGATGGGGCCCGCCTGGCCCGAGGTCGTCGTCCACCTCGCGCCTGCCCGTGAGGCAGAGGAGGACCGGTGTGCTCCGGCGACGAGCTCCGGCGCCACAGACTGCCTCCGGCGAGGCTACGGACACCGGAGAGATTGGGGAGAGGCGTCACATCCATCCCGCCTGGTCAAGGACGCCGAGGAGGACCGGAGCGATGAGGGAGCGGACTCCAACGGAGATGGCTTCGGGTGGGATTTGGCTACAGGGCTGCGGGGCACTCCGGCGAGGGGAAAGGAGTTGGGGCGAGTAGCTGGACTCTGGGGAGGCTACTGGTGGGGGCGGAACGGAGGGGAAGGGCTCGGCTTTCCCGAATCGAAGAGGGGCAGAGGTGGCGGCCATGGCGGCAAGGGCGCGCTCAGGAGCTCCTGGAGCTCGAGCGAGTGGACGGGGAGGGAGCTGGGAGAGAGGCAAGGCCATAGGTGAGGTCGGACGAGGCCGGGTATGGCTTAAATAGCTGCGGGGCGAGGTGGCCGAGCTGGCACCGCCGCGGACGTGTGGACGGCGCCGCGGACGCGTTTGCTTGCGCATGGGCTCGGGGGAAGGCGACAGTGACGCACAAGGAGGATCTCACAGGGTAGAAGAGGTCGAGGGACGCAGGGAGGAAGACGACGGTGATGAACCGAGCCAAAACGCCACTGTGCTCTCATGGGCGTTCGGCGGCGAGCGTCGGTGAGGAAGAGGACGGAGGGGGAGAGGGGTCCATCGGGACGACGATGACGAGAGGGGGAGGGGGTCCAGCACAAACAGCCACTGGACGCGCTCATGGCATGCCAAAACGGTGGTCACCACCAGTGCTGGCATGTGTGGGAGGCAAACAGCTGGCCAATGTTGTCTAGTGGTAAGTCCTTCAAAGGGTGGTCTCAACTATGATGGTAAATTGGTTAAACAGGCTCTGGTTAAAAGGTTAGTGAGCTCTGAAGTTTACTGCAGTAAACTTCATCAGCTCAATGTGGTCAACGGGGATATGCTATGGGCCAAATAAGTTGTCTGGGGTGTTTAGCTATGGAGGGACTATGATCCTGGAGGTTTTGAGGGGAAATGGACCAGGCTTTAGTTGCTTAACAACCACATAATCTGGTTAGAAATGAAGATCATGATGATGCACTCACATGGAGTGTCAACTTGGGCTCAAATTGGGCAAGGCTTAGTCATTTGGTCATATGAATATGATGAGAAAGGTTTCATACCATTTGGATAAACCAAAATGGTACTTCCTTCACAAGCATCTCCTCTGGACAGAAACTTGCAAAAATTCCAGAGGGATAATGGCTTAATGAAATGATGCCAAATTGGGTGGAGATATGTTTTATGGGTATAAGAATGATCTGGTAATTTATCAGGATTTTTGAAGCAATATAAAATATACTTGCTTCACAACCTGAAAATATTGCCAGAATCAAAGATTTGCTCCTGTACTCACATAGATGATTGGATGGGGATACAAATGGGTTGAAGGGGTTAATATGAGCACATTAAGGAGTGTGCAAAAGTTCAACTCATTTGGGTACTCCTAGCTAGTACTTCCTTCACAAAGCCTTCTGTTTGACAGAAACTTTGAAAATTCACCGAGGAAGATTGGCTAGGCAAATAAATTTGAACTTGTGCATGAGGCAGTTATTTGGACATATAAACATGCCCAAAAAGGTTGGGAGCCACTAGGAAAAATATAAATGACACTTCCTTCACACAGTGCCATTTAGGGCAGAATAGAAAAAAGAATATTGGGGAATTATTTTTGAACATGGCAATGAAACTTTTTGGCATATTTGATCAAGATATTACCCAAAAAATATATGAGAATTATTTGGGAATTTTTGGAGTGATGCAAATATAGGTTGCTTCACAACCTAGGGCAATTTGAGTTATTCCTTTAATAGAAAAGGAATATTCCCAATAAAAAGAATATTGGAATTTGGGCTAGGATGGAAATGATAGGGTCTAGGGAAGGATTTGGGAATGACAAGCCACTCTAGAAGCAAAGAAGAGGGCATTTCTTCAATTTCCAGACCACAAAGCCACGGAAAAAAGAAAACTCAGGCAAAAACCTCGGAAAAACAAAAGAGAAAGAAAGGGCCAAAAATCAGGCTGTCACATAGGTTAGTCCCAAAAATAATATAAAAGAGCATATTAAAGCCCATTAAACATCCAAAACAGATAATATAATAGCATGGAACAATAAAAAATTATAGATACGTTGGAGACGTATCAGGGGTCTGGATATCGATATAACACCCTCTGCTCATGAGATCATGGCGGTTATCGCTCCCTGGACTGTACCATTCCTGGCCTACCTTAATAGGCAGGAGCTTCCCGACGATCAAAATGAAGCTCGGTGCATAGTTTGGTGCTCTAAAGCCTTTAAAGTGCACGAGGGTGAACTGTACAAAAGAAGTACTATCGGAGTCCTTCAAAGGTGTATCTCCGAAGAGGAGGGAAGGCAAATCTTGCAGAAATACATGCTGGTCTCGACGGTCATCACGCGACAGCTCGAGCCCTTGTAAGCAAGGCATTCTAGACAGGTTTTTCTGGCCTACGGCTCGAGCAGACGCTCAAGCCCTTGGCCAACATTGCGTGGGCTATCAGCTTTACGCCAATCAAAGCCACATGCCCCCCACCGCATTAAGAACAATCCCCATTACTTGGACCTTAACGGTCTGGGGGCTTGATATGGTTGGACCTCTTAAAGGGGGAAGCCACAAAAATAAATACTTGCTGGTAATGGTAGATAAATTCACTAAGTGGATAGAGGTCAAACTGATAAAAACAATTGAGGCCAGGCCAGTGATTGACTTTATATCCGGCGTAGTCCACCGTTACGGTGTCCCGCATAGTATCATCACTGATAATGGCTCCAACTTCACAGCTGATGAGGTGAAAACTTGGTGCGCGAAGTTGGGCATTAAACTTGACTACGTATCCGTATACCACCCTAAAAAAAGGCCAAGTCGAAAGGGCCAATGGTCTGATCATGAGTGGTATTAAGCCCAGACTAGTGCAATCTTTATGAGAATCAGACAAGCGTTGGGTTGAGGAACTCAATTCCGTACTCTCGGGCCTCCGGACCATGCCCAATCAAACGACCGGATACACACCCTTCTTTATGGTGTACGACACAGAGGCCGTATTGCCCTGCTAAATTATTCATGACTCGCCTAGAGTGTGAATGTATGAGGAGAGAGAAGCCGAACTAGATCGGCAGGATGACCTAGACGGACTCGGAGAGGAGCGCGATGTTGCTAAAGCCCGTTCCGCATTTTATCAACAACAGGCTAGGCGTTACCAAAGAAGAGAAGTGCGGGCTAAGACATACAATGTCGAAGAACTTGTTTTATGCCTCCCAGAAAATAAAAAGGACAAGCTCAAACCAAAATGGGAGGGCCCCTTCGTCATAGATGAAGTCCTTACTGGAGGATCCTATCGCCTTCACAGTGCAGCAGATAATCGCCTTGAGCCGAACCCATGGAACACGGCCTGACTCCGAAGATTCTACGCATAGTTCGGCCTCCTTAGGTTTTATTTTAACTAGGTTTTTTCCGTTTTCTCCCCTTTTTTGTTTTTTCTTCTTCTCAAATGTATGTTCAGATCAACCGCATTACTCGGGGTACACATCTTTAAATGTATACACTCCACCATACATGGGGGCTTCTTTAAAAGAAGCACTTTATTGAAAGAATAAGCTTCAATTGTCCATGATGGTTGTTGCTTCTGCCATTTTATGCACCTCTATGACTTAAGTTTTTGCCAAGCTGGTTTGCCTTGCTCCTGTGTTTATACCCTACGTTCCCGATTGTTCGGCTAGGGTGTAAAGGGAGTACCTCTGCGATTGTTACAACCAAGTTATCTGGACTTGTACCTCAAATGGGTGAAGCCTTGGCCATATTATTGATGGCCTTCCGGGCACGCTCGTGTCCTCGTGGCGGCCGGTCAACATGCATGTACAAACCGAACTATAACATTCCGTATTATATGATTATATCAATACTTCGGATGGTTCGAAAGTCATACCAAATATGCCACCCTTCAACTTTTGGTTTTCCTGTTGCGCCTCCAAGAGTTGAGCCTTTATGCTCTTTATCTCTTCGGCCTACTTCTTCATTTCCTCTTCTAGTTTTTTATCTTTCCCCTAGTCATTGGGGCACTCTTCATTGCTTCAAGCTCTATGACGGTAGCATCTAGCTGTGTCTGACTTGTCTCGAGCTCCTGGGACAACGTGATGTTCTTCTCCTTGAGAACCTACGGTCATAAACGATCCTCAAATCGGTTAGTTCCTTCCGCTTTGAGTCTCGGGGGCTACTGGTATCTATATATAAGATTTGCATAAATTTTTCACCTGGATATCCTTTGAGAACAAGCGAGAAACACCCGTAAGTCCATCCCGGGCAGCCCGAATATACGCGCTCATGGTGTTGAGAGTGGTAAACTCTTCTTCCGAAAAAACAGGGGCATACAGGGTTTCTTTTAAGCAACGGTGATCCGTCGCATGCTCCACCTCGAAGTCAGTGACGAACATCTCATCTGAATCTTCCTGAGGAGGATGAGATGGCGCCACCCCTGTATGCACCCTCGTCCTAGTTGACGAATTCGGCATCGCATTGGTTGCACCGCGGCTTGCTGGTATCTTTGGCACGGTTTGCCGTATACCTCTCCTAAGATAATAAAGGGAGAATGAATATGATAATTCGGCTTTATGCCCAAGTATGAAATAAGGAATATACCATTTTGGTGATGGAGCAGACTCAGTGGCGCTCCTGGCCTACTTTCGCTTCGCATGACCACCCCTTGAGGGTGTCGTCCTTCTTCTTGTTGACCGACCTTGGGTATGGCTCGCTGAGCGCCGATCCTGCAAAATACGGCCCAATGCAGAGAGTAAGTTATGAGCGGAAATGTCAGTCTTTTTTTGAGTTCCGAACACTTACCTTAACGAAGGGATAGAGATCGGGGTAATCAGCCACGATGGCTACTTCCGAGCCATCAAGGCTTGCCTGGTAATAGACTCCGTCTTCAAATTCCACAAATATATCCGGATCCTCATGGAATTTGGGGTCTTCATGACGTGAGTGGTCTTCTGGTTCGGTAGGAGGGCAATAGATGTTCTTGACTACCTTCCTCCATGACTATTTTGAAGCAACCAGAGTATTCAGTTAATGCACCCAATGATAAAAAAGGTGTTGAATGCCTAAACCTACCCAGTCAATGGGGTTGTACATGGAGAAACCGTCCCGACAACGTAGACAGGTGAAGTCTTCTTCCTCTCCTTTATAAAGGCCCATAAGTATGGCAGTCAATGCGGCTTGGTTATTCGGACCCTTTCACGTATAGCGAGACACGTCGTCCTCCCTGTTGTAGTTCCATAAGGGACCCACTCTGGACTGAAGAGGCTGGATATCTCGCTTTATCGCAATAGCCATGACTTCAACTATGTAGAGTCCGGAATGGGTCAACAATCTAACCTTGCTGACTGATCTCATCACTTCTACACTATCCTCTTGTCTGGGGGACTTAGGGCGCCAGCTAAATAGCTTCTTTAAAGGGGCGCTGAAGAATTCAGGAAGCTCGCACCGAACTGGGTCCGGAAGAGGAACATCCTCAATGTAGAACCATTCCGAAGACCATTCGTCGGACCCCCTCTTTGGAGTCCTGACTGGGTAAGCGGATATGGCTATGCGCCATACTTTGGTGCCGCCCACTTCAAATATGAGCTCTTCGCCCTAGTGGCAGGGTACGAGGCATAAGAACTTTTTCCACAGTTCAAAATGAGCCTCACAACCTAAAAATAATTCGCAAAGGGTGACAAAACCAGAAATGTGCAGAATGGAACCTGCTATGAGGTTGTGCAGTTGGATCTCGTAATATTCCAGTAGACCCCTGAGGAAGGGGTGGATCAAGAATCCTACGCCCCTCAGAAGGAACGAGATGAAGCACACCCTCTTCCCTTGGCTGGGATTGGGGAAATTCTCTGCCAATGCATCATCTCCTGTATGAAGACTAGATCCGTGGGGGGAAGATATCCTTGCGTCTGGAGACAATTGAGCTGAAGATGGGATACGGAACAACTTTGCCAATCCCGCTCTTGAGGGCTATGAGGACGCGAGGAGGAGCCAGGGACACTAGACATGGTTTGAATTTTTTTCCCGTGGTTTGCTCTGCTGCTCTTGGGGCAATGTGGGATGGCGTTTTGGAGATCTAACCTCGTTATATTGGCACTGCCTGTGCCTACCAAAAATATTAAAATACAAAGGTAACAGACCTTTCGCATTCACTCAAACGCATGGAAATCGAGGCGACCAGAGGAAAGAATCATAAAGACTGGACATAGAAGCCGATGCCGGACTATTATCGAGAGTATGATGGAGAACCCGCCTTGCAAAGCCGAAGACTTATATCCGCATACTGCATCGTTATTCAAGGCAAGTTCAGGGGCTACTGAGGGAGTCCTGGATTCGAGGGTCCTCAGGTGTCCGGCCAAGGAGTATGGGTCAGGTTGGATGGGTCGTACAAGATCAAGCTGAAGATTATCCTCTGTGTCCGGATGGGACTTCTCCATACGTAAACAACAAGATTAGAGTCTAGGTGTTTCCTTCCTTGATGAACCGACCTTGTACAAACCCTAGGCCCCTCCGATGTGTATATAAACTGGAGGGGTTAGTCCGTAGAGGCTATTTTCATTACCGTCATCGGAATACTCATAGGCTAGACATCTAGGGTTTAGCCATTATGATCTTGAGGTAGATCACCTCTTGTAATCTTCATACTCTTCGAATATAATCAAGCAGGAGTAGGGTTTTACCTCCTTTAAGAGGGCCCGAACCTAGCTAAACACTGTGTCCCCTGGTCCCCTGTTACTATTGATCCTTAGACGCACATCTTGGTGATATGTCCATTCTGCATCATGCTTTTATATCAATATTTATTGCATTATGGGCTGTTATTACACATTATATATCAATACTTATGGCTATTCTCTCTAATTTTATAAGGTTTACCATGAAGAGGGGGAATGCCGGCAGCTGGAATTCTGGCTGGAAAAGGAGTAAATATTGGAAACCTATTCTGCACTACTCCAAAAGACCTGAAACTCCACGAAACTTATTTTTGGATTTAATAAGAATTACTGAGTGAAAGAAACACCTCAGGGGGCCCACACCCTGGCCAGGAGGGTGGGGGCGTGCCCACCCCTACTGGGCATGCCCCCTATCTCTTGGGCCCCCTGGTGGCCCCCCGGTGTCCATCTTCTGCTATATGAAGGATTTTATCCTCAAAAAAATCGTGGTCAAGCTTACGGGACGAAACTCCGCCGCCATGAGGCGGAACCTTGGCGGAACCAATCTAGAGCTCCGGCAGAGCTGTTCTGCCGGGGACACTTCCCTCCGGGAGGGAGAAATCATCACCATCGTCAACACCAATGATCCTCTCATCGGGAGGGGGTCACTCTCCATCAACATCTTCACCAGCACCATCTCCTCTCAAACCCTAGTTCATCTCTTGTATCCAATCTTGTATCCAAAACCACAAATTGGTACCTGTGGGTTGCTAGTAGTGTTGATTACTCCTTGTAGTTGATACTTATTGGTTTACTTGGTGGAAGATCATATGTTCAGATCCTTAATGCATATTATTACACCTCTGATTATGAACATGAATATGCTTTGTGAGTAGTTACGTTTGCTCCTGAGGACATGGGGTGAAGTCTTGCTATTAGTAGTCATGTGAATTTGGTATTCATTTGATATTTTGATGAGATGTATGTTGTCTTTCCTCTAGTGGTGTTATGTGAACGTCGACTACATGACACTTCACCATTATTTGGGCCCAGAGGAAGGCATTGGGAAGTAATAAGTAGATGATGGGTGCTAGAGTGACAGAAGCTTAAACCCTAGTTTATGCGTTGCTTCGTAAGGGGCTGATTTGGATCCATATGTTTAATGTTGTGGTTAGGTTTACCTTAATACTTTTGTTGTAGTTGCGGATGCCTGCAATAGGGGTTAATCATAAGTGGGATGCTTGTCCAAGTAAGGACAGTACCCAAGCACCGGTCCACTCACATATCAAATTATCAAAGTATCGGACGCGAATCATATGAGTGTGATGAAACTAGCTTGACGATAATTCCCATGTGTCCTCGGGAGCGCTTTTCTCATTATAAGAAATTGTCCAGGCTTATCCTTTGCTACAAAAAGGATTGGGCCATCTTGCTGCACTTATTTACTTTTATTGCTTGTTACTCGTTACAATTTATGTTATCGCAAAACTATCTATTACCTACAATTTTAGTGCTTGCAGAGAAAACCTTACTGAAAACCGCTTATCATTTCCTTCTGCTCCTCGTTGGGTTCGACACTCTTACTTATCGAAAGGACTACGATAGATCCCCTACACTCGTGGGTCATGAAGACTCTTTCTGGCGCCGTTGCCGGGGAGTGTAGCGCTTTTGGTGAGTGGAACTTGGTAAGGAAACATTTATATAGTGTGCTGAAATTTTCTATTACTTGTTACTATGGAAACTAATCCTTTGATGGGCTTGTTTGTGGCATCTTTGCCCTGACCAGTGGAGCAAAGAGTTGCTCCTCAACCTACTGAAAATGTTCACTTTGAAATTCCTTCGGGTATGATAGAGAAACTTCTAGCTAATCCATTTGTAGGAGATGGAACATTGCATCCCGATTTACACCTTATCTTTGTGGATGAAGTTTGCGGATTATTTAAGCTTGCATGTATTCCCTATGATGTTGTCAAAAGGAAGGTCTTCCCTTTATCTTTGAAGGGAGATGCATTGACATGGTATAGGCTATGTGATGATACGGGATCTTGGAATTATAAACGATTGAAGTTGGAATTTCACCAGAAGTTCTATCATATGCATCTTGTTCATCGTGATCATAATTACATATATAATTTCTGGCCTCGCGAAGGAGAAAGCATCGCTCAAGCTTGGGGGAGGCTTAAGTCAATTGTATACTCATGCCCCAATCATGAGCTCTCAAGAGAAATGATTATTCAAAAAATTTATGCTCGGCTTTCTCTCAATGATCGCACCATGCTTGATACTTCCTGTGCTGGTTCTTATATGCTGAAGACTATTGAATTCAAATGGGATTTATTGGAAAGAATTAAACACAACTCTGAAGATTGGGGTTCCGACGATGGTAAGGAGTCAGGTATGACACCTAAGTTTGATTGTGTTAAATCTTTTATGGATACCGATGTTTTTCATGGATTTAGTTCTAAATATGGACTTGACTCTGAGATAGTAGCTTCTTTCTGTGAATCTTTTGCTACTCATGTTGATCTCCCTAAGGAGAAGTGGTTTAATATAATCCTCTCATTGAAGTAAAAGTAGTTACACCTATTACAGTTTAAGAAAAGACTATCACTTGTAATGATCCTATTGTTCCTATTACTTATGTTGAGAAACCACCTTTTCCTGTTAGGATAAAGGATCATGCTAAAACTTCGACTGTTGTTCGTAAGAGTAATACTAGAACTTATACACCTCCTGACCAAATCAAAGTTGAACATAGTATTGCTATAGTTAAAGATCTCTTGGATGATAATTTAGATGGGCATGTTATTTATTTCTGTGATGAAGCTGCTAATATTGCAAAACCAGATGCTAAGATACATAGACCCGTTGTAGGCATGCCTGTTATTTCTGTTAAAATAGGAGATCATTGTTATCATGGCTTATGTGATATGGGTGCTAGTGCTAGTACAATACCCTATGATTTATATAAATAAATTATGCATGACATTGCACCCGTTGAATTGGAAAGTATTGATGTTACTATCAAGCTTGCTAATAGAGATACTATTTCACCGATTGGGATTGTTAGGGATGTTGAAGTCTTGTGTGGGAAGGTTAAATACCCTACTGATTTTCTTGTTCTTAATTCCCCACAAGATGACTTTTGTCCCATTATATTTGGTAGACCCTTCTTGAACACTGTTAAAGCTAAGATTGATTGCGAAAAGGATGTTGTTACGATTGGATTAGATGATATGACTCATGAGTTTAACTTTGCTAAATTTCGTAGACAACCCCGTGATAAAGAAATACCTAGTAAAGATGAAATAATTGGTCTTGCTTCTATTGCCGTACCTCCTATACTGATCCGCTAGAACAATACTTGCTAGACCATGGAAATGATATGTTTATGAAAGAAAGAAGGGAAATAGATGAAGTGTTCCTTAAACAGGAACCTATTCTGAAACATAACCTTCCCGTTGAAATTCTAGGGGATCCCCCTCCACCCAAGGGAGATCCCGTGTTTGAGTTAAAACCATTACCTGGTAATCTTAAGTATGTTTATCTTGATGATAATAAAATATATCCTATTATTATTAGTGCTAACCTTTCAGAGCAGGAAGACGAAATATTATTGAAAGCTCTGAAGAAGCACCGCGCTGCTATTGGATATACTCTGGATGATCTCAAGGGCATTAGTCCCACATTATGTCAACACAAAACTAAAGTGTAGGAAGGTGCCAAACCAGTTAAAGATCCTCAACGAAGATTAAATCCCAAGATGAAAGAAGTGGTAAGAAAGGAGATACTAAAGCTCCTCGAGGCAGGTATAATTTATCCCGTTGCTGATAGTGAATGGATAAGCCCTGTCCATTGTGTCCCTAAAAAAGGAGGTACTACTGTTGTTCCTAATGATAAAGATGAATTGATTCCGCGAAGAATTATTACAGGTTATAGGATGGTAATTGATTTCCGTAAATTAAATAAAGCTAGTAAGAAAGATCATTACCCTTTACCTTTTATTGATCAAATGCTAGAAAGATTATCCAAACATACACATTTCTGCTTTCTAGATGGATATTCTGGCTTCTCTCAAATACCTGTGTCAGCGGAAGATCAATCAAAAACTACTTTTACTTGCCCTTTTGGTACTTTTGCTTATAGACGTATGCCTTTTGGTTTATGTAATGCACCTGCTACCGTTCAAAGATGTATGATGGCTATATTCTCTGACTATTGTGAAAAGATTTGTGAGGTACTCATGGATGATTTCTCTGTTTATGGATCCTCTTTTGATGATTGCTTGAGCAACCTTGATCGAGTTTTGTAGAGATGCGAAGACACTAGTCTCATCTTGAATTGGGAAAAGTGCCACTTTATGGTTAATGAAGGCATTGTCTTGGGGCACAAGATCTCTGAGAGAGGTATTGAAGTTGATAAAGCTAAAGTTGATGCTATTGAAAAGATGCCATGTCCCAAGGACATAAAAGGTATAAGAAGTTTCCTTGGTCATGCCGGTTTTTTATAGGAGGTTCATTAAGCACTTTTCTAAAATCTCTAGGCCTCTGACCAACTTATTGCAAAAAGATATTCCTTTTGTCTTTGATGATGATTGTGTAGAAGCATTTGAAATACTTAAGAAAGCTTTGATCACTGCACCTATTGTTCAGCCACCTGATTGGAATTTACCTTTTGAAATCATGTGTGATGCTAGTGATTATGCTGTAGGTGCTGTTCTAGGGAAAAGAGTTGACAAGAAATTGAATGTCATCCAGTATGCTAGTAAGACTCTTGACGCTGCCCAGAGAAATTATGCTACTACTGAAAAAGAATTCTTAGCAGTTGCATTTGCATGTGATAAGTTTAGACCTTATATTGTTGATTCCAAAGTTACTATTCACACTGATCATGCTGCTATTAAATATCTTAGGGAAAAGAAAGATGTTAAGCCTAGACTCATTAGATGGGTTCTCTTGCTCCAAGAATTTGATTTGCATATTATTGATAGAAAGGGAGGTGAGAACCCAGTTGCAGACAACTTGTCTAGGTTAGAGAATGTTCTTGATGACCCACTGCCTATTGATGATAGCTTTCCTGATGAACAATTAGCAGTCATTAATGCTTCTCGTAGTGCTCCTTGGTATGCTGATTATGCTAATTACATTGTCGCTAAATTTATACCACCTAGTTTCACATACCAGCAAAAGAAAAAGTTCTTTTATGATTTAAGACATTACTTCTGGGATGACCCACACCTTTATAAAGAAGGATTAGATGGTGTTATTAGACATTGTGTACCTGAGCATGAACAGGAACAGATCCTAGGCAAGTGCCACTCGGAATCATATGGAGGACACCACACTGGAGACAGAACAACACATAAGGTATTGCAATCCGGTTTTTATTGGCCTACTCTCTTCAAAGATGCCTGTAAGTTTGTTTTGTCTTGTGATGAATGTCAAAGAATTGGTAATATTAGTAGACGTCAAGAAATGCCTATGAATTATTCTCTTGTTATTGAACCATTTGATGTTTGGGGCTTTGATTATATGGGACCTTTTCCTGCCTCTAATGGATACACACATATTTTAGTTGCTGTTGATTACGTTACTAAGTTGGTAGAAGCTATTCCAACTAGTAGTGCTGATCATAACACTTCTATTAAAATGCTTAAAGAAGTTATTTTTCCGAGGTTTGGAGTCCCTAGATATCTTATGACTGATGGTGGTTCACATTTTATTCATGGTGCTTTCCGTAAGATGCTTGCTAACTATGATGTTAATCATAGAATTGCATCTCCTTATCACCCGCAGTCCAGTGGTCAAGTAGAGTTGAGCAATAGAGAGCTCAAATTAATTTTACAAAAGACTGTGAATAGATCTAGAAAGAATTGGTCCAAAAAACTTGATGATGCATTATGGGCCTATAGAACTGCATACAAAAATCCTATGGGTATGTCTCCGTATAAGATGGTTTATGGAAAAGATTGTCATTTACCTCTAGAACTTGAACATAAAGCATATTGGGCTATGAAAGAGCTCAACTATGACTTCAAACTCGCCGGTGAGAAGAGGTTGTTTGGCATTAGCTCACTTGACGAATGGAGAACCCAAGCCTATGAGAATGCCAAGCTATTCAAAGAAAAAGTCAAACGCTGGCATGACAAAAGGATACAAAAGCGTGAGTTTAACGTAGGTGATTATGTGTTATTATTCAACTCTCGTTTAAGGTTTTTTGCAGGAAAACTTCTCTCTAAATGGGAAGGTCCTTACGTTATCGAGGAGGTCTATCGTTCTGGTGCCATAAAAATCAACAACTTCGAAGGCACAAGTCCGAGGGTGGTGAACGGTCAGAGGATTAAACATTATATCTCAGGTAATCCTGTCAATGTTGAAACTAATATTATTGAAACCGTAACCCCGGAGGAATACATAAGGGACACTTTCCAGAATGTTCCAGACTCCGAAAAGGAATAGGTATGTGGTACGGTAAGTAAACCGACTCCAAAACAATTCTAAAGTCAATTTTTATCAGTTTTGGAATATTTAAGAATTTTAGGAAGAAAGAAGTAGTCCGAGGAGGACAAGGCCTCCACGAGAGTGGAGTGCGCGCCCACCCTTACTGGGCGCGCCCCCTGTCTCGTGGACACCTCGTGTGCCACCCAGACTCCGTTTTCTTGCATGCTACGTATTTTGGTCGGTAAAAATTCATTATATAATCTTCCGAAAGTTTTGACCATCGTATCACGCAGATATCCCCTGTTTTCGTTTCGAGCTGTTTTCTGTTACAGATCTAGAGAATCATGGCATCTCCAAGTGCTCCCAAGGACAAGTTTTTCGAGAGGGTTATCAACCCCTATCTTGCGGAGGTGCTGCAACACCCTCAAACCATTGAGATGCATGAGGGGGTGCTACACATCCGCGATGTGGAGGGACCAAGGCATACCGGAAGCGTGGAGACAAAGCTCGAAGCCGTGGAGAAGCAAGTCTTCAAGTGCCAAGGGATGGTGGAGCATGGCTCAACGCCAACCAGATGATGATCATGGAGTTCACCAACCACCACAAGCTAGATGCCAAAGTCATTGGGGAAACCATCTTCAAGCTTCAAGAGAAAATCGAGCACCTCCAAACCCAGATCTATGGCCTGCAAAACCAGAACTATGAGTATGAATATAGATTCAAAAGGATGAGTTTAGCTGCAAATTTAAGGATCTCGGAGACTCGATCATCCTTTTATGATGGTGAGCCTATGCCTTGGAAGATGGACGACAAGCCTACAACATCAACAATTCCTACTTCATCAGCTCCTAGGACATAATCACATGGGTATGGGGGAGGTGCCCCGATATCGTATCACCATCACACTCCTATCTTTACCGTTTTATTTAGTTCGATCCTTTTAGTAGTATCTTGATCTAGTAGATTTAATTTTTGATATCAAGTAGTTTTGAGTTTGCTTTGTGATCTATTTATGTAATCGAGTCCGTGAGTTATCTATAATAAAGATTAGTGTTGAGTCAAGGGCTTTTCTATCTTGCTATGATCTTGAGAAAAATAGAAAGAAAAGAGTTCATATTGATCTAATGGATAGTAATGACTTCACACATAGAAAGTATGAGGCTTAAAAGTTGTTGAGAGTTGATAAACATAGTTTTGGTCATCGTTGCAATTAATAGGAAGTAATAAGGAAAGAGAGGTTTGACATATAAATATACTATCTTGGACATCTTTTATGATTGTGAGCACTCATTAAGTATGACATGCTAAAAGAGTCGATGTTGGACAAGGAAGACAACGTAATGGTTTATGTTTTCTCACATCTCAGTTAAAGTATATTGTCATTGACCTTACAAACATGTTGAGCTTGCCTTTCCCCCTCATGCTAGCCAAATTCCTAGCACTAAGTAGAGATACTATTTGTGCTTCCAAATACCCTTAAACCCAGTTTTGCCATAAGAGTCCACCATACTACCTATGGATTGAGTAAGATCCTTCAAGTAAGTTGTCATCGGTGCAAGCAATAAAAAATGCTCTCTAAATATGCATGACTTATTAGTAAGGAGAAAATAAGCTTTATACGATCTTGTTATGGAAGCAATAAAAGCGACGTACTGCATAATAAAGGTCCATACACAAGTGGCAATATAAAGTGACGTTCTTTCGTACTAAGATTTTGTGTATCCAACCCCAAAAGCGCATGACAACCTCTGCTTCCCTCTGCGAAGGGCCTATCTTTTACTTTATGTTCTTACTTTATGTTTTTACTTTTTACTTGAGTCAAGGTGATCTTCACCTTTCCCCTTTTTCACTTTATCCTTTGGCAAGCTCCTCGTGTTTGAAAGATCATGATATATATATCCAATTGGATGTTCGTTAGCATGGACTATTATTGTTGACATCACCTAAAGGTGAATACGTTGGGAGGCAACACAATAAGACCCTATCTTTCTCAGTGTCCGGCTGAAACTCCATAACCACAAGTATTGCGTGAGTGTTAGCAATTGTAGAAGATTATATGATAGTTGAGTATGTGGACTTGCTGAAAAGCTCTATTCTTGACTCTTTGTGATGTTACGATAATTTGCAATTGCTTCAATGACTGAGATTATAGTTTGTTAGTTTTTAATGAAGTTTCTGAACCATATTCGACATTGTGAATTGGTTGTTACTTGAGCATAAGAATTCATATGACAAAATCTCTATATGTTGCTGTTATAATAATGATCATGATATAATATCATGAGGGCATCATAATATGACATGTTTCTATTATAATATGACATTGTGAATTGATTTTTACCTTTGTATGCGGGCAATGTGGGATGGCGTTTTGGAGATCTAATCTCGTTATATTGGCGTTGCCTATGCCTACCAAAAATATTAAAATACAAAGGTAACAGACCGTTCGCATTCACTCAAATGCGTGGAAATCGAGGCGATGAGAGGAAAGAATCATAAAGACTGGACATAGAAGCCGATGTCGGACTATTATCCGGAGTATGATGGAGAACCCGCCTTGCAAAGCCGAAGACTTATATCCGCAAACTGCATTGTTATTGAAGGCAAGTTTAGGGGTTACTGAGGGAGTCCTGGATTCGATGGTCCTCAGGTGTCCGGCCAAGGAGTATGGGCCGGGTTGGATGGGTCGTACAAGATCAAGCTGGAGATTATCCTCCGTGTCCGGATGGGACTTCTCCATATGTAAACAGCAAGATTAGAGTCTAGGTGTTTCCTTCCTTGATGAACCGACCTTGTACAAACCCTAGGCCCCTCCGGTGTGTATATAAACTGGAGGGGTTAGTCCGTAGAGGCTATCTTCATTACCGTCATCGAAATACTCATAGGCTACACATCTAGGGTTTAGCCATTATGATCTTGAGGTAGATCAACTCTTGTAATATTCATACTTTTTGAATGTAATCAAGCAGGAGTAGGGTTTTACCTCCTTTAAGAGGGCCCGAGCCTAGGTAAACACTGTGTGCCCTGGTCCCTTCTTACTATTGATCCTTAGACGCACAATTTGGTGATACGTCCATTTTGCATCATGCTTTTATATCAATATTTATTGCATTATGGGCTGTTATTACACATTATATATCAATACTTATGGCTATTCTCTCTTTTTTATAAGGTTTACCATGAATAGGGGGAATGCCGACAGTTGGAATTCTGGCTGGAAAAGGAGAAAACATTGGGAACCTATTCTGCACTGCTCCAAAAGACCTGAAACTGCACGAAACTTATTTTTGGATTTAATAAGAATTACTGAGCGAAAGAAACACCTCAGGGGGCCCACACCCTGGCCAGGAGGGTGGGGGGCACTACCACCCCTAGTGGGCGCGCCCCCTGTCTCCTGGGCCCCCTGGTGGCCCCCAGATGTCCATCTTTTGCTATATGATGGCTTTTACCCTGGAAAAATCATGGGCAAGCTTACGAGACGAAACTCGGACGCCACGAGGCGGAACCTTGGCGGAACCAATCTAGAGCTCCGGCAGAGCTGTTCTGCCGGGGACACTTCCCTCCGGGAGGGGGAAATCATCACCATCGTCATCACCAACGATCCTCTCATCAGAAGGGGGTCAATCTCCATCAACATCTTCACCAGCACCATCTCCTCTCAAACCCTAGTTCATCTATTGTATCCAATCTTGTATCCAAAACCACAAATTGGTACCTGTGGGTTGCTAGCAGTGTTGATTAGTCCTTGTAGTTGATACTTATTTGTTTACTTGGTGGAAGATCATATGTTCAGATCCTTAATGCATATTATTACACCTATGATTATGAACATGAATATGCTTTGTGAGTAGTTATGTTTGTTCCTGAGGACATGGGGTGAAGTCTTGCTATTAGTAGTCCTGTGAATTTGGTATTCGTTCGATATTTTGATGAGATGTATGTTGTCTTTCCTCTAGTGGTGTTATGTGAACATCGACTACATGAAACTTCACCATTATTTGGGCCTAGAGGAAGGCATTGGGAAGTAATAAGTAGATGATGGGTTGCTAGAGTGACATAAGCTTAAACCCTAGTTTATGCGTTGCTTCGTAAGGGGCTGATTTGGATCCATATGTTTAATGTTGTGGTTAGGTGTACCTTAATACTTTTGTTGTAGTTGCGGATGCTTGCAATAGGGGTTAATCATAAGTGGATGCTTGTCCAAGTAAGGACAGTACCAAAGCACCGGTCCACCCACATATCAAATTATCAAAGTATCGAACGCGAATCATATGAGTGTGAAGAAACTAGCGTGACGATAATTCCCATGTGTCCTCGGGAGCGCTTTTCTCCAGGCTTATCCTTTGCTACAAAAAGGATTGGGCCATCTTGCTGCACTTATTTACTTTTATTGCTTGTTACTCGTTACAATTTATGTTATCGCAAAACTATCTGTTACCTACAATTTCAGTGCTTGTAGACAAAACCTTACTAAAAACCGCTTATCATTTCCTTCTGCTCCTCGTTGGGTTCGACACTCTTACTTATCGAAAGGACTACGATAGATCACCGACACTTTTGGGTCATCACTTGGGACCCCTACCCGAGATCTGCCGGTTTTGACACCGACAATAGCCTCCACACAAAATCTAATCATTACACAATTTTGTCCCATCTCGGTGGCACCGATTGGTAAACTCGATGGTACCAATCAGTACAAAAATATGAACGTTAGGAATCTCAGTGGGAACAACTCGGTGGGACCGATGTGCTATGGCTTAGGGCAAACTTTACCTCGGTGGCGTCGAAGCATCTACCCAGTGGAACCGAAGTGGAGCAATAAGCAACCGAGAATCGGTCAAGCGAACTCGGTGAGACCAATTGCAACAACTGGTGAGACCAAAATAATTGCAAAGAGTCAAAGAGCGCTGGCAAGGCCATCTCGGTGAGACCGAGATCCGTATCTTGTGACCGAACTGTTAGGGTTTCTGGGAGTGCCTATGTCAAGATGAACTCAGTGTCTATGAAAATACCGGTGCGACCAAGTTTGGAACATATTTGGATAGAGAAAGTGATTGAGGGATTTGGAGCAATATCACTATGCACTTGAGCAAGTAGACCATTAAGCAACACCTCATCCCCTTTTAATAGTATTGACTTTCCTATGGACTTAAT
Organism: Triticum aestivum; assembly: GCF_018294505.1. Classification (NCBI taxonomy): domain Eukaryota; kingdom Viridiplantae; phylum Streptophyta; class Magnoliopsida; order Poales; family Poaceae; genus Triticum; species Triticum aestivum. The sequence goes on along the minus strand of NC_057813.1, from coordinate 540,038,554 downwards.
GTGATCTTGGATCACTAAAATAGAAATGAAGAGTCTTGAGCTTTTGCCAATCCTTGTCCTTATCATTTTGAGGGGTCCACATATGTAGTCCATGCATGCCAATCATTGAACATCCTGAAATATTTATCTTGAATGGATATTAGTTCAATGAGTTATATGTTGTTGTGGATTACCAAAACCACCCAGGGATTAGTTGCACTTTCAATCTCCCCCTTTTAGGTAATTGATGACAGCATATAGATCAAAGCTTTGACAAATGATTAAATAAATGAAATACATCGTCGCTCTGAAAGGTATGTGATAAGAAAGATCTCCCCCTAAATTTGTGCATTATTAAAAATTTGTGTTTGAATGCAAATGCACAATCGATTAGGATCATGGGTCACTCTTCCATGTCACATACATCTTGGTGGTGCGCACAAAATGATATGTGTGAAATAACATGCACGCATCACCAAAGACATAAGTGAATGATCATACATAAATAGTGGTAGGAATAAGCATTAAGCACACATTAAGCAAAATATGATCAACCACATAGGACAAACAAAGTATCTCACAAGCATCATGATCAAGTAGCATGAACCAAACGAACATAGTAGCAAAAACGCGAGAAAAACCAAAGAGCAAAAGAAAGATACTCTCTCTCTCTCTCTCTCTCTCTCTCTCTCTCTCTCTCTCTTTCGAAACCTAATGATCTATACAATTTCTCCCCCTTTAGTAACAAGTACCTAAAATCTCGAAAAGGTATAGAGTTATGCGTCTCTCTAGGCACGATCCTCCAGAGCTCCTGGAGGTGTGTTCTGGCTAGTGGCTCCTGTGTGCGTAGATGGCGTTGAGAGAACTGCGTCCACAAATGCTTATGATGATGTTTGCTGAACTGGTGGTGTAGACACTGGAGCAGTGGCGGCAGGTGCAGAGTGAGTGGTCCTCGTTTCTGCAACTGGCACGGCTAAAGATTTAGGTGCCCTTGGCGCAGTGTGGAACCTCTTAGTGGTAGGTCTCTCATCTCCAATGTCCTCTGCACCGATTCTAGCATCAACATCTGCATGTAGCTTCTCCACAACTGTCTGAAGCTCTGTGATCATCACATCAAGATCATGAATCTTTGTCTCGACAATCTGCTCTAGACTCTCCTGGTTCTTGGAGATGTTGGCCAGACTCCTCTCAATCCTTAGGGTATCCTCTAGAAGATATATCATCTGATCATTCTTTGACTTGAGGTTTGCTATGGGTGCATTGAGAGTTGTGGCTTCTTGAGTTGCTTTTGCTGCCTGGATCTTCTCTTGAGCCTCAACAGATGTGGGATGTGAAGAATCCATCACAACCACATTATCCTTGAACACATGCTGAAGAGAGAGATGTTCATGATCAAGTAGATATGTACTCATTCCAACTTTAGAGTTGATGAGCATCTGAATGTGTGGAGCATATCCACAAGATCTCTTCTAGTCAGCGGTTGTCCTCTTGATTGTCTCAACAATCGAACTCATAACCTTAAACTTCTGAGGGGTGTCAAACAAATGGAGCAATTTGATGGAGTGGCCACATATCATCTTGTCATCTCCAGACTCGGGCAAAAGAGTGTCCTCGAGATAGTGTTTGTGGTGGCCTAACCAGCTAGAAAATGATATATAGAACCAAGCTTATGACTCTCAAGATCTCTGGGAGGGATTTCCTTGCACATGTTAGCCATGGAGTTGTGGTCCATCCTGGGCTTCCCGTACACATCAATGTCGTTCTCTTCTTCCTCGGGGGCACCAAGTTCAACCCACTCAGAGATTGTTGAATGGTACCTATGTCCCTCAATCATCCAAACAATCTTGCCATCTAGATAGAAATGAGCTGCGAAATAGAATTTCATAATCATCTCATCATTCCATTTGGTGAGCTTCTGACCAACGAACTCATCAACACCTACAAGCTTGAAGCTCTCATGAACATGGGGGAAATAGTCTTCATTTGCATCAATATATTTCCAGTCCACCCATTTCATGTCACTAACTATTGGCTTCTTATCAAGCAGCACTGTCTCATAGAAATCTTGTTGCTCTCTGGTGTGAAAGCGATGGTCACAAGCAGTCCTCCTCCTGACTGAATATGGATCACTACAAAAAATACACTTCCATGATGATACGTGTTTGTCACAGTAGGTCACGTTTTCTGTCATGCATGTACATCAATGATGATTTTATGATAGAATCAAGATAGTCATACCTGTGCTGTCATAGAAGTGTTCTACGACATTACCAAAATTATCATCACGGGAGTGTCCATTTCCATGACGATAAATCGCGCATCATAGAAGTGCTTTCGTCAAGGGTGACCAACACGTGGCATCCATCATAATGGCTCGCCGTTAAGCTATCGGGTCCAGTTTTGGATCCGATAACCCGTTAACAGCCCCGACCAATGGGGATTTCCCAGGTGTAAAATCATCATTGGCTGGAGGAAACACGTGTCGGCTCACCGTTGGGACAGATGTCATCCACTCATAGGACCGAAGGCGCCTATGATACGTTGACACGTGGCATGACCCAACAGAGGACCATTCCTGTGAAAAGGCCGGCCCCTTTGACTTGGTAAAAAGGTGGCGGGACGGCCCACGAAAAGCATGTTAATGATATGTTCGCATATAGCCCATTTACATCCCGCTAACCCGGGGTCCGTTACGACCTATCCGGATTAGGCCCAGTAGTGTCATCTGGGCCGTCCAATATGATTCTAGCCCGTTTTAACTTTCGGCCCATGTATGGCCCATGACCTCTTTCGGCCCATATGAGGCCCTTTGTAACTCTTGGCCCATTAACGACCCGTGATGAAACTGGCCCGTAATGGACAGTGTATCACTTTATACCCATTAATGGCCCATTATGCCATTGGGCCATTTCCATCCCATGTTATCTTTCGGCCTTCTCAGGGCCCATTTATTCTTGGGCTCATTTCTAGCATTTGGTTACTTACGGCCTGTTACTGTAATTTTTTGCTTGTGGGCCAAATTTAGCCCGTGGTTACAGTCAGCCCGTTTGTGGCCCATTAATACGTTGGGTCGTTTTCATAGTGTCATCAAATACGGCCGATTAACAACGGCCCGTTATGGTCAGCCCATGAATGGACGATTCCAAGTCTAGCCCGTTTACGGCCATAATGCGGTCTATTATTGGCCCATGTTTGGCCAATCGATCATACGACCCGTAGAAGGCCCATTGATGATACGACCCATAGAAGGCCCATTGTTTCTATGCCTCGTAGAAGGCCCATTGTTTCTACGACCCATAGAAGGCCCATTGTTTCTACAGCCCGTAGGAGGCCCACTGTTTCTACAGCCCGTAGGAGGCCCAGTGTCACTACAGTAAATATGTAGCACATGGTTATTGTGGCCCAGTTTTAAAAAATATGCGGCCACTAGCAAACTGCAGAAAAAGAACTGCACTGACTACAAGCAAACAAATAAACAAGACAACAAGGAAGTAAATAAGCAAGCAACTTACACTAGGCTATCACGACTAGTGCACATATTACATCCACTGGGCATCAAAGTTCGCCACCAGTGCAAATATAGGGAACAAAGCAGCATATCATATACACTGGTTGTCAAAGTTGGCGACCAGTGCAAATAAACACCGCAACAAAACAAGTCCAAAACTGAAACCACTTCAGAAGATCTCAAGAAACAATATCCTGGGTACACGTAATGCCGGCAAGATGCTTAGCAAGCTTATTAACTTTCTCTTGTTTGGCACTTAAATCCGCCAGCGCTTGCTATTGCACCAGAAAGTATGCATCTGAATTTTGCAGGGACTTCCTCAGTCCTTCAGCTTCCTATCGCAGCACATCTGATCGATGTATTTCAACTTGAAGTTGAGACTCAAGAAGACGAACTGATTCAGGGAGCGAGTTCGAAGAGCTTGTGCCAGTAGTAGTGGCCAGTAACTTGAACACTACATCAAGACAGGACTTTTGGGTTCTCTCACTAGTGGCAAGATAGTTTTTATCAGCTTTCTTGTAGACCAATAGGGATGTCTCACTATCTTGAACCTTATTTGTATTACTTCCTTTACCATTGCATAACGGGGTAGTGTTCTCCAAATTTTGTCCGCATTCTAAAAGAGAAACAAGTAGACACATCACAAGTTTACCATGTTGTATATGAAACTCATTTTGGTAAATCAGTTCAGTAGTAAAGTGGACAGGATAACAACATGAAACAAACATATATCTATGTACCACGGTCACTTTATGGTCTATATCATTCTAGTTTTTGTTGCCAAATCAAGATAGAGCCACAATTCAAATAATATTTGTTCAAGACAAAGCAGAATAGACAGAATATAAGTGTGGGAAACTATAGAGAAATAACAACACTTATAATGGGCATGACATGAGAACATAACTATTTATTCAATTGAAACTGAAATCAACATAGAGCAAGTTACAATAGCAAACCAGTTAAAGAAACAGGTTTAAAACATACCTGTTGCTCCATTGGAGTTTTAATTCCATCCTTCAAATTTGAAAATAGTTGGTATGAGTAAATACAGTGATGCAAGAGCAAAGGAGTATGAACCATAGCTACAAAACCTGACCTAAGAACAATTCTTATTCTACAGAAGGGGTGTAGCTGGTTCTCTGTCCAACTGGGTAGGGGTACAATCTGCGAGAGTCTGGGTTATGTGTGGTGGGGCTGGTTCTTGGGCAAGTACAACTGTGGTTCTATCTGCATAAACTGGTAGCACTATCTTTCTGAAGACCGTGTTGTTACTCCCTTAGATACTGCCATCACCCTCTCCAATTCAAATGGCTGATAAACAAGAAAAGTAATTGAATGTACAGACATTGTATGATAGACAGGTGCAACGGATAGTGCGGAATAAAAGAGGGCATGAAATAATTCACATTTATGTTGTCTAACCAAACAGGATATCATGACACAATTTCACATATATGATGGCTAACTAAACAGGATAGCATGACACAATTTCAAAATATGATGACTATGTAAACAGGATGACATGATATAACTATATAATGTGTTTATTAAATAGGTTGGCATGCCATAATTCACATACATGCCGCCTATGGAAACATGGTAGCATGATATAATTCACGGATAGAATGACATAATTCAAAATATGATGACTATAAACACTAAACAGGATGAGATGATATAACTGTATGATGTCTTTATTAAATGGGTTGCCATGCCATAATTCAGATAGATGCTATGTATGTAAACATGATGGCATGATATAATTCAAATATATGATTTATATAGTAAGCAAGTAAGCAGATGGCAATCCATATATGATGTAAAAACTAAGCAATGCAAGACAATATGCATGACATGGGTAATATAACCCTGCCAAGTTTGAGCATAGACCTCAGGGGGGGAATAGGACTAGTCATCAGTCTCTAAATCCTCCTCTGAGGAGCTCTCTGTAACCAGCAAGATGTCTGCTTCAGTAGGTAGCATTGTCTGCTCTGAATACCTTATTTTCACTCTAGATACTTCCATCACCGCTTCAAATGGCTGATGCACAGGAAGAGTAGTTGAATATACAAACATTGTCGATAAATGGAACATGTAATACAAAAAAAATGATAGAATGGTATAATTCACATACATGATGATTGGCTAAACAGCATGGGATTGCATAATTCACATATATAATGCCTTTGCAACAAGATAACATTGCATTATTCACATATATAATGTCTTGCAACAAGATGGCAATGCATAATTCACATATATGATAATTAGACACTAAACAGGTGGCATTCACACAAAGCATGTCTAAACTAATCAAATGACATAGCAATGTGATACGTCTCCAACGTATCTATAATTTTTGATTGTTCCATGCTATTATATTACCTGTTTTGGATGTTTATGGGCTTTATTTTACACAATTATATCATTTTTGGGACTAACCTACTAACCGGAGGCCCAGCCTGTATTGCTGTTTTTTTTGCTTATTTCAGTATTTCGAAGAAAAGGAATATCAAACGGAGTCCAAACGGAATGAAACCTTCGGGAGTGTGATTTTTGGAACGAACGTGATCTAGAGGACTTTGAGTGCAAGCCAAGAAGCAGCCGAGGTGGCCACGAGATAGGAGGGTGCGCCCCCTGTCTCGTGGGCCCCTCGGGCGGCCACCGACGTACTTCTTCCTCCTATATAAGCCTACGTACCCCAAAAACATCCAGGGAGCCACCAAAGAAATATTTCCGCCACCGTAACCTTCTGTATCCGTGAGATCCCATCTTGGAGTCGTCACCGGCGTTCTGCCAGAGGGGGAATCCACCATGGAGGGCTTCTACATCAACAACATAGCCCTTCCGATGAGTTGTGAGTAGTTTACCACAGACCTTCGGGTCCATAGTTATTAGCTAGATGGCTTCTTCTCTCTTTTTTGGATCTCAATACAATGTTCTCCACCTCCCTTGTGGAGATCTATTCGATGTAAACTCTTTTTGCGGTGTGTTTGTCGAGATCTGATGAATTGTCGGTTTATGATCAAGTTTATCTATGAATAATATTTGAATCTTCTCTGAATTCTTTTATGTATGATTGAGTTATCTTTGCAAGTCTCTTTGAATTATCGGTTTGGTTTGGCCTACTAGATTGATCTTTCTTGCCATGGGAGAAGTGCTTAGCTTTGGGTTCAATGCTGCGGTGTCCTTACCCAGTGACAGAAAGGGTTGCAAGGCACGTATTGTATTGTTGCCATTGAGGATAAAAAGATGGGGTTTATACCATATTGCTTGAGTTTATCCCTCTACATCATGTCATCTTTCTTAATGCATTACTCTGTTCTTATGAACTTAATACTCTAGATGCATGCTGGATAGCGGTCGATATGTGGAGTAATAGTAGTAGATGCAGGCAGGAGTCGGTCTACTTGTCACGGACGTGATGCCTATATACATGATCATGCCTAGACAATCTCATAATTATTCGCTTTTCTATCAATTGCTCGACAGTAATTTGTTCACCCACCATAATACTTATGCTATAAGCCTCTAGTGAAACCTATGGCCCCCGGGTTTATCCTTTATCATACAAGCTTTCAATCTAGTTTTATTTGCATCTTTATTTTCTGCATCTAAATTATAGAATACCAAAAATATATTTATCTTATCATATTATCTCTATCAGATCTCACTTTCGCAAGTGGCCGTGAAGGGATTGACAACCCCTTTATCACGTTGGTTGCGAGTTCTTTGTTTGTTTGTGTAGGTTCGTGGGACTTGTGAGGAGCCTCCTACTGGATTGATACCTTGGTTCTCAAAAACTGAGAGAAATACTTATGCTACTGTGCTGCATCACCCTTTCCTCTTCAAGGAAAACCAACGCAAGCACAAGACGTAGCAAGAAGGATTTCTGGCGCCGTTGCCGGGGAGGTCTTCGCTCAACTCAAGACATACCAAGTACCCATCACAAACTCATCTCCCTCGCATTTACATTATTTGCCATTTGCCTCTCGTTTTCCTCTCCCCCACTTCACCCTTGCCATTTTATTTGCCCTCTCTTTCCCAATCTCCTCTCTTTTCGGCTTGCCTTCTTCTTCCTCTCTCTTTCGCTCGCCTCTTTCCGTTTGCTCGTGTGTTAGATCGTTTACCTTATTGTTATGGCTAGTCCTCCTATCCTTGTTATTACTCCCGAACATGAAATTCTCAATTTTAAGCAAAGGGAGGGAGAAAATTTAAAATATGCTTGGCATAGAATTTGCAATGCTCAAAATAAATCCACTAGGAAGCTTTCTACTTCCGTTCTTCTTCGCAATTTTTATGTAGGCATTACTCCTTGGAATCGATGTGTTCTTGATACTGTTGCCGGAGGGGATTTCTTGAATAGCCACACGTTTGAAGCCTATAATGCTATGTTAGATTTGTTTGGCCCACCACCTCTTTTGGTTAACGGAACTGTTTTAACTTTGGAACATGTTATGCAACGGCTTGAGATCATTGAAAATAAAATTGCCACTGTTGACTTAATTGAAAATTTGGATAAAAAGATTCATAATCAAATTACCCAATACGGATCTAGGGTTGGAGTTACTTTGAAAAATCTTAAAGAGAAAGAACCTATAGTTAATGAAAAAATAGATCTAGATTCTGCAAGAATCGGTAAACTTGAGGATATCATTACTAACGTAGCTTCTGCGTTTTCTTCCATGAAAAACACTCCAAAACCCCCTACCAAAACTGCCAAGTTTATTTATGTTCCTAAAAATAAGGGTGAAACTTCTAATAAGGGAGACACGGATCTCAAATCCATAAGTGTTCATCCCAATTGTCTCTCTATCGTTAAAGAATCTTCTGCTACAAACGAATTTCTTGAATTTTTGCCTAAAGGTTTTATCATTACTAAAAAGGGAGAAATCCCTAAAGATTATAAGTGCTCTATTGAGGAATCAAGTACCAAAGATGGCACTACTTATATCTATCTTTGCTTTTATGCCTAGCTAGGGGCGTTAAACGATGGCGCTAGTTGGGAGGCAACCCAATTTTCTGTGTGTTTTTTGTTTTTGTTCCTGTTCAGTAATAAATTTTGCATCTACTTTTTGTTTAGATGTGTTTTCATGTTTTATTTAGTGTTTGTGCCAAGTAGAACCTATAGGATAACCTATGATGATAGTTGATTTGATTCTGCTGAAAAACAGAAATTTTGCGCTCACGAGAAAACATTCAATAAATCACAGGAACGAGATTTTGCATTGATTATTTTTTCTGCTGTTGAATAAACAAAATTTTTAGGACTTGCTATTTTGGTAGGATTTTTAAGGTTCCAGAAGTTTGCGTTAGTTACAGATTTCTACAGACTGTTCTGTTTTTGACAGATTCTGTTTTTCGTGTGTCGTTTGCTTATTTTGATGCATCTATGGCTAGTATGTAAGGGTATGAACCATAGAGAACTTGGAATACAGTAGGTTTAACACCAATATAAATAAATAATGAGTTCATTACAGTACCTTATGTGGTGGTTTTGTTTTCTTTCACTAACGGAGCTTATGAGATTTCCTGTTGAGTTTTGTGTTGTGAAGTTTTCAAGTTTTGGGTAGAGATTTGATGGACTATGGAATAAAGGGTGGCAAAAGCCTAAGCTTGGGGATGCCCAAGGCACCCCAAGATATTCAAGAATAGCCAAAATCCTAAGCTTGGGGATGCCCCCGGAAGGCGTCCCCTCTTTCGTCTTTGTTCATTGGTAACTTTACTTGGAGCTATATTTTTATTCGCCACATGATATGTGTTTTGCTTGGAGCATCGTGTATTATATTAGTCTTTGATTTTTAGTTTACCACAATCATCCTTGCTGTAACACACCTTTTGGGAGAAGCCTACTCGGTTGAAATTTATTAGAATACTCTATGTGCTTCACTTATATCTTTTGAGCTAGATAGTTTTGCTCTAGTGCTTCACTTATATCTTTTAGAGCACGGCGGTGGATTGTTTTTGAAGAAATTTTTGATCTCTCATGCTTCACTTATATTTTTTTAGAGTCTTTTAGAACAGCATGGTATTTGCTATGGTTATAAATTGGTCCTAGAATGATGAGCATCCAAGTTGGGTATAATAAAAACTATCATAGGAAGTGAATTGGATGCTATGATCAACTTGATACTTGATAATTGTTTTGAGATATGGAGGTAGTGATATTAAATCATGCTAGTTGGGTGATTATGAATTTAAAGAATGCTTGTGTTGAAGTTAGCAAGTCCCGTAGCATGCATGTATGCTTAAAGTTGTGTAACAAATTTGAAACATGAAGTGTACCTGGCTTGTGCATCCTTATGAGTGACGATCGGGGACGAGCGATGGTCTTTTCCTACCAATCTATCCCCCTAGGAGCATGCGCATCGTGCTTGGTTTTTGATGACTTCTAAATTTTTGCAATAAGTATATGAGTTCTTTTGACTAATGTTGAGTCCATGGATTATACGCACTTTTACCTTTCCATCATTGCTAGCCTCTTCGGTACCGTCCATTGCCCTTTCTCACCTTGAGAGTTGGTGCAAACTTCGCCAGTGCATCCAAACCCCGTGATATGATACGCTATATCACACATAAACCTCCCTATATCTTCCTCAAAACAGCCACCATACCTACCTATTTATGTCATTTCCATAGCCATTCCGAGATATATTGCCATGCAACTTTCCACCGTTCCATTCATCATCATCATGACATACATTACTTTTGTCATATTGCCATTGCATGATCATGTAGTTGACATCGTATTTGTGGCAAAGCCACCATGCATAATTTTCGTACATGTCACTCTTGATTCATTGCACCATCCCGGTACACCGCCGGAGGCATTCATATAGAGTCATATCTTGTTCTAGTTTCGAGTTGTAATTCATGTGTTGTAATCAATAGAAGTGTCATGATCATCATTATTAGAGCATTGGAAAAAAAAGAAAAAAAAGAAAGGCCAAAAAAAGGGGAGGCCAAAGAAAAAAAAAGAAAAAAAAGGGCAATGCTACTATCTCTTTTTCCACACTTGTGCTTCAAAGTAGCACCTTGTTCTTCATGTAGTGAATCTCATATTTTGTGCTTCAAAGTAGCACCATGTTTTTCATGTAGAGAGTCTGATATGTTGTCACTTTCATATACTAGTCGGAATTTTTTATTATATAACTTGGCTTGTTTATTCCTACGATGGGCTTCCTCAAATGCCCTAGGTCTTCGTGAGCAAGCAAGTTGGATGCACACCCACTAGTTTTCTTTTGTTGAGCTTTTCATTCATTCATAGCTCTAGTGCATCCGTTGCGTGGCAATCCCTACTCCTCATGTTGACATCAATTGATGGGCATCTCCATAGCCTGTTGGGGATATAACTATTAGGTATGACCCGCCAGGAGGGGTCGGGTTATACCTATAAGCATTCTTGAAGCCCAACGCTCAAGGTTGAAGACGGCGGCTTAGAAGGGCCCAAGGCCCAGAGGCGACTTAAGGCCCGTAGTGATAAACCGCCGTATAAGTGTGACTTGTATTGTAAAAGACAAGAAAGATTAAGAGACCGAGCCGGATATTGTTTATAAGCTGGCCGGGACTCTGTAAACCCGCTGGGCGTCAACCTCAGTGTATAAAGGGACAACCCGGCGGCGGTTTAGGACAAGTAACAGCAACTCGAGACTTAGGCAAAGCGTATTTGCTCCCTGGTCATCGAAACCCCGATAATCCCATCACAACTATACGTAGACTTTTACCTTCATCGTAAGGGGCCAAACTACTATATAACTCTTGTGTCTCTTGTCCCGATTAACCCCTTCAATCTTCCTGGTCGCGATGGCTCCACGACGAAGTCCGTTCCTTAGGACATCTGGCGTGACAATTCCACGACAGTTGGCGCCCACCGTGGGACAGCGCACGATGGATTTGAGTTCTTGAAGGGCAGCTTCGAAGGGCTCAAGGGATACGCTGTAGGCCGGATGACCAAGAGGCGTCGCGGGAAGCTCTACATCGACGATGCAGGCTGGGGCCTCGACACCGGCTCGATTGAGTACGGGTACCAGGTCCCCTTCAATGGAATCCACGTCTTCATCGGCAAGATTGGCGAGCCGGGCCCTGAGCCGGACATCTGCACCGACCTCGTCGAGACGGCTCAGCATGCAAGACCCGCCCGAGCTCCGCCAGCTATGAATCGTGCCTTCGTGGGATGCGTCCACGGAGGACCTTCCGAAGGATCTGCCTCTGGTGGTGAGACGGCCATCTACTTTGATGATGAGTCGTCCACAGGTGATACGGATTCGTTGTATCAACTACAGGACGACGGGCTTGGGGGTTGTTCCGATGGCAGCAGTATTCTCGACTGCCTTGAGCCGCCGAGCAGGGTTGGGATCTTCATGGCCGGCACACAACCTGTCCAAGATTCCACAGATGCAGCAGCCATAGCCTCCGGGTCAGCAGCAACCGGGGCAGGAGGCCCTGTGCGCTCGCTGGCTTAGGTGTTGATGGATCTCACAGACAAGCTGACCACCCTGTTAACCGCCGTCGTTAACCCGATGGATCAGGCTCGTCATGATGCAGAGGTGGCGCATTTAAAATTGGATATGGCACAGGCTAAAGAAGACCTACCAGTGGAAGATGTCAGGATCACCGCAGAGAGGGTGGCTCTGGATCTCCAGGCTCAGCAGATCCAGGCACATACCTTCCAGCTCACGCAGGACCAGAACGCGGCTGATGAGGTCATGCGGAGGAGGCATCAGAAGACTCAGTCTAGACTCCCCCCGGTTTATGATCCTCAAAATCTTTTTCACACACCAGGGGCAGGGCCCAGTAACCCGTCGTGGCTTTCTCGGCGTACAGGCAACCCACCGTGGCTCTCTCCACGCGCAGGAGCAGATCATGTTGCGACACCCGGAGACGGCGCGCCGGTTCAACCGCAGGTGATGGGACCCCCTCGCGTAAACATGGCACCGCCTCAGTATGTACCCACACCCCCGGGTCACTATTCTAACCCGTTGGAGAACATGATAGCGGCATCTACACGATTGGCGGCTCTCCCAATTGATGGTGACTCTCCGGCGGCGGTTGAAACCCGCCGGGTCAGGGAACTTCTTCAGAGAGCTTTGGTACAGTAGGAGGCGTACTCATACAGTCGGGACAGGATCCACTCGACACCTCGTCCAAACCGAAGCCCGAGTTATAGCAGGCACATGGATTCGGTGGCTATTTCAAGCAACGTCAGACACCGTGACCAGCCAAGTGGGCTTAACCCGGCGCGTCATGAGGCTGTTAACTTTGTGGATCAAGACAGAATACGACAAGAGGCCGAGCAGGCGGCTCAATTAACAGCTTACCAGTCGTATCCGGTTTATCCGACGAGTTCTCTTGAGGCAGGTATAGCCACCAGGACTGGAGGAGTCCCCTGTCTAGTGCCGGCTCTATGTAACGAGTGCCTGCCCAAGGATTTTAAGGGACCTAGGAAGGTGCCGAATTACACGGCCGACTTACAGCCTGGGGCGTGGATTGTGAGTTATGAGATGGCTATGGAGTTGTTGGAGGTTAGTGATGCTGCAATGGCTAAATACTTCACCATGATGTTGGATGGAACTGCCCGCACCTGGTTGAAAGGCCTGCCACCTAATTCAATCAACTCTTGGGCGGAGTTAAAGGCCCGGTTCATGCAGAACTTCAAAGACACATGCAAGCAGCCCATGTCGATCGTGGATCTGACAAATTGCAAGCAAGAGGAGGGCGAGTCTACAACCCATTGGGTGCGCCGAGTTAAAGCCATAATACATTCATCTGATAAGATGGATGCCGGCTCTGTAGTCTTGGAGAAAAATTGCTGTTTCTTGCCTCTAAAACAAAAACTGGGCCGGCTCAAACGCGAGTGTAATGACATGGGCACGCTGATGGCGGCTCTAGTTAAGTACGCTGATTCTGATAGTACCAAGGATCCCGAGTCTGATGATGACAAGGCAGTGAAGGGAAAGAAGAACGGCAACGGCAAGGGCCCTCAGCACAACCCGGCAAATCAAGGAGGTAATAAACGTAAGGCTGACGGCAGTTTGGATTTCGTGGCTAACACCAGCGCGCAAGGTAATAACCAGTGGGGCAAAGGGAGGCCACCTCCCCGATCTGGCGGGTCAGGCCCCACACTTGAGCAATTGTTGAATGAACCCTGTCCGAGACACGGCACTCAGCAGAAGTCGGCTACCCATTTGTGGAAGGACTGTACGATCATGAAGGCCTTCAAAAATTCCAACATCTTTGATGGTAACAATGGGTAGGGCAGCGGCTCAGGTAGCGGCAGCTTTCATGGCCTGGGTGGCGGGTCAAATCCCAATTTCCAAAGTTCCCAGGGCAACCAAGGTGGATATAACCAACAGTCTAGTCAAGGCGGTCAGCAACAGGAGCAAGGTAGATACCAGAGCCATCCAAAAGCAGCTGAACGGTGGGCAATATCATGTGTTTACCACCAATTTATGTAAACAGGACCAGAAGCTTCATAAGAGGGCTATGAATATAGCTGAGCCGGCAATTCCTAGTTATTTGAGGTGGTCTGAGCAGCCTATCATGTGGAGTAGAGAGGATCACCTTCCCCGGGTTGATAATCCGGGTCACTTAGCCCTGGTGGTGGCCCCTCAAGTGGGTGGATACAAATTAACCAAAGTACTCATGGATGGAGGCAGCATCATCAATATCCTCTATTATGAGACTTTCCGTCGCATGGGGCTAACTGATAAGAACCTTAAGCGGTCCAACACTGTCTTTCATGGAGTCGTGCCCGGTAAGTCGGAGTACCCGGTCGGTAAGATCGAATTAGAGGTAGCCTTCGGGGATGAATATGACTCCAGAGCTGAGAAATTGACGTTTGAAGTGGTCAAGATCCAGAGCCCGTATCATGCTCTGTTTCGGGCGGCCGGCTTAGGCCAAATTCATGGCACAGCCGTGTTATGTGTACTTGCAGCTCAAGATGACGGGTCATAAGGGAACCATTACGGTGCACGGGAGCCGGAAGGTAGCCCTGGAATGTGAAGAAGGTGACACGGCTTATGCTGAGTCGGTCTATGCGATGGAAGAGTTGAAATTTTACAAGGACAATGTTAACCCAACAGACATGACATCTTTAAAGAAGCCAACCACAGAGCATGAGCCGGTCATGAAGTTTAAGTCGGCCGATGAGACTAAGCTTTTCGATTTTGTTCCAGGCGACTCATCCAAGCAGTTCAACATCAGTGCTAATTTGGATCCCAAATAGGAAAGCGCACTCATCGAGTTCATCCGTGAGAATCGGGACATCTTTGCATGGAAACCATCTAACATGCCAGGTGTACCGAGAGAACTCGCTGAGCACACTCTTAATATTGATCCAAAGTTTAAACCGGTCAAGCAGTTCCATCGACGGTTTAATGAAGAGAGGCGGAAGGCCATTGGTGAAGAAGTAGCCCGGCTTTTGGCAGAAGGGTTTATCATCGAAGTCTTTCATCCAGAGTGGTTGGCCAACCCGGTGCTTGTGCTTAAGAAAAACGACACTTGGCGTATGTGTGTGGATTACACGGATTTAAACAAGGCTTGTCCAGCTAATCCTTTTGCTCTCCCTCGTATTGATAAAATCATTGATGCTACGGCGGGTTGTGAGTGTTTGAGTTTTTTGGATGCTTACTCTGGTTATCACCAAATCAAGATGGCGGTTAAGAACCAGAAGAAAACGGCATTCATTACTCCGTTTGGAGCCTTCTGCTATGTTTCAATGCCTTTTGGGCTAAAGAGTGCCCAGGCGACTTACCAGCGATGTGTGCAGAATTGTCTTCATAATCAAATTGTGCGCAATGTTCATGCTTATGTAGATGACATAGTGGTTAAATCTAGAGAGAAGGAGACCTTGATTTAGGATCTCAAGGAAACTTTTGACAATCTTCGGGTTTACAAGATGATGCTTAACCCGGCCAAGTGTGTTTTTGGTGTGCCTGCAGGCAAGCTTTTGGGTTTTCTGGTTTCTAACAGGGGCATCGAGGCTAACCCAGAGAAGATTAAATCCATCACTTCTCTGGCCAAACCAGCATGTATCAATGACGTTCAACGTTTGGCAGGTCGTATCGCTGCCCTAAGCCGGTTCATAAGCCGGTTAGGAGAGAAGGCCCTGCCGCTATATCAAATGATGAAGAAGACAGATAGCTTTATTTGGAGCGACGCTGTGAATGCTGATTTTGACGATCTAAAGAGGCAGTTAGCTGAGCCGCGGGTTCTTGCCGCTCCCATTGACAAGGAGCCCTTATTATTATACGTAGCTGTTAATGCACATGCGGTCAGCGTGGCCATTGTGGTGGAGCGCAAGGAGGCTGGCAAGGAACACCCGGTTCAATGGACGGTTTACTATATCAGCGAGGTTCTGATTGAGTCTAAGCAGCGTTATCCGCATTGGCAGAAGCTTGTCTATGGGGTGTTCATGGCAAGCCGGAAACTTAAACGTTACTTCCTGGGCCACCCCATCACTGTGGTTAGTTCTGCCCCTTTAGGGGATATCATTCAAACAGAGAGGCCACAAGGCGAGTCGCCAAATGGGCCATTGAGCTTGGGTCTCATGGCTTAAAATATGTGCCACACACAGCTATCAAGTCCCAAGCGCTGGTTGATTTCATCAATGATTGGACAGAGCTGCAGATGCCTGAAGACAAGCCGGACAACACGTTATGGACAATTCATTTTGATGGGTCTAGGCAATTGGAAGGCTCGGGAGCTGGAGTTGTCTTGACTTCCCCTCGAGGTGATAAATTTTGCTATGTGCTCCTGTTGATGTTTCCCTGTACTAACAACACAGCCGAGTATGAAGCCTTACTCCATGGTCTCCGGATGGCTAAGGAGATGAACCTAAGCCGGGTACAATGCTTCGGCGACTCAGACCTAGTTGCTCAGCAGGTATCAGGCAAGTGGATTCTAAGGATCCTCTCATGGCGGCTTATCGCCGTGAAGTTGATGCAATTGCGGGATACTTCAAGGGTTATCAGGTGGAGCACATTGACTGAAGGAAGAACGAGGCGGCTGATGCTTTAAGCCGACTGGGTTCTCAGCGTAAACTGGTGCCGCCCAACACCTTTTTGGATGTTCTGCATAACCCTTCGGTCAAGTTACCTACAGAGGAGGATTTGGCGATTCCTGACCCGGAAGCACAGTTGGTGGCGGCTCTTCATGTCATTCCAGATTGGACGGTGCCATACCTGGCTTATATGACCCAGGGCGAGTTACCTGAGGATGAAACATTGGCCAGACAAATAACCCGGCGGTCTAAATCAATGACAATTGTCAATGGCGAGTTGCATCATTGCAGTATTACAGGGGTGTTTCAGCGTTGCGTCTCCCCTGAAGAAGGCCAAGAAATTCTACGTGAGATCCATGAAGGGGATTGTGGTCATCACGCCGGGTCAAAATCCCTTGTGGCCAAGGCCTTTCGTTATGGGTTTTATTGGCTGACGGCTCATGCTGATGCAGAGGATCTGGTCAGTAAATGTGACGGCTGTCAGAAGTTCTCAAGACGGGCTCATGTGCCGGCTCAAGAATTGAGGATGATTCCAATTACTTGGCCGTTTGCAGTTTGGGGGCTTGATATGGTTGGGCCTTTCAAAAGGTCCAAAGATAAAAAGACCCACCTCTTGGTGGCGGTTGATAAGTTCACAAAGTGGGTTGAGGCAGAGCCTGTCAGTAAGTGTGACACAGCTACGGCGATTCAATTCATGAAGAAGGTGATATTTCGCTTCGGCTTTCCACACAACATTATCACTGATAATGGCACTAATCTGTCTAAAGGCGCCATGGAGGAATTCTTTCAACGTGAGCATATCCAGCTTGATGTTTCATCAGTGGCTCACCCTCAGTCCAATGGTCAAGCTGAGAGAGCCAATCAGGAGATTTTGAAAGGCATCAAACCCCGGCTCTTGGTCCCTCTGCAGCGGATGTCGGGTTGTTGGGTTGAGGAGTTACCCTCTGCGCTATGGAGCATTAATACTACTCCCAATAGATCAACGGGTTATACACCTTTCTTCATGGTCTATGGAGCTGAGGCGGTTCTTCCTTCTGACATCCGTCATGACTCGCCTCGTGTGGCGGCTTATGTTGAAGCGGACAATGAAACGGCGCGTCAGAATGATCTCGACCTGTTAGATGAGAAGAGAGACTTGGCAGCAGCTCGCTCGGTGATTTACCAGCAAGACTTGCACCGGTATCACAGCCGCCGTGTCAAGTCCAGAGCCTTTCAGGAAGGTGATTTGGTCCTCCGACTCATCCAGGATCAAACTGATGCACACAAGTTATCACCACCTTGGGAAGGACCCTTTGTGGTCAGCAAGAACTTGAACAACGGGTCATATTACCTTATTGACGTTTGAGAGCGCAAAGACTCACGTAAGTCGGAGGAGGAGACCCGGAGGCCGTGGAATATTGCTCATCTTCGGCTCTACTATACTTGAGCCATAGGCTCCCCTGATGTACGTATTTTTGCCAATGTATATATTATGATAAATAATAAAGCAGGACCTCTGTCCTTGTTTCCCCCAAACCAAGGTAAATTTGTCATTATCATTGTCATTATTCTTTCATATGATCATTTGGGGACTGATTATGTTTAATCCAGCTTTACCCATTTGATCCGGCTTACGATTGTATTCGAATCCACCCGTTAAAAAATATGATCACTAGGGGGCTTCCTGTTCAAACATAGGTCGTATTCGAACCAAAGAGAACACAACTGTCGGTACCCTTTTGATTGGCACACTGCAGAGCTCACTTGGGGGCTTCTTGATCGTATTCGAATCATAGCTTAACCCCTTTGGGAACCGACTTTGATCATATTCGAATCAGAGTTGTTAAAAAACTCTCAAGGTCATTAGGGGGCTTCCTGTTCAAACATAGGTCATATTCGAACCAAAGAGAACACAGCTGTCGGTACCCTCTTGATCAGCGCAAAGCCAAAGCCATTGGGGGCTACATGATCGTATTCGAATCCTAGCTTAAACCCCTTTGGAACGGTTCACTGATCGTACTCGAATCAGTAGCCTTGACATTTTTTACTTCTCTCTTGATTTAAATTGCTTTGGAAACTCCCTTGTTTGACTTGAGATTTTTTCTGAGGTTTACAACTTTTAAGTATGCTTACTGTAACCCGGCTCAGTATTAACTGACGAGTTATTGATCCATTAGCATCATTATACCTCTAAAATTTTTCAGTATCCAAAGATTGGGTTATCACCCTTATTGACCGGGTCATATGAACCGGTGGTGCAAATTCAAGAAGTATTAACCATAAGTCTGTTGAAGGACAGCTTTCGAAACCTGATCAAGCATATGGTCAGCACATGATAAGTAACATGGATAGATATTGCACGGCTTAGATATTTACACAATGGTATGGCGACTTGCAAAAGATGGCTGAGACCATTTGAGAAATATGACGCTTTAAACCAGCTAATTCACTTGTGATTTCCTCCAGAGCCTTTTCTGCTTTCTCAGCTCGGCTTATCAGCGCGGTCTTTTCATCCGCCCAGGCTTTCTTTTCAGCTTCAAGTTCTTTTTTCAGTTTCTCCTATTCAAAAACACTGAATTCGAACTTATTGTTGGCCTTCACTAGTTCCATCTCTTGGAATTCAAGGCGGCTCTTTAGATTAGTCACCTCGGACTCAAGTTGGCTTGTGGTGACCTATACAAGTGCAAAGTTCAAGTCAAGCAAATTATTTATGCAATATTAAAAGTCCCAAGCATTTTGCAAGCAATAATACTTGGCACTTGGGGGCTAATGTCCCAAAGAGTTTTCTATGGCGGTTCATGTCACATCCCTGGTCCTGGTATGCAGTAGGCTAGCCCTTCATGTGTGCATCATGTTTAACTTTTCAAATGAACTTGAAATGAGGAATGTTCAAACCCTAGCATTAAAAAAGGAATCCACCAGGTTCAACTAAAATATTTTTCAGTGAACCCAAATGGCTTTAAAAAATGTTCATCGTTTTTGGAAAATGCTGGAAACAGCAACCAGAGGTGATGCACATTTTTGCATGACATTTTGGATTGTTGAATTAACACATATTGTATTTTGAATTGGAGCAAATAAATACTATAAATAATTTATTGCTCCAATAATTCTGATTTTTGTTGAGGGGCTTTGGAATAATCCTTTTTAGTCCCTGCAAAATTTATCGGAAGCAACAAAATTAGTTTGGTTCAAAAACCAAATTAAAACAAATGTCAGAAATAGAAAACAGAAATAAGAGAGAGAGAGAGAGAGAGTTACCTGGCGCTTACCTACAGCCGAGAGGCCCTTCTCTGTGCGGCCCATCTGAGCTGGCTGGCCCAGCCCACCACCGCCTCCTCCCTGTCATCTTCCTCCCTCGCCAGAAGGACGGAGGCGCGTGGCCGCCCCGCGCCGGCCACCTCCTCCCTCCCTGCCTGCCTGGCTCCTCCCCGGTGCTCCTAGATGACGCCACGGAGCGCCACGCAGCCCCTCGACTCCCTCTCACTCTCCTCCCGTCCTCATCCCCTCCTCTGGCCCTCTCTCTCGCAAGAACAAAGCGCAACCGAGTGCTGCCGCCGACGCCGCTCGCCACCACCGCAACCACCGCCTTCCCCTCGACCCCTCGACGCGTCCAGGAGATCCGCCACATCGTCCCCGACCTCTCCGCCAAGTCAAGCAAGTTGGGATGCACCGCAGCACCACCCTGTCGCCGTCTTCAACCTCGGACCGCCAGAGATCCCTCTCGCCGCCCCGCTCGCTCTGGTGTTTCCCCGAGCACTCCGAGGCCTCCTCTGCACTCGCCGTGAGCTCCTCTACCGATTCCCCCCTTCTCCCATGACCATTAGCTCATCGTAGCCTTCGTTTCCGTCGAGACCGAGACCTCACCGGCACCGGACTTGTCGCCGTCGTCGTTTTGGTTCGCCTCCCTCTAAACCGAGCACGCAGCCGTGCTCAGTGCACCCCCAGGAGGCCATAGAACCCCTCCGCACTCCCTATCGTGCTCCCTAACGCCGCCCCCGTGCTAATCCGAACTCCGGCCGCCGCCTTAGAGCTCGTCGTCGTCGGCTCCGGCCACCATAGGCCCGACAGCCACCACCACTTGACGCGTGCCTGCAAGAGCTCTCCAACGAGCCCAAGAACGGCCTCGTCCGTGCCCTGTGGGCGTTTTCCGAGCCGCGCCGCCGTCTCGGGCCTCGCCGGCGTCGAGTCGCCGGTGGGTTTGACCCCGCTGACCCGGGGTTGACCTAATTTGACCCCCCCTAGGGTCGCTGACAAGTGGGCCCCCGGCCCCAGCTAATCCTAGTTTAGTTTTTAATTAAGTCTAATTACTCTACTGACATTTTTAGTTAGTAGTGGTTTAACACTAATTAATTTAGATTAGTTAGTTAGTCACTGGCGTGTGGACCCCACACGTCAGGTTTGACCTGGACCGGCTCCGTAGACCCGCTGACGTCACACTGACGTCAGGCTGATGCAGTAAATCATTTTCTGGATTTATTCTTTTTAGGAAATTCCAGAAAATAGTATAAACTTCTAAAAATCATAGAAATTCAACCGTTACTCCAAATGAAATAAGTTATATATGAAAAATGATCAGAAAAATCCAATCTATCCATCTGTACCATTTTCATGCATGTTAGAACAACTTATAGCTGCTGTTTAGGACAAATCATATAAATGGCATTTGAATTTCACATATGGAGTTTGGATTGAACTTAGGGTTCAAACCAACTTCATTTAACTTTGTTGCTAGTTGCATTAGCTCAAAACACCAGCATGTTGCCATGTCATGATCATGCATCATATGGTGCATTGCATTGATTGTACTCTTCTTGTTCGCCGGTGTTTGTCCCCTCTCGATAGACGTGGTTCCGACGATGAGTTCGATGACACCGATGAAGAGCTATACTATCTTCAAAAGTGCAAGGCAAGCAAAACCCCCTTGTTCATTCTGATACAATCCCACTCTCTCGCTTCTGCTCTCTTTTACTGCATTAGGACAACAATGATTCAACTGTTACATGCTGCGGTAGTTGAACCCCTTTCCTCTGCATGACCTGTCATTGCCACAGTAAATAGATGAAACCCACTAGCATGAGTAGGAGTTGTTTGAGCCTACTCATCCATGCTTGTTTGTCATGCCTGCTACTGCTTAGAGTTGAGTCAGGTCTGATTCATCGGGGATGAATCAGAGGTGTGTGAACATGTCCTACTGTGTGTGAGCTAAGTGTGTGAACACGATTTGGTAAAGGTAGCAGTGAGAGGCCATGTAGGAGTACATGGTGGGTTGTCTCATTGCAGCCGTCCTCAGGAACTGAGTTCTGCGTTTGTGATCCATGAACAGCTACTACCACACATTGGGATCCTTAATTGACTCTCTCGACTTATTAATCAACTCGATCTCTGTCCAGGAGTTGCAACTAGTTTCTGGTGTTTGTAGGTAGTGTTAGTAGTCTACCAAGTGGCACCCGGTACAGGTGGGCTTGGGACAGACTAGGCACAGTGGCCTGGTGTACCAAGTGGCACCCGGATGGTGGACTTGGGAACCCTGCACACATCGTTTGGGGCCGTGAGCGACACCCCGGCCGGATCTCCTTGCGGATGGAACCCGAATAGGCGATAAACCTGGATGAGAGACTTGTGTGCTTAGTCAGGTCGTGGCCGACACCCTCGCTGGGCTTCCGCTTGAAGGTTGCCGAGTACATGCCGTGTAAACGGCGGTAAGTGGTGAGAGCGTGTGTGTGAAGAAGTACACCCCTGTAGGGTTAATATGATCTATTCGAATAGCCGTGTCCGCGGTAAAGGACTTCTCGTTGCCTATACAGTTCATAGACAAGTGAAAGTGGATACTCTAAAATATGCAAGATAAGCGTGAGTGCTATGGATGGCGTTCTCGTAGGGAGACGGGAGCGGATCCATAGTGGTGTATTGATATGGTGAATATGTGGACTCGTGTGCGCCACCTCAAAAGAGTTACTTGCAGTCGTAGTACAGGATAGCCACCGAGTCAAAGCTGGCTTGCTGCAGTTAAACCCCACCATCCCCCTTGTTGATAATGATGCATATGTAGTTAGATCTGATGTAAGTCTTGCTGGGTACATTTGTACTCACGTTGCTTAATTTATGTTTTTGCAGAGAGACTTCAGTCTCACTAGTAGTTCCACGTGGACTTTGACGTTTAGCTTGTTACCTCAGCTGCGATCTTGTGCCCTCGGCAGGATCTGGTAGTTAGTCAGGCTTCTCAGTCTTTTTCATTTGTAGTTGTCTGTACTCGACATGTTAAGCTTCCGCTTGTGCTTTGACTTGTATGCTCGGAGTGTTGGGTCATGAGACCCATGTTTGTAATATATCGCTCCTCGGAGCCTATTGAATAAATACTTGAGTCATAGAGTCATGTTGTGATGCCATGTTGTATTTGCACATATCGAGCATATTGTGTGTATGTTATTGAAATGCTTGGTATGTGTGGGATCTGACAACCTAGTTGTTTATGCTTGGTAGCCTCTCTTACCGGGAAATGTCTCCTAGTGCTTCCACCGAGCCCTGGTAGCTTGCTACTGCTCCAGAACACTTAGGATGGCCGGCATGTGTCCTTCTTCGTTCCTGTGCCTGTCCCTTCGGGGAAATGTCACACGGTGTCTACTGGAGTCCTGTTAGCCTGCTACAGCCCGGTTTATCGGAGTCCTGCTAGCCCAGTTGCTACAGCCCGGATTCACTCGCTGATGACCGACACGTTCATTGCTGGGTCATGTATGCCTGTCCCTGTAAGTTAGTGCCACTTTGGGTTCACGACTAGCCATGTTAGCCCGGGTTCTTTGTCATATGGATGCTAGCGGCACTATCATATACGTGAGCCAAAAGGCGCAAACGGTCCCGGGCCAGGTAAGGTGGCACCCGTGGAATACCGTGCGTGAGGCCGCAAAGTGATATGATGTGTTACATGCTAGCTCGGTGTGACTTAGGATCGGGGTCCTGACAGTTCATCAGATGGCGATTTATATGAGTAACTCCCAAGCATTTTGCAAGCAATAATATTTGGCACTTGGGGGCTAATGCGTATTGCGCTTCATAGAACCATAAGAATTTTTCTATATCAAAGAGTCGGCTCAACCATATTGGTTAAGCCTCCCCTTGGGGACTACATGGTAAGCCGGAAATTTCTTCTTTCTTTATGTTGTTTTACTTGTTTCTAAGTCTACAACATAAGTATCATAAGCAGCAGACTTGGGGGCTAACATACTAAAGGATAATGAACAAGAAGGACCGGGTTATACCTCGAATTTGTGATGCGTCTGCTTGACCATGTCAACCTCGAGGTCCCGAATGTTGTGCACTTGATTCATAAAGCCAGAGAATATATCTCCAATGCTCATATGAGCATAATTAGCAACATCCATCTTGACTCGACGCTGGCCCAGAAGTTCTTCCTTGGCAGAACATTTAGCTAGCACAGTTTGCCTCCTCGGCTCAGCATAGCCGGTTCTGGTGATCTTGACATCAACATTGGAAGGATCATCTGTCCGGATTGGGCTTGGAGGCTTGGGATTTTCTGAGTCATCAAGAGCTTGGTCAGTGGGCAGGTCAGTAGAAGGAGGTGGCACATCTTGCGCTGGTTCAGGTGGCGGCTCATGAGTGCTTAAGTCTGGCAGTGACTCGCCGGAGGAAGGAGAAGTATCCTGATAATCCGAGTCAGAGGGATCGAGTGGTTGACGAAAGAGACCCGTCAAAGGATAAAACTTGTTTAAAGTAGAGGTAACCTCATTTCGGTGTTTCCTTGGAGTATTTGGTAAGCTGGAGGATAGCTCCATGTCTTTGCTGGTCCGGGTCTGCCTCCGGCTCTCATGAATTTGTTGCTTCAAAAGAAATGGAGGATCGTGATGAGCTAGAGGATGAGAAAATCTTACTTTCCGGGTCACCCTGCGGATTTTCTGTCTTGGCAAAGGCTCGGAGTTGGAGGAAAGGATATTTACCTCATCAACCTTGCTCTGGCTTGTCCTAGTGTCCTCCTGCTGATAATCAGTGTCAATAAGATGATTAAAAAATAAGCCAAGAGAGTCAAGGGCTACCTTTGACTCAGAAGAGTCCGATAGCCGAAGTAGGTAAGAGGCGGAGACTTCAAATAGATCATATATTAATTCTCTCTCTCTAAAAATATAGAAAAAAGGAGTCTGTGCGGCGAGATCCGCCATAAAAGGTCCAAGCCATAGCAAGTGAGAAGCTATCCGGCTTAATTCTAACATAATTACCCTAATTTAGCTGGCTCTTTGTGGTATTTGAATATTCTCCAAGAATTCTGGTGCATTTACTGTTATTGCTTCTGTAAACATAGTAGCTACATAATCCCACCTTGTTACATAAGGTAAGTATTGTATAATAGTTTGGTTTTCTGCGATTTTTTCCATTCCTCTGTGTAAATAGCCTAATATGGGTTCACAATCAATAACATCCTAACCATCGAGAGTAACAATCAGTCGAAGAACACCATGCATTGATGGGTGTTGAGGGCCCATATTGACTATCATGAGATCTTTTCTTGTAAGCGGTAGACTCATATCCTTTCTTCCTTAATTCATTATTCCATGAAAATGGATTATTCCATGAATTGCTCAAAGCGAGGCTCATCAAAATGAAAAATCTAAGACTACTATAAGACTACTAAGAAAATAATAAAACAAGAAAAAATTTTGAACGATTAAATTACTGCTCCCAAATATTCAACTAACCAATTAATTTCCTTTGTATTTGATGAAATGTTGCAATGGGCAACCTTGGACGCAAGATACATGAAACAAAAGCTGGAAGCTTCATAGCATTGTACAAATTTATCTCGCTGACAAATTACAGTACGTACTATACTAGTACTATGTAAAGAGTTAGGTGTCGCACGGTGTCCAGAAAAATATGATGATAGTGTGAGGTGGGCCATGTAATCACTGAGCGTGTGTGTTTTCACTGCTCTCACACTCCTCCGCTGTAAGAATGGAGAAAATTGTAATCTAGTAGTACCTCCTTTCGCCGAAAGCGTGGGACATCCAGCAGTCCTACCACCTCAGTAATAATGACCAGTGAGCCGTCAAATCACATAGACCCAGTAGTAAGTTGGATGGACGAAGCAACCATCACTCTTGAATCCGCTTCTCCCTTCAACGTAGGCGCCAGTGAGAGGTCGTGTCCTCTCTGCCCGGGCATGAATGCAGCACCGATTCTTTGGAGCGATGCTGATCGTTTCGGGCGGGAAGCGCGCGCGGGCGATGGAGGGGCTTTGGGTGGGCCAGGCTGGTCAGGAGCGGGCATGGTAGTTGTCCGCCTATCCCGACTGGATGCCCGGAAATGAGAGGATGCACCGACTCTTGCGGCTAAATCATACACTACACACCATCTCTATGTAGGAGTAGGTTGATGTGTCGCTCTCTCTAACACACACATGCTGTTAAACACACACACGCACACACACACACACGCACATGCACACACAGGTTCATAGAATAGGAATATCGTGCGAGTGCGAAGCCATAGGAAGTGAGATACAAATGGAGTACGTACAAGAAGAGAAGATGTGACGAATATTCCATCAAACCTGGACTGAGGAGTAGTACTCCCTCTGTCTAGGTGTTAAGTCATCTTACGAAAATCAGATATTCCCAAAATGTTTAGGCGCCGTCCATTAACTTCGCATCTCAATCCCCTCCTGGCCTCATTGCTAGCGAGCATTGTTACTTAGGGAGTGTCTAGATCCTTAGCAAGAACAGCTTATAGCCTAACCGGGCAAGGTTAGGCATTTGGAACTGTTAAAATATGTTAGCTTTTGTGGGCCAGCTAGCTTGGGTCGGCTAGAAAAACCGTCCTAGCTCAAGAGAGACAGATCGGCTCGCTTCCGACAGCAAACTTCACGTACTACCTCCGTCCTGGTTTATTGGTCCCCATTGTATTTCGTGTCAAATTTTGACCATAGATTGAACTAACAAAGTGTTCGTGGATGTCACAAAAAATTATATCATTGAAAACTATGTTCAAATACGAACCCAACAATATAATTTTTTTTGACATGCATTAACATTTTGTTAGTTAAATCTTTGGTCAAAATTTGGCACAAACTACAAAGGGGACCTATAAACCAGGACGAAGGTAGTAGTAACATAGACTAGTAACATATGCATGTTACTAGTCCAAGTTACTCACGACTATGACCAGCCTAAGCAATGTAACCAAACGCTCCTTACTCTGCCTTGTCATCTCCCCCGGAAACCCAATGCATGGAGCGCAACTACGCGTTGATCAGTCAAGAAATCAAAGTTGGCTTGCATGCGAGTTAATACGTGGCCCTGCATGGTAGCTAAACCAGGACGAAGGTAGTAGTAACATAGACTAGTAACATATGCATGTTACTAGTCCAAGTTACTCACGACTATGACCAGCCTAAGCAATGTAACCAAACGCTCCTTACTCTGCCTTGTCATCTCCCCCGGGAACCCAATGCATGGAGCGCAACTACGCGTTGATCCGTCAAGAAATCAAAGTTGGCTTGCATGCGAGTTAATACGTGGCCCTGCATGGTAGCTAAAACAACATCTCTTAGTTGTTGGGATTAATTGTTGCGTTTAGAGACAGAAATCAGGGCTTTGATTGGAGGAAGGACCGGTCAAGTTTCTCCTTCTCCTCCAATCCGCTTGCACCTTGGTCCCGCTGCACCTTCTAATGTGACTTATTACACCTAGACGGAGGGAGTAGTACGAGATACGGTGGCAAACTAACTTAGGTCGAATACAAGTGCCCAAAATTGTGTGCATGTTATACTAAGGATTCACTTAAAATAGTACGTGAGCGAACAGAGGGATCAATTGGACAGTGTTCATGAGCAGTAGCGAGATGTGTGAGGTAAGATACACCGCTGGCGCTTTTAATTTTTCTTATCAATTTTTTTGTTTCACCCTCTGACTGGTGGGACCCAACGTACTACGTGGAGAGAGGTAAGATGACTAAGCCTGCATTATTTATGTACTACCAACACTGCTTTAAATCCCAAAAGACCTTAGACTAGTCATAATGGATAGTAACTTAGACTAGTAACATGCATATGTTATTAGTAACATGCATATGTTACTAGTAACATGCATATGTTACTAGTCTATGTTACTACCTCTATAGTGGGGAGTAACATTGTGTGGTATCATGCAACACTTCATTTATTACATTGTAGACCCATTTTGTCTTGGTATGTGTGATGTTACAGTAACTAGATATGTTACCACATGCCTCTCTTTAATAGCCAAAACATGGCTCGATTCTTATTATGGTTATCAATAGCCAATATTATGATGGAGGTCTTCAAAGTCGCTTCGGCGCAATGGCTATTATTTTATTAATGGATATGATTTATTCTACAATGGAAGGAATAGTCCTGAGTCGCTGCAGGCTTACGACCCGACACTTGGGGGCTACATTATTCAAATTGAGGGTACATCAAATATGCTAGTCTCATGTTGCTGCAAGCATGCACCGTGACACTTGGGGGCTAATGCAAAGTCATTTTTGCTC
Source organism: Triticum aestivum (assembly GCF_018294505.1). Taxonomy (NCBI): domain Eukaryota; kingdom Viridiplantae; phylum Streptophyta; class Magnoliopsida; order Poales; family Poaceae; genus Triticum; species Triticum aestivum. Next base: position 540,010,568 of record NC_057813.1, on the reverse strand, counting down.
ATCTCATTGAAGACCCGACTCATCACATCGTAATGAGCCGGCCCTTGGGGGCTATCAATTGCTCCTGTCAACAATTCAAGGTACACAAGTCTTAATCCATTATATTGAAAGGTCCACTACTCAGTTGGTAGAGTACAAAGCTCTTAACCTTATGGACGTGGGTTTGAGCCCCATGGTGAGGGTTACATCATATGATATTATTTTCAATGAAGTATATATAAAGTCCCAGCTCAGTATTATCTTACTAAGCCGGCCCTTGGGGACTACATGTTGTTGTTCAAGTCTACATGATCATATTTATGAAGTCCCTGCTCATTATTGCATAATGACCCGGCACTTGGGGGCTACATATGTGGAATATTCAGTTTTATGACTAATGATTGAGATGAATAACCCAGATTTCTTCAAGGTTGCAACACTTATTGAAGCAAGTCCTAAGTTATCACTATGTTCTCCTCTTAAGACATGGGGGCTACAGGTATTATGCATATAAAGAGGGAACATCTTCAAAATTCTCAGCTTTGAGTAAATCAGGAAGATCAATTACATGACCCGGTGTCAACAACAATTATGACTCGACATCATCAGTCTTTTATAACCCGGAGATTTTGGAAATGATAACTCGGCAAGATCTACATCTTTAAGCCGGTTGAAAATCATATGAGTATATCAAGACCTATATTTTTTAACCAGCGCTTTGGAAGCCGACTCAAATGGATTATTTGTTTACAATATTTCTTCTACAAGCAAATTGATTGTGAAGCTGGTCTATTGACCCGGATTTTCTAGAAGAAGGAAATGACAAGGACTTAAGGAGGTTCAGGTGCCGGTTTACAAGAATTCTTAACCCGGAGCACAACCTGTCAAATTTGTTCTTGTGTTTATTTTGCAGCATAAGTTTACCATGGATAAATCCAAGCTAAACTTGGGTGCTAATGTCGGGGATATACCCTGCGGTGTAACCCGGCCGGAAGTATAACCCGACCGGAATTGGCGACTCACTGATGACCCGCCCTGGCTGGACGATACACTAAGTGACCCGCCCGATCCTGGCGACTTAAGGGTGACCTGGCAAGTGGATCAGAGGAGCGACAAGACCCGGGGGCCCAAGAGGCTCAAGGCCCAGAAGGCCGGCTTACGTTATGGTAGGCCAGCTTAAGAGGAAGAAAGCAAGACCCAGACTTGTACTCAACTTGTAAGAAAAGATAAACTAGTCCTAGTCCTACTAGGACTCCACATGTAACCCGCCCCTCTAACTTATATAAGGAGGGGCAGGGCTCCCCAAAGGGGAGAGGGAACAAGAACAATCTCTAGGGCTAGACACAAAGGGGGAGCCGGCTTACGGCGACTCCTCTCATGAGCATAATGAGACCTAGCCACAAACATCATGTAGGGTTATTACCGGATGATGTTTCCCGGGGCCCGAAGCTGTCTAAATCCTTGTCTTGCGTGTTGGGTCTCTCGTCCCGATCAACCCCTCTCAAGCTACCACATAGATGCGTTGGCCTCGCGACTAAGTCCTGGCACTAAGGACATCTGACGTGTTAATTCCACGACAGGGGGGCACCATACATTATGTGATAAACACATTATACATATGAGACATGGTTTAGATTATGAAGATCTAGCTAGAGCTTGAAATGTACTGTGATTTGAAATCAACATAAAGTGGATTCAAAAAATCGAGTTCGAGTTCATATAGTACACATAGTTCATATCTAACTCGAGAGTAATCATGTGATGTGCTGTGAAGATAATACACAAATGATGGTTTAACTTGACAATAATGATGATTGTAGATCTTATTAAAATAGAGAAACAAATTCAAATGGTTTGACTTCACAACAATCATTATTGTAGATCTTATTCAAATAGAGAAATGAATTCAAATTTAGTTCATATTGAAGCGGTAGTATATACATTTGAAATGCACTAAAACGTTCATTTGAGTAGCAGGTTGCATGCATTATACACGTAGGGAAATATTTTAATTGAACATAACATGAATTCAAAGTTTTGAATGACACTTGTAGTGCGAATTGATTTGGTACAGAACACGGGACTAGACTCTCTTGTGTGCTGTGAATTGATTTCTTTTTGATTTTTCATCAACGGAAGTGCGGATTGATTTGGTACAGTACATGTTAGGCTTGTCTAGAAATTTCAACCTGCGCCTTGTTACCGCGAAATATTTAAGATATCTTTGTCTAGTTGTGCTCCGACAACTCCCTCCATTTCAACCCGCGCCTTGCTATTCCAAAATTAGAACGCGCGTGAAAACTCCCACCTCCTGTGAAATCCCGACACGCGAAATTCCCGTGATACCCCTGAACTGAAAGAACCACCTAGCTCAAATCTGTGGGGGTACTTTCATAACTTACCCGAGATTTCGGACAAGTGTGTCCCTAAGCCATGGTTCCCCACTCCCATCCCATCCGCCCACCCATTCGTACACCGAGGCTGCGAAAACCCGCGAAGCCCCACACCCTCCTCCATTCGCCACCCAGCCGGAGCCTCTTCCCCGACGATGTTGCCCACAGTAACACCTCGACGTCCCTCATCCATTGTACCGGATGAGGATCCGTCGTCGATCTCGTCTCCCCGCCGGTTCAGCCACCCCGTCCTCCACCTCCAAGGAGCTGCCCCGATGTTCCCCTAGTCTTTCATGCCACCTTCATTCCCACAGCGCCGTCTTCACCTACACCACTGGAAGAGCAGCATCATCACCGTTTCCTCGGATGAAGATGCGGCCTAATCGACGCCACCAAAGAGGTTGTACACTAATCGCCGCATTTTCTTCTTGATCGATCTCACGGTGTTGCCGACGCTCGGTCCCGAGCCGACACGGCACGGCTCCATCCACAGCGGCGTCATCGGCCACTTCCTCCATGGCATCGCTCCCTCGGCGGCGACGTCCACATCAGTAGGAGTTGCTGCTGCTTTAGCTCTCGCTCGCGCTGCTGCTCTGCTCTTCCTCTCAGTCCCCTGCCTGGTCTGCTCTTGCTATTGCTCTTGCTCTTGCTCGCGTTGCTGCTCTCGCTCTTGCTCTTGCTTGTGATGCTGCTCCGATTTAGCTACACTTCAGTCGACTGAATCGACTTTTGGGTCAGTCGATTTTCAGGGGGTGGGGGTGGGGGGCTCGCCGGAGTTAAGGAAGAACCAGCCATAGCTGGGAGGGGGATTGCCAGAGAGGTACCTCACTATCTATCTTAGGGTTTAGGGTGGGGGCGATGGTCGCCGGCGGTGGTGGGGCGGTGGCGTGGGGATCGCCAGAGAAAAAGCTCAGCATGAGGGGGCCTAGATGGATGGGTGGGGCAGCGACGGACTGGCTGGGGAGTGGTTTCGGGGCGGGCGGGGCGGCGCACCGCCAGCCACGGGCGGTGGGGGGCGGCTGTTTGGCCGGTGGTGGCTGGCGGCTCAGGGGGTGGAGGTTGAAGATGAACTGCAGTTCCTTGATTTCATATCCAACGGCTGGAAAATCGACTGAATAGAGATGAAAAAGTCAGTCTACTGACGTGTAGCCTCACCTGATGCTGCTACACGACCAGCTGCCCTGGCTCTCGCATGCGCTGCTGCTGCCACTTCTACTGATTTTCTTCTACTAGTGCGTTCAGTTTTGATAGTAAAATTCAGTTTCGACAGCAAAATTCAGTTTCGACAGTTAAGTTCAGTTTCGACAGTTAAATTCAGTTTCCACAGTTAAGTTCAGAGATGAGCGGCTGATGTATTTTACATCTAGCACTTTGTGGTTATGTATTTTATGTCATCTATTGGAGATGCTATTAGATTCCACTCAGGTTAACATTGTCTCTCCTGTCCTGCTTCAGCCTCGGCGTCGTACAACTCATCGGAGCTACTCCAACGACGAAACCCTCCATCACAGCGGAGCAGTACCCCATGCTCCATCTCAAGATGCATAAGATCTTCTTCCCCTCCTCCAATAGCCATGTCAGCCGGATCATCCTCACCGACCAATCCAATCACGCTGAGATTGACATGGCTTCGGCAAAGAGGTTGTACACTTGTTGCATCTCTTTTTACTCTACATGTTATATATATTGTCCACTGAGCACATGCAATAACATGAAATACAATTAGTTTCTCCCACTATATGACAAGCAGTGATGTACCAGACAACTTAGCTATCCGTGATGGACTCTCTTGAATGCCATCATTATTTATCTCTACGCGTTTAAGTTGTGCATTTGTTGATGGGCCTGGGAGTTGAGCTAGTAGGGCAGTGGCCTGGGTCCAAAGTAGTAGAAGTAGCACAAAAACATTTTTTGAGTGTAGGCTTTTCCTTTCTCAAGCCCGCCTACTAAAATCGCCAGTGCTTGAAAGGAAAAGTGAAGGAAAAACATAGGAATTGGACATGCCAAATCTTACATTGAAGGCAAAGCTTGTCTGTTATTGAACTAAGTGATGAAGGGGAAGAACAAGCGGAAGAAAAAACAAAAATCAACTCCCGGTGCTGTAATGAAGCACTGGAACTGTGATGACACAAGTAATGATATAGTTTTGCATCTTAATTTATTGCTATGGCTGGAATGAGCAATTGTTTTGCCACTGATTTGATGCCACTCTTAATGTAATATGTAATTATCTCTACTTATGCAAACAGGGATCTTCTTTGAAGACACCATATATTTTAGTGGAACTGGACAAGAAGATCTTGGAAACATTAAAGTAATCAAGGAGTATATAGCAAGCATGGCAACCACAGTAGATAGCAACAGATGGTTCCGGAGAAGTGCTTGATCTGTATGCTCTACACAATAAGCCTCCTGACAAAGGTTGGTACTCGCCCACAGATTCATCCATATGATTGAGCTTTGTCATCTCTATTGGTGTTGTGCTACTGTTTAGATACTGTCATGAGAAAGTGGTATTGTTCTTGAGAAGTGCTTCATCTGTGTTGTTTTAAATATTTCCTTTCTTTTTTTTGAGTAAACAGGGATGCTAGCATTTAGTTGTCCTCTTGTCTTTGCACAATAGGATCATCCTCCTCTGAAGAATAATATGGATTACATGAAGTGACTAGTTCCGATTATGCCAGGATGAAGAAGCCATGTCTATCTTCTCATCAGAAGGAGCAGTTGAAGGATGGTTACATTACTCTCCACAAGACCAAACTAACTTCAGCTCAAAAGGACTGACAGATCTCCATTTTTTTGCTATGATGCGCAAGTACAATGTTGTTCTAGGATTCTTTCCGGTGACTTCCATTTTTTAAAAGTGTGCTCTACATGGACCATGTAGGTGCCTATTTAAACTGTCAATTCATAGTACAGTTTGCTTTGTACTAATCACTTCTTTTGTATTTGTGCAAACATGGGTGCTCAGCTTGATTTCAATGGGAATTGCACAAAATGTTCATGAATACATTGAATCATTCATTTCCACCACAAGAAAGGAGGTGCCGATAAGTTCAAGGCGTTGCAACATATAAGGGCGAAATCATACAAGCTACGCGCGAATTTGGTTAATTTTGGTGGAACTGCACAAAAAGAACAGCTGGTTTATTTAGCACGAGGTGCCATGTCAATGTCCGAAGTGATGGCAAACCCTGCCCATTCCACAATCGTAGGCATTTGATATTTTGGAATGGGAAAACCTTGTCAAAGTTTGCTCGTTGATGTACACAAAACAACAAGCATTTGACATTTTGGAATGGGACAACCTTGTCAAATTTTGCTCATTGATGTTAGCAAGAAGACATGTGTTTCATATTTTCGAATGGGACGCCCTTTGCTGTCAGCAGCGTCGATCGATTTTTATTTATTCTTTAGTTGTGAAGTAAATATTGGCTCTGACATGTGAATCACTGAGATGCATAATCATCGATTGTTTTGAGTGTTCTCTATGAATGGCGAGGCCTGTGTGTTTGATTGCAATGTACAGGAACGCTAAAAAGCTGCTCAAACTCTTTGTACTCCCTCTATTCCTTTTTACTTTGCACATTGTGAAAGTTCATACTTTTTTCTATAAGATTGGTCAAAGTAGAGATACTTTGACTGCAGACAAAACTTGTATGCAGACTAAAAAGGACCGGAGGGAGTACATGTGAAACTGCTGCAAACAAGGTGATCACCCTGGGAATAATGCTAGTACGTATTGTTTTGCATGTTCATCCATTGCCAGTGATACAAGAATTTGAACTAATCACACTAAGTTCATTCATACACGGTCGGATTTCATATAAACATGTCGGATTCAATTACATTTCATACATTCTTCAACTAAAAAGGGGTGCGCTGGAGGTATAATTAATTAACCAAAGCTACCCACATGTGTCCGGCTAGCTGAACAGAAGCTTCTTCTCCAGCAGACTGAGCTTCAGTGACTTAACTGCAGGTGCAGTTGAGTAACTGACATGTGGCCCAGATGCCTTTTGGGCCCATGTGTTAGTCAGCCAACTGCACCAGCAGTTAAGTAGAAGCAGCGTCCTTCTCCAACATAGCTCTCCAACTCCACATCGTTGTCAAGAAGCTAATTAGACGTCAATGGTCAACCCGCCTAGCTGGTCTTCAACCAGAGGGTAGCAGCGGTGGCCTTACTTGGACCCGAGCGGCGGCGACCTACCGTGTTCTACTCTTCCTCATTTTTTGTGTGGCGCAGCCTCGTTGGCAGCGGGGCGGGGCCTCGGCAGAGCCGGCGATGTCCTTTGTCTCATTGTCGGGGGGATGGCGCCTCGGTGGAGCGGGGGGAATCCTCCCCCTCATTGTCAGCAGGGTGGGGCCTCGGCTGAGCCAGCAATGTCCTCTGCCTCGTTGTTGGCGGGGTGGGGCCCTGGCGGAGTAGGGCCTTCGCCTCGGTGCCGGCGGGGCGGGGCCTCGACGGAGCCGGCGGTGTCCTCTGCCTCATTGTTGGCGTCACAGGGCCTCGGCGGAGCAGGGCCTCATCGATGCAAGCGGAGCGGGGACTCGTCGGAGCCGGTATTGTCCTCTGCCTCGTCCTCGGTCTCGCCAAACAGCGCCTCGCCCGCTTCATCTCCCTCTTTGTAGGCGATCGGAGCCTCTGCCACCCGTATGCGGTACCGCCAGCGCTCGAGGCAGCCCTCGCAGGCGGAGCGGTACGAGTCGAGAAGCGCCTCCTTCTCCGCCTGCTCCGCGGCGATCTGCTCCTCCGCCTGCAGGTGCTCCTGGAGGAGATGGTGGTTGTAGGCGGCGTCGGCCTGCGCCTCCCGGAACTGCTCCTAACGCTTCTGCCTCATCGTGTCCATGTATTGGGCACGTGCCTCGCCGATGGTCATGGTGCAATGCACCAGTGAGGATGGCGCGGAGGAGGGGGTTGGCGCTGGATCGTGGACTACCATGTTCTCCATTGGGATCTCATCGTCCTCCGGCTGCCTGCCGGCCAGCCAGTTGGTAGAAATCGCTGCCATCTCCTTGTGGTCCGTTGTACGCCAGTCTCGAGCGTGAGGAAGCCATGGTGGTCAGTCGTAGTGTGGATAGGAGAAAGGGAACGGAGGCGGATGACTACGGCTATGGCTGGCGTAGCAGTTTATATAGCAATGGTGGACGGCGGAGGGACAGACGTGTGGCGATGGAGTAGCCGCCTCGACAACCGTGTATCATTAATGTGGGCGGTAGACGGACGGACAGACGGCACTTCTGTCATTTGAAGGCGGAGCAATTGCCTGCACCCGGAAGCGGGGCGGGGGTGCTAACCGTTTTCGGCGAAAAGCGCGCGCGAGCAAGGGAGGCGGTCTGGGTGGGCCAGGGTAGTGAGACTCGTGCTTGGAAGCGGGTCGGTCTAGCAGTCGGACATGCTGGCTCGCCAGTGAGTTTGCCGAGCTGAGCGGCGACAATCAGACGATGGACGTGGCTTCCGACCAGGAGCCGGCGCCACTATCCAAGCTGGTTCATGCCATGTTCACCATAGAGCAGGTGCGGCTGCACTTCGACGCCCTAATGGCGGAAGATCTACTAGTATAGGAGGACATGTGCTGCAACCTCCATCTTCTCAACAAGCACCGGTGAACAAGCGAACGACAATGCCGTCACGGACATGTGGCCCTATGATCCTGGCTTCCCGAATGAGCAGTGGGCACTGTATTAGACCCTCTATAGGGCCCGTGAGGCCCTCTCCATCGCCCTTCGAGTTGTTGCGCTCGTCGTGGCGCCGCCGTATCGCGTTGTCAACATGGTCAACGGATATGAGGAATGAGGAGATGACTTTAATGAACCAAAATTTTCACTTCCGTCGTTGCCGACCAATGTGATCCTTTAAGATTGCTAGCTTTCGGCTTCACCCAGTCTGAGGTACTTACTCGGATGACCCAGTAGTAACAATCATAGAGGTGCTTCCTTTACCACCTAGCCAAACAATCGGGAACGTAAGGGTAAGCACAGGAGCCAGGTGTCGGTGTCAAAACCGGCGGATCTCGGGTAGGGGGTCCCGAACTGTGTGTCTAAGGCTAATGGTAACAGGAGGCTGGGGACACGATGTTTACCCAGGTTCGGGCCCTCTTGATGGAGGTAATACCCTACTTCCTGCTTGGTTGATCTTGATGATATGAGTATTACAAGAGTTGATCTACCACAAGATCAGAGAGGCTAAACCCTAGAAGCTAGCCTATGGTATGATTGTTGTTGTGTCCTACGGACTAAACCCTCTGGTTTATATAGACACCGGAGGGGGCAAGGGTTACACAGAGTCGGTTTACAGAGGAGGAGATCTACATCCGAATCGCTAAGCTTGCCTTCCATGCCAAGGAGAGTCCCATCCGGACACGGGACGAAGTCTTCTATCTTATATCTTCATAGTCCAACAGTCCGGCCAAAGTATATAGTCCGGCTGTCCGGATACCCCCTTATCCAGGACTCCCTCGGTAGCCCCTGAACCAGGCTTCAATGACGATGAATCCGGCACGTAGATTGTGTTCGGCATTGCGAGGCGGGGTCCACCTCCAAATACTCCAAAGTTAATTCCGAACACAAGGACCGTGTCCGGCTCTGCAAGATAAATTCCATATATGTAGGATCCGAGAAGTAAGTCTAGAGGGGGGTGATTAGACTACTTGACCAATTAAAAACTACGCCTTTTCCCAATTTTTGTCTTTGGCAGATTTTAGCTATCTTAGCACAAGTCAAGCAATCTTCACACAATTCAAGCAGGCATGCAAAGAGTATATGAGCAGCGGAAAGTAAAGCATGCAACTTGCAAGAATGTAAAGGGAAGGGTTTGGAGATTTCAAACGCAATTTGGAGACACGGTGATTTTTCAGCCGTGGTTCCGGTGGGTGGTGCTATCGTGCATCCACGTTGATGGAGACTTCAACCCACGAAGGGTAACGGTTGCGCGAGTCCATGGAGGGCTCCACCCACGAAGGGTCCACGAAGAAGCAACCTTGTCTATCCCACCATGGTCGTCGCCCGCGAAGGACTTGCCTCACTAGCAGTAGATCTTCACGAAGTAGGCGATCTCCTTGCCCTTACAAACTCCTTGGTTCAACTCCACAATCTTGTCGGAGGCTCCCAAGTGACACCTAGCCAATCTAGGAGACACCACTCTCCAAGAAGTAACAAATGGTGTGTTGATGATGAACTCCTTGCTCTTGTGCTTCAAATGATAGTCTCCCCAACACTCAACTCTCTCTCTCACAGGATTTGGATCTGGTGGAAAGAAGATTTGAGTGGAAAGCAACTTGGGGAAGGCTAGAGGTCAAGATTCATATGGTAGGAATGGAATATCTTGGCCTCAACACATGAGTAGGTGGTTCTCTCTCAGAAATGGTAAGTTGGAAGTGTAGGATTGTTCTGACGGCTCTCTCAACGAATGAAGAGGAGGTGGAGGGGTATATATAGCCTCCACACAAAATCTAACCGTTACACACAATTTACCAATCTCGGTGGGACCGAATTGAAAAACTCGGTTGGACCGATTTAGTAAACCTAGTGTCCGTTAGGGTCTTCGGTGGGACCGACATGCAACTCAGTGGGACCGATATGGTTAGGGTTAGGGCATAACGTAATCTCGGTGAGACCGATTACACAAACTCGGTGAGACCGATTTTGGTAATAAGCTAACGAGAGAGTTGGTCAGGCAAACTCGGTGGGACCGATTACTCAAACTCGGTGGGACCGATTTTGGTAGTAAGTTAACCAGAGAGTCTGCATTGTAATCTCGGTAGTACCGATTGCTCAAACTCGGTAAGACCGATTTTGATAATGGACATACACAGAGAGATTACAATCCCATCTCGGTGAGACTGAGATCCCTATCGGTGAGACCGATTTGCCTAGGGTTTGTGGCAGTGGCTATGACATCTGAACTCGGTGGCGCCGGATAGAAAGAATCGGTGGGGCCGAGTTTGACTTTAGGTTTAGGTCATATGTGGATGTGAGAAAGTAGTGGAGGGCTTTGGAGCATATCACTAAGCACGTTGAGCAAGCAAGCCATTAAGCAACACCTCATCCCTCCTTGATAGTATTGGCTTTTCCTATAGACTCAATGTGATCTTGGATCACTAAAATATAAAATGTAGAGTCTTGAGCTTGAAGCTTGAGCCAGTCCTTTGTCCCTAGCATCTTGAAGTAGTTCCACATCCTTTAGTCCATGCCACTCCATTGTTGAACTTGTCTAAAATATACTAGGTAAAAGTGTTAGTCCAACAAGAGAAATGTTGAAATTAATTACCAAAACCACCCAGGGAGCACTTGTGCTTTCAATATACCACCGTAGAGAGAATAAAAATCCACGAATCTGATCAGCTAACAATTCTTCATTGTGTGACATCACGCCATGGCTCGATAACTTATTCAAACCGTTTTTACAGCCTGCTCCCGCACACATCGCGAGGCGGTTTCCTTGGCACGTCCTATCAAAGTAGAGATCGTGTCCCCTTATCGCGGGATCTCCATCAATACGGGCATGGGTAACCCAACCAGCACCATCAATCGAGGCGCTTGAAAAGATAAGAGATTTCGAGAGGCAAGCGGGGAGGCGCACATTCTACATCGCCTTTATAAAGGGACAGAGATCTCCCGTTTTCACCCACGCCTTCTTCCTCCTTTGCTCATCCGTTCTCGCACCCTCGAGCTCCAGCGCCCAAGTTCTCCCCTTCTCCGTAGGATCGCATCATGTCCGCAGCGGGAGGCAAGTGGATGGCCTCCTATGTCACAGAGGAGAACATCACCAAGCTTCGGGAGGCCGGATACCTGGCTGAGAATATCGCGCACAGGCTTCCAACAGAGGGACAGATTACCCTCACTCCGAAGTCTTGGGAGAGAGTAGTATTTCTCCCTCATTTCGTCCGCGGACTAGGATTTCCACTCCACCCGTTCGTTCGCGGGCTTATGTACTACTATGGGCTGGATTTTCACAATCTGGCCCCGAATTTCATCCTCAACATCTCGGTGTTCATCGTCGTGTGTGAGGCCTTCCTCCGCATCAAGCCCCACTTCGGCCTGTGCTTGAAGATCTTCTGCGTGAAGCCGAAGATCGTGAGCGTCCAACAGGCGAAGTGTGGAGGTGCCATGGTGGGTAAAATGCCCAATGTTACATGGCTCGATGGCTCCTTCGTGGAGACCATAAAGGGGTGGCAATCTGGATGGTTCTACATCACCGAGCCGCGCGACGCCAACTGGGTGGCGGCCCCCAAATTCAGATCCGGAATCCACATGCGGCTCACTTCCTGGGAGAAGAAGAGCCTGGCCTGGGGCGAACCCACGGAGCTGACCGGACTCGAGACCTGCATCAGAAGTATGAGGGACAAGAAGATCAAGCTTGTCAACATGGTCCAGGTCATGCTCATTCGCCGGATTCTCCCGTGTCAAAGACAGACACTTGATATGTGGGAGTTCGACCCGGCCGAACACCAGATGCTGCTAGAGCTCTTCGACACAACGCACAAAGAAATCTGGAAGGTATTGTTCAAGACCGGCGAAGTTCCTCCTCCCCTTTCCGAGGACCGGGGGCTCAACACAAGCCGCCTCGCCAGTCCGGTAAGTCCCCTGGTTATTACAAGATGTTTCCTTCCTCGTACATTCATGGGAGGATTCTTAGGTCACTATGCTGACCAAACAGGATTGGGTGGAGAAGGCGGAGCGGATTAACTGTCTGGCTCCATTGCCTGAGGACCTAGTAAGTGCACTCCTAGCAAAGATGTTGGTTCCGGCGCCTTACAAGGTGCCGGAGAAAAAGGCTGAAAAGAAGGCCGCAGGGACCCGAAAGGGTCTCCGGCGCGAAGCCGCACCAGACGCCTCACCAGAAGATGACGAGGCGCACTCCTCCTATGAAGGGGAGGAGAGGAAGAGGAAGGCCACCTCAACTGAGGGGGCCGAAGGGCCCAAGAAGGTGTCCGCGGGCACCAGAAAACGTCTTCGGCGCAAGGCCGTGATAGAATCATCGTCCGAAGACGACGAGGAAGATTCCCCCTCCCTCCCGAAGACGGGGGAAAACGTGAAGAGATGCCTCCTCCCCGTGCTAGGGAGGAGAAGAAAAGGAGGGCCGCCCTGCGGGAGAGGCCGGGACGTCAAAGGAGGGAAAGGCGTCCCTTCCCGATCACTCCACTACTGCCGCTTTCAGCTATGAGGAGTGGCTGCCCAGGGGCAAGCCCCGGGCGAGGTCGTAAGTATCCGCATTCCATAATATTTTCCGTGCGACTTTGACCTCATGGTTTGTAATGACGCCGAACATGTTTATGTAGTCCGGCCGGGTCCGATCTCGAGGAATCCTCTTCGGAGGAGTCTCTGAACGAGTCGGAGATGAATTCACTCCCGATGGCAACCTCCCCACGACCTGCGGATGACACCGAGGTGTTGTCCCGAAGGATGCCAGAGCAGGAGGCGATAGTTCCGGAGACGCCCCAAGGCAAAATCTCGGGCACCGGACACATGGGGGATGAGAACCCCATGGATTATGCTGACGGGAGCCACAGCAAGTCTGGCTCCCAGCCGGAGCCTACAAAGGTTGTAGATTCCAGTAAGCAGTCCCTCCCGAAGGAGGGCGAGCCGGCCGTGCCGATGACCTCCGCCCAGCCGGAGGCATCAGATAATTTGTTCGAAGTGCTTCGAGGCACTTCCATCGAGGATGAACACCTTACACTTATGGGTATGGTGATTGAGAAGGTTCGGTCCGCCAAGAGCGGATTGACCGAAGCCTGCACTAGCCTGCTAACAGGCTTTGAGGTAAAGAAAGTGTGAGTAAATATCACCCGATAGACAGTAGCCCCTAATACTCTGATTTGTTCGGAAAGAAAAGCCAAACGGAGGGTCAACTAAAAAACTGCAGGAAGCTAATAGCATTTGCCTGTATGAATCAAACAAGCACTGCTGCTGACCGCCGCTGCGCGCACGACTGAGGTTGCCAGACTCAAGCGCGAACTGGGGCAGGCTGAAGACGAGGTCGGCCTCGTGAAGAAGCAGCTCGAGGCGAACAAAGGTAAGAGAAACCCCGTCCATATGTCGTATAGAGGATAAAAAGTTGGTGATGCTAATAAAAAGCATCATGGCTTTTGATAGGGACCGCGACCAAAGTGGCGGCCCTGAAGGAAGCGCTGTCCGCGGCCGAAGCCAAGGCGGATACGGAGAGCACCGAGGGAGAGAAGCAAGATGCTCGGGTGGGAGAGGTACAGCAGGAGCTCCAGGAGCTCGGCAAGAAGTTCGGCCCCCTGGAGCATGACTACAAGACGCAAGCGTCTGAGCTTGCAAAGGCCCTCCAGAGCGTGGCCGACGCCAAGGCCGAAGCCCAAAAGGCCCTCCAGGAAATCCAGGCGGCCAAGAAGATAGCGGAGGGTAAGGCATTCTTTATGCAAAGCAAGCATGTGGATGAGTCATTTCTTTTACTTACACGAATCCAGAGCTCTCCAGGGGCATTCGCAGATCTGCCACGCAGCATTTCGGATGCCGCGGAGTTCTATCACGCTGAAGAGGGGAGCTCTACGGAGAAGCTATTCTGGTCCCAATATACTGGGGCCGAACACCTGATGCCTCTGAGTGACGAACTGAAGTAGCTGGTCGAACTCCACAATGCGGTCGAACGGGCCATGAGGGAGCTCATAGTCCGGATGTGGCCTGGCGAGCCCCTGCCCGACAGCTACTTTGGCCTGGTGAAGCGGATGGTGCATGCCTGTCCGCGGCTAGAAGTGATCAAGCAGTCCTTATGTATTGAGGGTGCCCGACGGGCCTTTTCCCGCACGAAGATGCATTGGGGCAAACTGGATGCTGAGCAGCTCGTGAAGGATGGACCCTCGAAGGGCAAGGAGCATCGCTACCCCAAGATGTATTATAGTGGGTTATGAAAGGCGCTCAGCTTGTGGCGAATGAATGTCCTAAGAACATTATTTTCGAGTAAATGTACCCATGTTGTCTGTGTAATATGAGGACGAGTTTGATTGCGCTATATAGCGCTTTGTTTGATTTAAAATATTACCTTCTCTACGGCCGTTTATCAAAATCTGAAAGTAGGCCAGTCGTCGGCTTCCGCCCCCTTGTAACTAGTACTGGGGTGTTCGTCGAAAACCTAAACACTCTTTATCCAAATTATTGGTCGTTTAAGGAGGTGTTTAGCACAGCGAACCAGGCAATCGGACCATTCAGCTTTATAACTCTCACTTGGCCATAGAAGTCTATAATTTTAAATTTCGGTGAAGCCCCTAGTATTCGGAAAGCCGAATTGGGGCGTTATACACGCCTAAATCGGGCAAGGCCGATTCCTCGCCTTAAGCGGAAAAAATCTTTAGGGATTTTACTACCTCGCGAACAGTGACCAGCTCTCGCCGCATCATGACGGTCAGTTTTCGGCTTTCTCTACCGAGATGCTCGTCCAGAAGAACCGGGACACAATCACAGTAGTTCTCCCTGCGCTACCTTAGCCGATATAACGGAACGTAAGGTACCAAGACAAGGCAGCCAGGCTAACCCAACTATTGACCCAAGACATGATTCGGAGCTGATGCATATAATGCTATAAGTTCGGGGTGCCGCACTGTTGAAAGTGTTCGGACTTTTCTTGCCATTTTATGGGGCTTGATAAGAAGCCCCTGGCAAACTGACTGTACCAAAGTGTACGGATGCAATATTGAATAAATATTCAACAAAAAATATGAGGATAGTAATAAGAAGCTGATGCTATGTACTATTTCCAATTTATTTGGAGAATACGGCAAAACGTAGGTGTACAATTGATGCATTAAGTAGAAAAAATAGGACTATTTGACATATCCTATCCAAGGGCAGGCTACATGCGGGTATGTAAGGACAGGTATAACGATCATTGAAGAGGACCACCTGAGTATTTCCCTGACGTGGAGGCCGGATTGCTAGTCGAGCTCCTGGCGTGCCTGGCGGTCCTGTTGCGGGGTACTCCGGACTCGCTTGACAGTGTTCGGGGATGTCATTGCCGAATTGGCTGTTTGTCGGAGGAGGCTGCTTTGTACTTCTGCCACGAGGGCCGCAGTATGCTCTTCCGAACGGAGGGAGTGGTCTGTGTTTCGATTGACTGTTATGACCCCGCGAGGTCCTGGCATCTTGAGCTTGAGGTATGCATAGTGCGGTACCGCATTGAAACGAGCGAATGCAGTTCGTCCAAGTAGTGCATGATAGCCACTACGGAAACGGACGATATCGAAGATTAACTCCTCGCTTCGGAAGTTATCCGGAGATCCGAAGACCACTTCCAGTGTTATTGAGCCCGTGCAGCGGGAATCTACCCCTGGAATTACACATTTGAAGGTGGTTTTGGTGGGTTTGATCCATGACGGATCGATGCCCATTTTGCACATTGTGTCCTGATAAAGCAGGTTCAGGCTGCTGCCACCGTCCATGAGGACTCGCGTGGGGTGGAATCCGTTGATGATTGGGTCAAGGACCAATGCAGCTGAGCCGCCGTGACGGATGCTGGCGGGATGGTCCCTACGATCAAAGGTGATCGGGCAGGATGACCATGCGTTCAATTTTGGGGCGACGAGCTCCATCGCATAGCGTCCCTAAGTGCATGCTTTCCCTCCTGTTTGGGGATGTGAGTGGCATAGATCATGTTCACCGTTTTAACCTGGGGGGGGATTTCTTCTGTCCTCCAGTGTTCGGACGCCGGGGCTCCTCGTCATCATCACTGTGTAGCCCCTTGTCCTTGTTCTCGGCATTCATCTCGCCGGCCTGTTTGAACACCCAGCAATCTATGTTAGTGTGATTGGCTTCTTTATCGGGGGTGCCGTGAATCTGGCATGAGCGGTCGAGTATGCGGTCCAACCTGGACAATCCCAGATTGTTTCTTTTGAACGGCTTCTTCCGCTGACCGGATTTGGAGTTGCTAAATCCGGCATTGACTGCCGTATCCTACGCATTGTCGCCATTGTTTTGACGCTGGTGTATGTTGCGCCGTGGATTTCCGTTACTATCACGGGTATCTGAGGTGCCAGGGTTTCCTGGCGTGGTGTTACTATGAGCCAGCCAACTGTCCTCACCCGCGCAAAAGCAGGTCATTAGTGTCGTGAGTGCCGCCATGGTCATTGATTTTTCTTGGCCGAGGTGTCGGGCAAGCCACTCGTCACGGATATTATGCTTAAAGGCCGCTAGGGCCTCGGCGTCTGGACAGTCGACAACTTGGTTCTTTTTAGTTAGGAACCGAGTCCAGAATTTCCTGGCTGACTCTCTGGGCTGTTGGGTAATGTGACTTCAGTCATCATCATCTGGTGGTCGCACATAGGTGCCTTGGAAGTTATCGAGGAATGCGTCCTCAAGATTTTCCCAACTGCCAATGGAGTTTGCTGGCAGGCTATTTAGCCAGTGTCTGGCTGGCCCTTTAAGCTTGAGTGGGAGATACTTGATGGCATGTAGGACATCACCGCGGGCCATGTGAATGTGGAGAAGAAAATCCTCGATCCACACCGCGGGGTCTGTTGTGCCATCGTATGAC
Source organism: Triticum aestivum (assembly GCF_018294505.1). NCBI lineage: Eukaryota > Viridiplantae > Streptophyta > Magnoliopsida > Poales > Poaceae > Triticum > Triticum aestivum. Next base: position 539,993,708 of record NC_057813.1, on the reverse strand, counting down.
TCGATGTTGACGGGTTTAAACCCTTCTAGGAATTAATGTTCCATTACTTCATCAGTGAAGCAGAGGGGGTGTGCGGCGCCTCTGTGTCGGGCTATGTCGCGGCGTAGTCCGATTAAGTCTGGTCGGTAATGTCCGGCCCGGCCGGATTTATCCGTATTGTATCCGGCGTGACGATCGGTGTCGTGAGCTGTGGCGCGCCCTCGTGATCCATAGACCGATCTTGGTTGTCCTGCGTTGTTTGCCAATATGTCTCGTAGGTCCAGCGTATTGCCCCAGGCCATAGTGAACCGGCATGGGGGTGCGGGGTGGTTTCCGGCTTGACATGCCATTTTATCCCGGCCACATGGTGGCCGGTCAGCCTCATCTTGTGCTGGAAGTTCGGGCTCTTCTGCCTCTTCTTCTAGCAATTTATGCTTTGGGTATCCCCTGCTCGGGGGTTCGAGTCCGTATTCCTCGGCTACCAGGACTTCGGTCCATCTGTCTGCGAGCAGATCTTGGTCCGCTTGAAGCTGCTGCTGCTTCTTTTTCAGGCTTCTTGCAGTGGCTATAAGCCTGCGCTTGAAGCACTCCTGCTCAATGGGATCCTCTGGTACGCCAAATTCGTCGTTACCGAGGCTCACCTCGTCTTTGGAGGGAGGCATATAGTTATCATCCTCCAAGTATCCGTCCGTCGCCTGTTCGTCTGGGCTAGCCTGCCCATGCTCCTGTTCGGCTTGCTCGAAGGTGGGTTGATCAAGATCGTATTCCTCTTCGGCATCATCTGGATTTTCTTCTCCAGTGCCGGTATTGTTGTGGCGAGGCTTGGAGCGGCGTCGATGATGCCCATGTTTTTCTTTCTTCCCCGAGGGGTTATCTCCCGTTGCCTCATCGCCATTGGTTTCTTTGGGAGTATCCACCATATATATATCATATGAAGAGGTGGCAGTCCAGCGCCTTGTGGGCGGCGGTTCCTGTTCTTCTCCCACATCGTCGTCTATACCATTGATGTCTTCGGAGTCAAAGTTAAGCACGTCGGTTAAGTCATCGGCCGTGGCTACTAAGTGGGTGGTGGGTGGGTAACGAATTTCTTCGTCGCCAGCTTCCCACTCGAGCCGGACATAGTTCGGCCAGGAGTCTCCTAACAAAGAGAGAGATCTTAATGAATCCAGCACGTCTCCGAGGGGTGAGTGCTGAAATATATCCGCGGTGGCGAACTCCATGACTGGAGCCCAATTAGATTCGATGGGCACGGATGCGCGCGGTCCGGAACACACTACCGGAGATGAGTCCGGGGGTCCGGAGGTACAGATTTCTTGAGGAGAGGAGTCAGTGTTCGGCTTCAACACCGATGAGTATGCGGCCTTCGGGGCGGGGTCCATCTGCCCGTCCTTAGAAGGCACGGCCTGCTCTGGAACAAAGTCCGGAGCTGTAGCAGGTGCGATGTTCCGAATACTGTCCGACTACAGATCTAGGTCATGCATGTCATGATTGTTCGGCGCTCCTGACACGGGCCCGAATCCGTCGAAGATCAAGTCTCCACGGATGTCGGCAGTGTAGTTTAGGTTTCCAAACCTGACCTGATGGCCAGGGGCGTAGCTATCGATCTGCTCTAGATAGCAAAGCGAGTTGGCCCGCAGAACGAAGCCGCCGAACACGAAGATCTGTCCGGGGAGAAAAGTCTTATCCAGGACAGCATGGTTGAAGGTTGGAGAAGCCATCTAACCTTGTAGCGACGACATACAGGAACTCTCAATGAAAGCACCAATGTCGGTGTCAAAACCGGCGGATCTCTGGTAGGGGGTCCCGAACTGTGCGTCTAAGGCTAATGGTAACAGGAGGCTGGGGACACGATGTTTACCCAGGTTCGGGCCCTCTCGATGGAGGTAATACCCTACTTCCTGCTTGATTGATCTTGATGATATGAGTATTACAAGAGTTGATCTACCACAAGATCAGAGAGGCTAAACCCTAGAAGCTAACCTATGGTATGATTGTTGTTGTGTCCTACGGACTAAACCCTCTAGTTTATATAGACATCGGAGGGGGAAAGGGTTACACAGAGTCGGTTTACAGAGGAGGAGATCTACATCCGAATCACCAAGCTTGCCTTCCACGCCAAGGAGAGTCCCATCCGGACACGGGACGAAGTCTTCTATCTTGTATCTTCATAGTCCAATAGTTCGGCCAAAGTATATAGTCCGGCTATCCAGATACCCCCTTATCCAGGACTCCCTCACCAGGCAACCCAGCTTGGCCAAAATCTTAAGTCAAATTGATGCATACTTATGGCTTTATAACGATGATTACGGAAGGCGGCCCTTGTATGTTAAATACAAAAGTCGATGATATGTTTATCTTGACTCCGTTGCGACAGTTTATCAGTTGAAAGTGGCCCATCGTCGGCTTCTACCCCTTTGTAGATACCATCAGATATGCGGGCTTTATAACTTTCACTTAGTCATATGAGCTTTAAATTGGCGAAGCTAGCTATGAGACCCCGGTTAGTGTTCAGCGACAGCCGAGGTCAAGCCGTAAACACTTCAGCCAACGTTATGAACGGCCCGTCATCTAACATAGTCATCGGATTGCTGACCAGTTTACGCTTATTGTGACAGTTAGTTTTCGGCTTTCTCCACTAAGGTGCTTAACCATGCGAGCTGGAAGCACAATCGCAGTGGTTCTCCCTTTGCACACCTAGCCGAACAAAGTGGAACGTAGGAGGCAAGCACATGAGCCGAGTAACCCAACTATTGACCGAAGACACAATTTGAAACCGATGCATATATAGCAATACCCGAGAATGTTTTTGCCGAATCCCTAAAGGTGTCCGGATTGCAATGCGAGACTTGTGCTGGAAACACACAAATAGTTTAAAAGTGCCATAAGCTTGGAAAACCAAAAAACGTCAGTAAAAACTTGACGCCCGAACAAGATCAAGTGTTCGGTACCAATCCGAAAATTGGAAAAAATTTGTGCTTCTATCGTGCTTTAACATGACGCATCCGATCTCTTGACTAAGAAGAAAACACATTTACGATAAAATAGCTCATATAAATTTTAAGAGCCCCCAAGTGACTTAGGTAAAAGAATTTTATGTATAATGATTGTATGTACCGAAGTACTTATATCATATATGTGTTCACCTGAACTTTGAACGCGTCTTAACCGACCGTCGGCTTCTCCCTCTTCGGTCAAGGACTGAAAAGTGTTATGTACTCCACCTGTCAAGAATATCGACAGTGTTTCCGATAACAAGACAATCAGGCCATAAGGCTGTAAAAGAGAAAGCGCGCTCTGGGAACTTATGCTATATTACTAACGAAGTGTAAGAAGCATCTTTGAAGAAAATAGTACCTCCATCGATACCTTTCTTCGGTTGCTCATTGTTACTATGTGACTTGTGGAATAGATTTTTTGTACTCATGAGTTCCATTGTGTGCCGACCATGATTGAAAATAATAAGAGCGCTAGCTTTCGGCTTCACCCAGTCTGAGGTCAGAGCTCGGATGACCCGGTCGTGACAATTGCAGAGGTGCTCCCTTTACTCCCTAGCCGAACAATTGGGAACATAGGGGTAAGCACAGGAGCCAGGCAACCCAGCTTGCGGAACTCTTAAGTCAATATGATGCATATTGTGGCGTAATACACAAACAAGGAACGAAGCCGTACAAGTATAATCATATGCAAGAGAAAAAACTTCATAAAGGAAGCCCCCAAATAAACGGGGTATTTGAATTTGTGTGTCACAAACAAAGTTATGACAAGGAATTTTCTCACAAACAACTTTTTGCCAAAGAAGTATAATGCTTGGTCGAACCAAACAAAATTTAAAACTGAAAGTTTTTGAGCATGAAAGCGACTTAGCTTGTTAATGTGTTCGGCATTGATGACGCGGTCCGAGCTTGATGCGGGACAAGGTTCTAGCCTCCCAGGGTGGTCCCCAGGTGGCCGAGCAGAGAGTTCGGCACTCAGCGAAGATGAAGCCCTCAGTCCAGTCGCGGTAATGGAGCAGGTCGGCTCGCCAAGGCGACAACACAATTCGGTCGAAGGAGGCGACAGCGCGGCTCAGTCTGGGTCAATTGGCTGCACAGATAAAATAGTGCAAACCAAAAGTAATGACAAATAAAGATAATAATGTATATTAAAAAAATTCTTCTACTTATTTAATACAAGCAAAGTAAATAATGAAAGAGATATGGCCAGAGCGTCGAGGTCAATGTCGATGCATGGCGTGATGTGATAAAGGCGTGGCAAAGCCCGAATTCATAGGTTGGTCCAAGTTCAGATACGGCGTTCGCCGAACTATGTATGGAAACTGATAGAACCACCACGTGACCATCGTTAATGCGGCCACCATTTGATAGGCCTGTGTATAGATGATAGAACAAAGCAGAGTAATAATTCCTTGGGAAAAATAAACCCAAACAAGCAAAAATTGTTGGGATTAATAGCACCTGGTTTATTTGTTGTAGCGGTCCAAAGAAAGGTTACTCCCAAAATTGGGACTCGATCCACACACCCATTGCATGATGGGTGATGAAGCGAAGGCATGACAATGCTGGCAAAGGTTGGCTCGCCGAGGCAAAGCCCGTGGTCCAGCTAATTTGATGAAGCTGGTCGGCCGGTGATGCTGAAGTCTTTGAAAGGGATGACGAAGCCCCCAGTCCAGGCGAGGAGACGGAGCAGGCCGGTGAGGAGATGTGTTAGCCGAGGTGTTGAAGTAGTTTGGCGTGATGGACATCGGCTCGATGAAGCAACAGTTCAGCCATGTCGATGCAGGTTATAGCTTGTGATGTGGTCAATGCTGGCTTGATGAAGTAACCGTGCGGCGATGCCGGTGTGCCCGCTCCATGTAATCCATGGAGCAGCGATGTTGGTGACGATTTATCCTTCACAATACTGAACTATTGTTCGGCTAGCCGAGATGATGATCCGAAGAAGTCGAGCTTGGCTCAACAAAGCGACGACGTGTCTAGCGCAGGTCAGCCGCCGTGGAGTGATGTTGTCGGGCCGGTTTGACACCGGTGCGATGGTGAAGATCGTATTGTAAAAATACTTTTAATATTAATGGGATGTGTTTGAGAATAAAACACAATACCCCATACGAAAACTTCCTTCAAAAAGGTTGTCTGAAATCCCGTTCATAAAGAAGATGAACTCGGGTCTGATTCTTCTCGCGCAGAAAACAGATCCAAAAAGTGATGCACTAATCGGAAGGTTACTGGAGTTTGGATGATCGGATCGAGCTGAATTTTTGGAAGGTGGTAGATATGGGAATTCCGCAGCCGGTCAATGGTTGGATCTTCCAAAGGACGTCTGAGCTAGATGCTGGACACCACGCTCCAAACTCGTCCGGATTCTCGTCCAAAATCAACAGGGCTCCGGTATATCGGAGATTGCCAGAGATTCCTCCATCGAAACTCGACGAAAATTTGTAGGGTTGCTGTAGAATTAGTTCTGATAATTCCACTGAAGCAATCGTTTAGGTGACACTCGAGGAGGCGGTGGCGGCGGATACGAGTTTGTTGTCCAGAAAAATAGCACGGTCGCCCGAGGGCAATGTTGACATTGAGCCTCCGAGCTCCATGGATGACTCCTCCATGATCTTGATAGAGATCGGAGTTGATGTTGATGAAGGCTCTCATCCGAACATCACGATCGAAGGTAGGGCGCAGTCCTCGGTCAAGCCAAGGTGACCAGTCGAGCTGGTGACGAAGAAGCCGATGTCGCAGTTGACCTGCAGTCGAGCCATTGTCCTTTTGCCGATCACACAGCATAACACTCAATGAAAGCACCGATGTCGTTGTCAAAACCGGCGGATCTCAGGTAGGGGGTCCCGAGTTGTGCGTCTTAGGATCAATGGTAACATGAACACGGGATTTTACCCAGCTTTGGGCTCTCTTGATGAGATAATACCCTACATGTTGCTTGATTGACTTTAATGAGTATATTGGTTATAGGAGTTGATCTACCTCGAGATCATATGTTGTGGTCTAAGCCCTAGAGGTACGATGAGTAATGTCATAATCATCTATCGACTAGCCGAGCCTTGGTTTATGTAATGTACCAGAGGCCTAGGATAACAAGAGTCCTAGCCGAATACGCAGATGGGGAGGAGTCCTTGTCTTGATCACCAAGTCTTGTAGAATCTTCCTTGTGTATACTTTGGCTGTCCGAACTGGCCCATGGGTAAACGGCCATGGGGGTCCTCGGCCCAATCCAACTGATCGGGAGACGACGTGGTGAGTACCCCGTAGTCCAGGACACCGTCACCCCCCCCCCAACAAGGCTCACTGTTCATCCAGAGGCAAAATCGACCGGCTCCAGTTAGTAGAAGTAGCGAAAGAATCGCTCGATTGGGTTCAGTTAACAGCCATCAATCCATCGCTCGGGTTCAGTAACGCGTAGCCTCCAGTGCAATCGGTCGGGTTCAGTTAGGCGATGCCTCGGTCGGGTTCAGTTAAAGCCCAACGTCTTGCATCCATGCACGTACGTGTACGAGACAACTGTGCATCGCTCATCCCGCGACCACCCATGTAACCGGGAACTCCCCGATATTTTCCTCGCCCTCGCTTCTACCATGGTTTTTCCCGTCATGCACGGCCCAAATAATGTCATGCATCTGCGTCTCCGGCCCACCCAGGACGAAAAGCCCATTTTCTGTCATGATTTTTTGTCATAGAAGTAGGAGCCCACCATGTCTATGATGATACCGGGTTTTGTCAGAATTATTGTCATAGAAGTGTCATAAGCATGACAGGAAAAAAATTGTTCAGCCAAAAATGTCACGGATGTGTCTTTTTTTAATGGATCCTCTTTCCTCCACTCTTGCAGACCCTTGTCTTTTTTTCGCACATGAACACGTCGCCATGTACCCTCGACACCGGGGGTGATGCACCGTAGCTCACGTCGAAGGAGACCCGCCGGAAGCGCGGTGCGCAAGACAATCATGCGGGTTCTTTTGTAGACCCGAAACCCCACACGCGCAGGAGGGACCCCGTCAGGGCGCGCGGCGGCTATGGGCTTCCCTAGGTCGAACTGATCGCCCCTAGGGCCTCGAGATTCGCCGCCCTGCAATGAAGAAGAACGAACGAAGAACGAGGAAGAAGAAGAACTAGGGTTAAGGAGAAAAGATAAAAGATAAAAAGTGATAGATGATTTGATCGATTGTGTGTTGTTCAATCGGCCGTCACCCCTTAGATATATAAGAGGCGGCTGGACTTCCCGTGCAAGGAAAAGGCTTGCATTCGCGTCCAAAACCCTAGTCAAATTCGGATTGGTTTTGTCCGAACTTTTCAAAATTGTTCGGTTTAAACTGGTTGCATCTTGCGGGTCTTTTTTGTGGTGGTAAACGATCTTGGATGGAAACAAGCCCAAAAACAATGTTGACCGTTTCGACGGGACAAAAAACTTTCATGTTGAATGTTTTTTGATCAGAGGTCATCTTGAGGATCAAATTGGTCGCGCAAAACAGGCTATTCCCTCGCACTACCCATCACACATGTGTGTGGTGGGGCGCGCCACATCTCGCCTCGTGACCGGGTTGCACTCCGATTGCTCTAACTTTTGCATACGAACTCGGATTTGGACGATTTTTATATCTAAATCGATTGCTTCGACGAGACGAAGACAATCCGTGTAGATCGTATTACCATTTGAGGTCGTCTTGGGTGCTTAATTGGCCAAACTGTACTGTGAATAAGATCTTAGTACTTTGAGCATAGTTTCGGCCTTCGAGACAAAATCGGATGGTGATGACCCAAACTTCAAAGATGTTCATATCAACAATAGGGAACTCTTTCATGTAGAACACTTCTCCATTTGAGGCCATCTTAAATAAGTTCTTGACTGTGCCAAAATTTGGTGTCAACACATGCCCCCCTGTTTTTCGGCAAAGCTTGTGTGCCGAAAAATAACTTGCACATAGCTTGCTTTAAGGACGATGTCAACACTCCACCGGCCATTTTGCGTATTCTTAGGGAGATAAGTTTATATTGTCCATTGCTTGTGTGAATATTTTGATGCAAGCTTGGGTGAAACTTTCTCAACTTCATTAATCTGACTATAAAGTTCCATTGGTATGCATGTCAAAACCATCCATCAACCATATTGTTCACCCTTCTGCTAGGATCTTGTAGATAATCAACAATGAACTTTCTCGAATTCTTACTTTGCCTGATGATGAATTCCATGGCAAAGGCATTAATGGCATAGTTGAAGAATATGGATAATGTGTAGACCGAAGATGCTGAAACCTTCGGCTTGGTCCTTCATAGTTGTCACTCTTTTTCTTCTTCACCTTTGCCGCACTTATTATAATGGAAGCTTGCACATAATTCTTATTTTGAGCACTTCCTTTGGGAACCCATGCCAAGTTCCTTTCTTCAAGTTCTTGTGCACTAAGTTTTGTAATTTCTTCTTTTGCCAATGTGATAAGCCGAGTGGGCACCCCGGCTGCGATTTTGTCTGGAGCAATGGCAATTCGTGTTTTACCTTGTGCACTCTCAACTTCTTTTCTTCAGATTTTGCACTTTGACTATCAATAATTGGTTGCTTTGTCTCATTTCCTTTAGTAGCCAATGTCAACACTTTAATTGGCTCTTTTTAATTTGAGATCAAATCTGAAGTTGCACTCTTATGACCATCTCTTTTAACACGGTAAACTTGCTTCAGCACCTCTTTCTTCTTCCTTGAGTTCTGGACCGATTCCTTATGATTGAAACGGTCTTTAACATATGATTGTTCAAATGTTGATCCTCTTGAAGCTGCATAACATTGGTGAGATGGTCTAAAATAAGATGGAGAATGTTCCCTTGTATCATACTTGTCCCATGATGGATATGATTCTATATGAGCATAGGGAGGCATCCACGACATTGGCATTGGCGGACCAAAATAAGTATATGAATATGTTGCATTAAAATTCTCACTTTGCCAATACCGATCCTCATATTTGTGCCTTGGGGTGATCTTGGATTCTTTGCATGATTTGGCCGATAAGCATTCTTCTCTTCACTCTTCTTTTGATAAGTTTCCAATAGTTCAGCGAAAGTGATTTTTAATCTCTTACACTTTTGCTTACTTCGGCCTTTGTTTTCTTTTGGTTTGCTTTCATCGATCGTTGGATTTGCTAGTTGCCCCCCAGTCCTTGGCATCTTCATTGTAGCCTTGATGAAATTCTCGCCCTCAAGATTATGTTCATTATGCTCTTCAACACCATCTTTACTTGAAAGCTTAATCCCGTCACATGCAGCTTTTACCTTCTCTTTAAATGGATTGGCTTGAAGCAGCCGATGCAAAAAACTTTCTGCCATCAGGACCAATCGAAATAGACTGGTCATCTCTTGGTGTTTCAACAAATTTCAATCGTCCTTTTCCAATGGCTGATTTAACTATTTGACGAAACATGTTGCAATCCTCAAAATTATGCTTGGACGAATCATGCAACTTGCAATACATTCGTCCCTGGATTGATGGTTTGACATGGTGATCAGGAATTCTAATGTAATTATTTTTCAGCAACAAATCAAATATTTGATCACACATGCTTGAATTGAAGGTATACTTCTTATTGTTTAGTCGGTCTTGCTGTGAGAATGGCTTTGGAGGTAAGCAAACTAATGGTTTAGGTTTGGAATCTCCCCATTCGGCTATGCAATATGTTTTGCACTCTATATCTGATGTCTTTGATAAGATATCATAATAGTGTCGGTTTTCTCAAAAGAATTTAACCTTGGCAAATTTATGAAACGAAAATAGTTAGAGTATACATGTCTCAATGGAGACCAAATGCAAGCCAAGTAATAAATAAGCAAGGCTACCCAATTAGATATGATCTTTAGATAAAGCAATAGGGAAAGCCTTGGCTGCAACAATAAGTCACTATCGGTCTTTATAAATGGTGCAATGGGTTGACCGATATGCTCAATAACAATTTTATTGCTAACATGTAAATTACCCTTCTTCATTGGTCTTTCAAAATTACTTATGAGGATTTTTTCTAATAGATGCATCAACTATGAAGTTGCGACCAAATCTGGAAATAGGAAAATTACTTGCTAAGCATACCTCTTCAAATATGTTGGGAGAACATGACGGTTGTGTGACTTGAACAATATCTTGCTCCATCTTTGGATGGCTCCCCAACACCTTATCATCATCTTTTTCTTGATTCCGTGCATCATTACTTTGAAGATCCTTGTCAGTCGAAGCTCGTTCAGCTACTTCCTCTTGCCCTTGAGGATTGTCAATTTCTACGGCATGAAACTCGTAGGGCAGGAAGTAGGTTCCATTAACTTCAGAAAAATCAAGCACCACTATTTTCCTATGCTTGCCATGCCCTTTCTCAGTGATGCTTGCCTCTTTGGATTTGATGGATTCGAAATATATACTACTTGATTCGACTTTTTCAACCAAAACACATTTATTTTCCGAATCATCATTCTTTTTATCGGTTATATCAGTTGGCAATGCTTCTTTTATTTGAGCCAATTCTTTTTCTATTTGTTTCTAGCAGCGAGCGAAAAAATTAGCTTTAAACTTTTTCTCAATTTCAGCCCACTCCGGATATGATTACCCCCCAATGCTTTTAGATTCTTTCGGCAACGACACACGGGTGTTGCTGAAATTTTGTAATTGTGTAGGGGGTGTATGATATGATGTAGTACTAGGTGAAGGCATATGCATTGTTGTAAGACCATATTTTTGCTCGCCAATTTTACCAATTGGCAAAGATTCATCTTCTTGCAAAACTCTAGCTTTTATTGCGGCATAATCAGCAAATAGCCCTTTTTCATGTTGTTCAAGGCAAAGAGCACTAATTCTCTTATTTTGGGCTAAACTATTCAATGCAGCCACCACTACCTCATCTTCTACAATATTGGGCACAACCGCTCCTGTAAAATTTACATTTATTCGGCTATAACCAGAAAGGTGTGAAGCCGAATTATGAGCATCTACAGACTACAATTGTGTATGGTGCCGAAAAATACTAACATGAGGTGTAGCATATGACGGTTGAGAGTAACTGGCTGCATAACTAATAGTAGCATGGCCAATTCTCTCATCCATAGGCAAGGTTGGATTCACGTATTGCAAATTAGTTGCCGGTGAATAAAAAGGTGAAACACTTTCTTTTATGCTATTGGAAATTTTAACATGAGGTGTTTCAAATTGATTAACCAAACCCATCATGTTGTTCATCAGCATATGGATTTGTGGGGTTGCCGATGCATGAAAGTTTGGATACAAATGTTGTACGTTGCTAAAATCATAAGAATTTGAAGCATGAAGATTATTTTGCATCGGCCCATGTGCATATTTTGATGCATGATTGATAAAACTAGGGCTAGCTGATACATTATGTTCATTAGGTGATCCACCAACAACATATGGATTATTTGCATCTACAAAGGGGAATTGGGTATTCATATTACCTTTGTAGATTGCAGCAACTTGATGACGATCTCTTCGTAGCAAGAACGGGCTGGAGACCATTCAAAGCTTCGTCCCCAGCGAAGTCGCCAAAAAATGTGTTCACACATGAACACATCGTCGTATACCCTCGACGCCGGGGGTGATGCACCGCAGCTCATGTCGAAGGAGACCCGCCGGAAGCGCGGTACGCAAGACAATCCTGTGGACTCTTTTGTAGACCGAAACCCCACACGCCTGTGAGGGACCCCGTCAGGGTGCGCGGCGGCTATGGGCTGCCTTAGGTCGACCTGATCGCCCTTAGGGCCTCGAGATTCGCCGCCCTGCAATGAAGAAGAATGAACAAAGAACGAGGAAGAAGAACTAGGGTTAAGGAGAAAAGATAAAAGATAAAAAGTGATAGATGATTTGATCTATTGTGTGTTGTTCAATTGGCCGTTGCCTCTTAAATATATAAGAGGCGGCTGGACTTCCCATGCAAGGAAAAGGCTTGGATTCACGTCCAAAACCCTAGTCAAATTCGGATTGGTTTTGTCCGAACTTTCCAAAAAAGTTTGATTTAAACTGGCTGCATCTTGCAGGTCTTTTTTTGGTGGTAACCGATCTCGGATGGAAACGAGCCCAAAAACAATCTTGACCGTTTCGACGAGACGAACAACTTTCATGTTGAACGTTTTTTGATCAGAGGTCATCCTGAGGGTCAAATCGGTGGCACAAAACAGGCTATTCCCTCGCGCTACCCATCAGACATGTGTCTCGCGCCACATCTCGCCTCGTGACAGGGTTGCACTCAGATTGCTCTAACTTTTGCATACGAACTTGGATTTGGACGATTTTTATATCAAAATCAATTGTTTCGACGAGTTGAAGACAATTCGTTTAGATCATTTTTCCATTTGAGGTCGTCTTGGGTGCTTAATCGGCCAAACTGTACTCTGAATATAAGATCTTAGTAATTTGAGCATAGTTTCGGCCTTCGAGATGAAATCGGATGGCGATGACCCAAACTTAAAAGATGTTCATATCAACAATATGTAACTCTTTCATGTAGAACACTTCTCCATTTGAGGCCATCTTAAATAAGTTCTTGACTGTGCCAAAATCTGGTGTCAACATCTTTCCTAAACATCATATTTTCAGCAACTGGATGAGCATTGTCATGATCAGGAATCTTTGGCTTCAACTTTCTGAGCACTAGTGGCTCCTCATCAACCTCAACCTCAGACACTAGGGCCTTGTTCTTCTCAGCAGCAGAGATATTTCTTGTAGGCCTCTTAGGAGCAGATGCTTTGGGCTGGGACTTAGGCTTGGAGGGGGCAGCTGACTTCATGGCATCAGACATGAGTTTCTGTGTCTTTCCAGATGCTTCAGCTTCTTCCTCCTAATCTTCATGATCATCTTCCCTCATGGAAGGTCTTCCAATAACTGTAGCAGTAGTCTTTCTAGCCCTTTTCTTCTTCTTCCCTGTACCAGCCTCTTCATCACTAGGCTCCTCAAGTGTGAATGTCATTGTTTCCTTTGGAGCTGAGGACTTGTCAGATTTTGACTTGGGAACTTTCCTCACTATTGTCCTATCCTTGGCACTTGACCTAGTACTAGCAGAAGTACCATACTCCTTCCTCATAACCGCCTTCTTCTTTGATGTGGCCTCACTTGCCTCAAAATCTTCATCCTCATCATCTAAGGTTCTCTTCTTCTTAGTCTTTGTGGCAGCCTTTGGCAGATCTGGAGAGCTCCTCTCTCCCTCATAGTAGCTCTCATTGGGACTAGAGCCCTCACTGAGATCAACATTTTGCTTAGACTGATTTTGACTGTCACTTGCACTTGACATCTTGCAAACTGACCCTGTGAATAGATGGGTATGGGTAGAGTAGACGAGTTATCACAAAAAGTAGATAGTTTAAAAAAAATCGAGTTCAAACTTTTGATGGAAATATGCCCTAGAGGCAATAATAAATTGGTTAGTATTATATTTCCTAAATCATGACAAAGGTTTATTATTCATGCTAGAATTGTATTGACCGGAAGCTTAAATACATGTGTGGATACATAAACAAATACCGTGTCCCTAGTGAGCCTCTACTAGACTAGCTCGTTGCTGATGGTTAAGGTTTCCTAATCATAGACATGAGTTGACATTTGATAATGGGATAACATCATTAGGAGAATGATGTGAGGGACAAGACCCATCCGTTAGCATAGCATATGATCGTTCAATTTATTGCTACTTCTTTCTTAATGTCAAATACATATTCCTTCGACCATGAGATCATGCAACTCCCGGATACGCAAGGAATACCTATCAAACGTCACAACATAACTGGGTGATCATAAAGATGCTCTATAGGTATCTCCGAAGGTGTATGTTGAGTTGGCATGAATCGATATTGGGATTTGTCACTCCGAGTATCAAAGAGGTATCTCTAGGCCCTCTCGGTAATGCACATCACAAGAATCTTGCAAGCAAAGTGACTAAGGAGTTAGTTATGAGATGATGTATTATGGAACGAGTAAAGAGACTTGTCGGTAACGAGATTGAACTAGGTATGAAGATACTGACGATCGAATCTCGGACAAGTAACATACCGACAGATAAAGGAAATTACGTATGTTGTCATAAACGTTCGATCGATAAAGATTTTCTAGAATATGTAGGAACCAATATGGGCATCCAGGTACCGCTATTGGTTATTGACCGGAGAGGTGTCTCGGTCATGTCTACATCATTCTCGAACCCGTAGAGTTCACACGCTTAACGTTCGTTGACTATATAGTATTATATGAGTTATGTGAATTCGTGACCGGATGTTGTTCAGAGTCCTGGAATGGTCATATATATATATATATATATATATATATATATATATATATATATATATATATATATATATATATATATATATATATATATATATATATATATATAGGACTGCTAAAGTGAGCCTGAGCGTAATACTGTTTATTCTACGCGCTGGTCCATTGTACGAGTGCGTCCTGTTCTAAACAACCGACCAGCCACAGGAGTTTGCGCCAATTTCTGCACTCCATGTCCAAACTGATGGTAAAAATGGGTCTAATTATAGTAATAGGAACATGATGCATTACTGCATGAGTATCCCACTCCGTGCCAAAATAGGTTGTAACGTTGGATCTAATTGTAGTAATATATACATGATGCATTACTAGCATTTGGTCTCTCCGGTCCATGTAAAAGTCAATGGTAATACTAGGTCAAGTTATAGTAGTTCAAACATGGGATATTACTATCGTGGAGTTTTGTATGTACAACATGATGCATTACGAGTAGTAAGATAGAATTTACTGTTAGTAGTGATGGTAAAGGAATTTAATCCCATTACTATATATGCTAGAACATTTACCACTTCATTAGCATTAGCGTTGCGGGGTGGAGGTGCGGTATGTGGACATGGTCATGGAATTAAGTTCCATTACTATATAGTGTATAACATTTGACAGCTGCATTTAGCGACAGAGTTTTAGCAGAGGTGTGGTATGTGTAGATGGTAACAAAATTTAACTGCATTAATATATGTACTAGAATATTTACCACCGAATTAGCAGAAGGTGTGCGGGGAGGGGGTGTGGTATGGTGGTAACCGATTTTAATCGCGTTACTATAGATAGTAGAATATTTTCCACTTAGTCATAGGCTGCGAGGCGGAAGTGCGTTTGTACTATATGGTAATGGGCTTTAATTGTTTTACTATATATGCTACAACTTTTACTATCGATTAGGGTGGATATGTTACTACCACGCGCAGCAAGGGAAGTGCAGCGGCTGGAGCGCAGGATAAGCAGTTTTTGCGCTCACGCGTGCTTTAGCGCATCCGTGTGTGTGTGTGTATATATATATATATATACACACACATATATATATATATGTATGTATATATATACATATATATAGGACAATATTATTTGGTCATCGGAAAGGTTTTGAAAGTACCGGGTATTTTATCGGAGTGCCAGAAGGGGTTCCGGGAGGCCACCGGTAAGCGGTGGGCCTTATAGGCCAAGGGGGGAAGAACACCAGCCCACAAGAGGGCTGGCATGCCCCTCCACCCTAGCCCATGCACCAAGGAAGGGAGGGAAAGGAAGGGTGAGGCACCCAAAGGCAGCCAGCCACCCTTTCCTTTCCCCCATGTTCAAATAAGGAAGGGGGCGCGACTAGGTACGCGCCCTAGGGCAGGCACAGGCCACTTGGGGTGCCCTAGGGGCTGCCTCCCCTCTCCCCTCTACCTATATATATGTGAGGAGGGAGAGGGGCAACACACACCACGGTCCCCAAGCCGTGTGCGGCGCCCCTCTCTCTCTAGTTCACCCTCGGTCATATTTTTGTAGTGCTCGGTGAAGCCCTGCGGAGATAGTTGCATCACCACCGTCATCACGCCGTCGTGCTGCCGGAACTCATCTACTACTTCGCTCGTCTCGCTGGATCAATAGGGCAAGGACACCATCGAGTTGAACATGTGCTGAACGCGGAGGTGTCGTACGTTCAGTACTTGATCGGTTGGATTGGGAAGGTGTTCGGCTACATCAACCGCGTTAATAAATGCTTCCTCTTTACAGTCTATGAGGGTACATGGACACACTCTCCCCTCTCTTAGCTATCCATCTCCATGGATAGATCTTGTGTGTGCGTATAATTTTTTTTCCATGCAATGTTCCCCAACAACTTTAGTTCTAGGTTTTCACAGAATGTGTTTCAGAGCTAATGAGTTGGTCATTTCGGCGACACCGAAGCACTCACACAACCTGAACACACCATTTCAGATGGACCGAGATGTGGTTCGGTGGCTCTGTGATGCTAGGATTTCACTGAAACTTTACTTTTGGTCTCACCAATTAGTACGCTTATGTGGAACCGAGTTGTACTTGTGCGATGTCCAGGGCCAAATCGGTGGGACAAAAAAATCCTATTCGGTCGGTCCGAGATGAATTCAATGGGAACCTAAACCTATTTTTTTTTGCTCGAGTCTACTCTAATGAACTGATCTAGTGGATGAAATTATTGCAATCATGGCAAGATATATGGCATTATCCTTGTGCATTGAATCGGAGAAAAGAAAGCACGAGGAGATCGAATATCACCCTAACTTGGTGGAGATCCTCTACGGCGACAACAGTGGAGTAGATTCCATTGACGGTGGCGGATTCCTGCAGCGAAGGCGCACATGAGACGACATCGACGATCCGGAGACCAAGGGGGATGCAATAACGAGGTGCGGGCTCATGAGTTTTGAAGAAATTTTCAACCATACGGGCACTAGATATACATACCCGTGTGCTGTCGGTGGCACCGAGTGGAATAAATTGGTGGCACCGAGATGTGCAACTGTGTGCATTTACAGCACATTGGTGTGACCGAGTTGGTCTAATCGGTAGCACCAAGATGAAAACCTAGATCAATCTTTATGACTTCGGTTCGACCGAGTTTGAGTGGGTTGGTCTGACGAAACGCATGAATAAGGTTTTGGAGGTCAGCCCTTGACAGATCGGTGGCTCCGAGTGCTCCTCACCCGGAGGGTCCGAAAAGAACTTGTGATACAAGAAGATCATAGATAGCTAGAGGAGATTCTTACACATTCTTGTACATCCACTTGACCAATAAAAACCAAGACGATCAAAACAACAAATGGATGTCCTCGAATGGAGAAAATATGCAAACCAACATGCTCACACAATAAAATATCAAATTAAATATGTGTCTAAGCATGCACAACCAATTCTAGCATCTATCAAGCAATTGGCGATGACTAGGTCATCTATATATGAGTATATTAACTTAGGAGTCAAATGAGAACATTTGATCATAGGTCATACTCATCGTTTAAGCTCAAGTGGGGTTACCACTTTTACATAAAGCATTAATGTGTTCACACCATTAGAGTTGCTTTAGCTCAATTTTTAGAGTAAAGCTTCCCCTAGATGTGATATCCCCCCAAAGAGGGATGAATTAACCTTGGGTTTTGTCGATGCTGACTTCATGTATATAGTGAAGATGTGGATGCTCAATGTTGATGTAGATCATTCGGAGATATCCTTTGGAGTTTTGCGCTTTCAATACCTACATGGGTTAGTCCCACAAGGAACATACAAGGATATCCATAGACATAGAGTGAA
Source organism: Triticum aestivum (assembly GCF_018294505.1). Taxonomy (NCBI): domain Eukaryota; kingdom Viridiplantae; phylum Streptophyta; class Magnoliopsida; order Poales; family Poaceae; genus Triticum; species Triticum aestivum. The sequence goes on along the minus strand of NC_057813.1, from coordinate 539,976,152 downwards.
TTCCACATATAATGATGTCCATGAAAGCATTTGGTTACCTTGTCCCTTGTCTTACCAACAAGAGGGTTTGCGACTCCATGAACTAGTGCAAGATATGAAAGTTGATTGCACAAGTCCTTGCCAAAATAAATATGAGTGAAGTATGTTGGCGGAGTCACCCTCAATAACAATCTAGTTCTTGTTCTTTGAGACTCACATCAACTTGATGGGAATCCTTGGAGTTGTAGTTGAACTTGATGAAGTAGAGCTTGACGTAGTCTTGGGAACCCACTTGACCATGGCCTTAGGAGCTTCTTCAAATGTGTCAATATCTTCTTGAAGCTTGTCCTTGCCTTTTAGCTTATGGTCTTATGGTGAAAGATCATCTTGAGTTTGTGTTCCCTCACTCATACTTCTCTTGTTGAGGAACAAACTTCGTCTTGGGGTATTGATCTTCTTCCCATTCAACTTCATTGGCATTGAAATTTAGTTCAAAACCAACACCTTAATTCTTCCATTGTCTTCCTTACTTGCGAACAATTTCCTCAAATTTCTTACTCCTGGCAAGACTCTTGTAAACACCTTTCTCTATAATTCCCTTCAATAAGCTATTTTCTTGCTCAAGTGTAACTTGGCTAAGAGAATCATTAGTGGAATCAAGAGAATTACTAGAAGCAACAACATTGGATCTAGCATGGTTATTGTTACTACTAGAAGAAGAATCTTTCTTGCTCTTGTTGCTATATTTTACTTGTGGCATATAAGTAGACAAGTGGATACGTTTGGCCATGTAAGAAGAATTCTTCTTTTGAAGATCATCATTGATAGCTTTTAGAAATTCGTGCTCTTGCTCTAAATTTAGCTTATCAAAGCATAGCTTCTCATGAGTTGTTATGAGCTCTCTATGACCCTCTTGAGTTGTTTCATGAGCTAACTTAAGAGCGTTTAATTCTTTTGTTAGATGCGCAATCTACTTCTTATCATTGTCATTCATTTTGTGTTGATTAGCATGATTACTAGAAATTTCATCATAGTTATCATCACTATTTTTGTCAACAAGTAAATCATCTTTATCCCTATTTAAATCAAGATACTCAGGGTGTGATACCTTGGGGCCTTTAGCCATGAAGCATCTTCCAATTCCTTCATTTGGCGAGTCAAATATGTCGTGGGAGTTGGATGACACTAGTGCAAGTCCGGCAACACCTTCATCTTGAGTACATACAGAGTCGGAGTGATAACTTCTCTCGGAGTAGTTGTCGGAGTTGGAACCGAAAACCCATTCATTGATGTGAGCTTGATGCCTTCGTCTTGTGTAGCTCTTTGACGACTTTCTTCCTTTCTAAATATTTGCTTCTTCGAGGGTCTTCGTTCATAACGATCATCTCTACTCCTTCTCTCTCTTCGAGGTGATTCATCTCTTCTACTCCTCCCTTTTCGTGAGTCTTCTCTTTTCTTGTAGGGATCCATACACTCAATTGAGTAGTGTCCGGATCTTCCACAATTGTAGCAATTACGATCAGGACTAGAAAATCTTTCTTCATTGTAGGACCTTGACTTGGAGCTTCTCTCTTTGCTTCTACTCTTGTAGAATTTATTGAAGTTCTTCACTGTAGGTCCATCTAGTGCCCTTAGTGATTTTTGTGTATTGAAGACTTATAGGTTAAGGGACTAATATGTTTGTGAGTGTACACAGGCTCTATAAGTTGATGAGGAGTTTGATAGTTACTGTGAAAGTCGACCCCTAAAAATGTATGTCTTAAGCTAAAGACTTTCCTTCTCCTGAAGATTTTGAAAGTGAAGAAATTGGTGTGACCTTGAAGACTTGGATATTCATGCGAGGATTATGAAGCGTGAAGGCTTTTGTTTTCGTACTTTCATTTTCTCTTTCTTGAGTCATAGGAAACACTGTACTGTTAAAGGGGGTCGAGGTAATACTAAGGAAACTGATTTCTAAGTGATGCTCATCTCAAAATCCTACACCTACCCAATCCTTTCGAGTGAAGCCATTGGAAATCTCATATCAGTTCAGTCAATTTCTTCAGTGACAGAGACGAAGATCTTCTGGTCTCTGAGGAATTTGTTCTGACTGAGGAGTTAGGAATTCGCTAGTGCGGATTGCCTACACAATGAGGAACATGATAGCCCTGAGGAATTTGATACCTCAAATCCGACCATTATTGTGCTACGCTCCAGCTGTCCAAAATATCCTACCACCTAACGGTCATATCATTCAAGGGCATTTATGTCTTATCATGCTGGGCTGCTCCCTAGGCTATAAATAGCCGCCCCCTACAACCACTAGCTGGTTGGCTGCTGACACTTGTCATTGAGAGCATCCCATTCTTCGAGGACTTTGAGCGAAAATCATCAAGTGAGGAAAACCCAAAACCCAAACCCAAACACCTGCAAACCCAAAGTGATTGAGCATCACTGAAGAGATTGTTCCTGTGTGGAACTGATGCTTGTTACCTTTGAGTATTGTGTATCCTCCAGACGGTTAGGTGTCATGGTCTGAGCATCCAAGAGGAATTGTGGATCACCGAGTGACCAAGTCTGTGAAGGTCTGGAGGTCACCTGTGAACACTTACCACGAGTGTTGGGCGAGGTATGTGTGACTTTAGCTCAAGGAGAGTACGGTGATGACTGTGTGTCCGGGACTGTGTGTCCTCAAGTTTAAATACTTAGTCGCTCCAACCAGACGTACAACTGTCACAACAGTTGGAACTGGTCTACCAAATCATTGTCTTCACCAAGCCAACTGGTTCTATTTCCTCAACCCATTCATTTCCTCATTCATGTGTTGATGAACCAGATCATTACTGTTTGGAGACTTTGACATAAGACTTTCTCTAGTTCCTCAATCCTATTTCTTCAGTCACATAGTCTTCAGCCTGCTTATCCTATTATCATGCTTTCTGTACTCTGTGTTTGTTTTCATTTCATCATGATGACTGTGCTACTGGTATGTTATGCTTATACCTGAGTACTTATTCCGCTGCTAGTGTGTCATTACTTAGGAATTTCTTCACCTAGAAATTCCTCAGTGATGAATTTGTAAAAATCGCCTATTTGCCCACCCTTTAGTCGATATAACGCACTTTCAATTGGTATTAGAGCAAGGTACTCCCTTGTTCTATGTGATTTTGGTTTAACCACTTGGAGTTCTAGTTATGTCAACTGCAGGAATGAAGAAAGTGACTTGCACCATCTTTGTCGGTCATGAGTATCCCAAGTGGAAGGCCATGATGAAGAAGCGACTCATGGCGATGAACAGCAAATTGTGGACCGTCACTGAGATTGGTATTACCGATCTATGCAAGATGGCGGAGGCTGATGATATTCGCAAGTACACTCTACTTAACCTCACGGCGAAGGATATCATCTGCTCCTGTTTGTCACAAAATCTGTTCAGGAACATCATGCATCTCAACCATGCAAAGCTTATACGGGACCGACTCTTTGAGGTCTATGAAGTTCATCGAACTCGTCATGATCCTTGGTTTTAGGATTTCAAGAAATCACTTAAGGAGATGACTTTCACACTAGAATCATCATCCACTGCACCATGCCTTATGGCAAAGGGTGCTAAGGTAATTGAATGCTACCTTTCTAAATCTAGTGATGAGGAATCTGGCGATGAATTTGGACCCAGCTACACTAAACCTGCTTCCCTTGCCCCTAAACAACAAAGAGCTCTTGAAAAAGTTCAAAACATGCTTGATGAAAGCGATGATATGTTGGGTGAGGAATTGAATCAAACTAAGGCTTTGACTGATAGTCTTTAGAGACTTCTAGGTTTGACAACCTTCAAAATCATCATAACACTCTCTTAACTGATCATGAGAAGCTTTCTTATGAATTTCTTCAGAGAAAGCAAGATCTTGAGAAGTTAAAAGTGAGTTATGAAGATCTTCAGAAGGAAAACGATTCATTGCTTGCTCAACAGATCAGTTTCACTCAAGAAGAATTTATTCCACCATGTATGAAATGCATTGAGCGTGAATCTGCTAATTCTTCACCTGAATGTTCAAATGCTTCTATTACCGCAAATTCTTCAATTGTCTCTGTGATCACAAATTACTCATCTGAGGATACCACATGTATCACTAACAATAATGTAGGGTTGAAGGAATTGTATGTGACAGGCATATACAAAAGCCTCAAAGGGCATCAGACTCTTTGTGATGTGCTCAAAAAGCAGATCTTGAACAGGAACCCTAGGATAGAGGGTATTGCCTTTGAGAGGAAACTCAATGCTGATGGGACCTACTAGAAACCTGAGCAGTACCCCAAAACCTCATGGGTTGCTGCAACATGACCTACTGTAGATCCATGCACTTTATCTGGCTTTACTTGTGATTCTTCCTATTCTTTTGATGAGTCATTTGACTCCAACTATAAACTGTTAAAAAATCAGAATGGTGAATTATTTGCTCGATATGTTGGAAGTAACTGCAGGAATGGTCCCCGTATGAAGAAAATCCGGGTTCCCAAAAGGTGTCTTGAAAATCTTCAGGTGAATGTCATCATGACACCACCTATGAAGAATAGGAACCCCATATCAAATTCTTCATATGGATCCAAGTCCTCATATAGACCAAATTCTTCATCTGGATCAAATTCCTCACATGGATCAAAATCCTCATATGAACATCATCGTGCTAACACTTCTGTTTCGTAGGAAAAGTCTAAAGGCTATGAATATGTGCATTATTCTTCAAACCATTAAGTTCATAAGTCCTCGAAGAATTTCTCTACTTATTCATATGCTTATCCTAACCACTCTTCTGTGAAACAAAGTGCACTGGCTTTAATGCCATCTTTTTCTTATGGAGCTCGCAGAATGATGAACTCTTTGCCACCCCTCCAGATGTGGGTGGTGAAGAAAAAGAACTAATCTCTTATGTAGGGTCAGGTCTCCAAACGAACTTAATCGTCTAAAGAATTTGCTGCAGACCTGAATTTGCTTGAATGGACGCAAGCTAATCGTGAAGAAATGAACTATTCATTTCTCACATCGTCATGTTGCTATATCTGTTATTGTTAATGAAATTGATATCATATTCTTCACTTATGAAGTATATGAGTTCGTAAATTGTAGTAATTCATCTGCAGGATGAACAACCCAAAGCTACTGAGTGGGTCCTCGATAATGGATGTACAAACCACATGACCGGTGACAGGAACTTATTGATGGACACTGCTTTATCTCCATCTCATCTTAAGCATATCACCTATGCTGAAAAAGGCAAAAGCAAGGTATTGGGTCTAGGTAGGGTTGCGATCTCAAAGGATAGACATGTGGACAAAGTCATGCTTGTCGAGTCATTAGGATTCAACCTCATGTCTGTCTCAATGCTTTGTGATCTTGATATGGTTGTCGTCTTTGGAAAATATCGTTGCATTGTGCTAATGGAATCTGACAATCCCAAAGTCTTCGAAGGCTTTAGGAGAGGAGACCTGTATATTGTTGATTTCTCTGCAGGACCACAGCCTGCCACATGTCTACTTGCAAAAGCTTCAGAAGGCCGGTTATGGCATCAGCGACTTGGTCATGCTGGGATGAGGAACTTGCATACACTCGCGAAGAAGAAGCATGTCATTGGCATCGAGGGTGTCAAATTCCTCAAAGATCACCTTTGTGGGGCTTGTGAGGCTGGAAAGATCACCAGAGCCAAGCATCCCTCGAAGACTATCATGACCACTTCTCGTCCCTTTGAATTACTTCATATGTATCTCTTTGGCCCCACTCATTATGCCACGGTCACTAGTTCTACATCATTATATGGCTTTGTCATTGTTAATGATTATTCTCGTTATACTTGGGTGCATATCATCACTTACAAAAATGAAGTGTAGGAAGTCTTTAGACGACTTTCCTCAAGAGCATCTATGAACTTCGGTGTGAAGATCAAGCATATCAGGAGTGATAATGGAACTGGGTTCAAGAACACTGGTCTCGATGAATATCTTGATATACTTGGTATTACTCACGAGTTATCTGCTCCCTATACTCCTCAGCAGAATGGCGGAGTGGAGCGCAAGAATAGAACTCTTGTTGAGATGGCTCGCCCTATGCTTGATGAATACAAGACACCACTGTGTTTTTGGCCAGAAGCTATTGATACTGCATGCCACATCATCAACATAGTATATCTTCACAAATTCTTCAAAAAGACCACATATGAAATCCTCACTCACAAGAAACCCAATGTAAGTTATTTCAAAGTCTTTGTTGCTAAATGCTGGATTAGAGATCCTCGCCATCACTCTAAATTTGCACCGAAAGCACATGAGGGTTTTATGCTTGGTTACCGAAAGGACTCGCACACCTACAGAGTCTTCAACACCAATCATCACAAGATTGTTGAAACTGTAGATGTGCGGTTCAATGAAACTAATGGCTCGCAAAGAGAGCACCTACCTCCTGTGCTAGATGAAGTGTCACCTGAGGAATCCATCAAGCTCAAGGCTACTGAGGATGTCATCCCTACCGAAGAATCTACTGAAGAAGTCATTACAGATCATGAAGACAATCACGCTGGTGCTACTGAAGAAAATGGCCCTGAAGAAATTGCTAGGCCTAAGCAAAGTCGTCAACCCGCTCATCCTCGCGTTGCAAAATGAAGTGCAGATTGAGAAAATCATTAGCGACATCAATGCACCAGGTCCTCTCACGCGCTCAAAAGCTTCACACTTGTCTAACTTTTGCGGGCATTTTGCGTTTGTCTCTATCACAGAGCCCACTAAAGTTGATGAAGCATTCATGGAATCTGAGTGGATTCAAGCCATGCAAGATGAATTGCATCAATTCGAGCTCAACAATGTGTGGTTGCTTGTCAAGAGACCAGACCCACGCAAGCACAACATCATTGGTACAAAATGTATCTACCGCAACAAACAAGATGAAATGGTCTTGTGGTGAGGAATAAAGCTCGTCTTGTAGCTCAAGGCTACATACAGGTTGAAGGAATTGATTTCGATGAAAATTTTGCACCTGTTGCTAGAATTGAAGCTATTCACATATTGGTTGCTTACGCTAACCATCATAATACCATCTTACATAAAATGGATGTGAAAAGTGCATTCCTCAATGGTAAGCTTAAGGAAGAAGTATATGTTGCTCAACCACCAGGTTTTGAGGATCCAAAATTTCCAGATCACGTCTACAGACTCAACAAGGCCCTCTATGGCCTCAAGCAAGCACCTCGGGCATGGTATGATACATTGAAGGAATTCCTCATGAAGAAAGGCTTCAAACCTGGTTCACTTGACCCGACTCTTTTCACCAAAGCATATGATGATGAATTATTCGTGTGACAAATATATGTTGATGATATTATCTTTGGTTGTACTAACCAACGTTACAGTGACGAATTTGCCTATATGATGAGTGAGGAATATCAAATGTCTATGATGGGAGAGTTGAAATTCTTCTTAGGTCTTCAAATTCGTCAACAACACAATGGCATATTCATATCTCAGGAGAAATGCCTCAAGGATGTGTTGAGGAAATTCGGCATGCAAGATTGCAAAGGCGTCAAAATCCCTATGCCCACAAATGGCCATCTATGCACCGATGAAAATGGTAAAGACTTCGATCAAAAGGTATACCGCTCCATGATTGGCTCTTTATTGTACCTATGTGCATCTAGGCCAGATATTATGCTTAGTGTTTGCATGTGTGCCCGATTTCAAGCTACACCGAAGGAATCACACCATAAGGCTGTGAAGCATATTCTTCGATATCTAGCTCACACTCCAAAACTTGGATTATGGTATCCCAAGGGCTCTTCTTTTGATCTCGTTAGATATTCTGACTCTGACTATGCTGGTGATCGGGTGGACCGCAAGTCAACATCAGGCACATGTCATTTCCTCGGACGATCCTTGGTATGTTGGTCCTTGAAGAAGCAGAACTGCGTATCACTCTCTACTGCTGAAGCTGAGTACATTGCTGCTGGATCTTGCTGTGCTCAATTGCTATGGATGAAGAAAACCCTCAAGGACTATGGCATCAATGTGAAGAATGTGCCACTCTACTGCAACAATGAGAGTGCTATCAAGATTGCTCACAACCCAGTTCAGCACTCGAAGACAAAGGACATCCAGATTCGTCATCATTTTCTTCGTGACCATGTGTTGAAGGGCGACATCTCCATCGACCACACAAATACTGAAGATCAGCTGGCTGATATCTTCACAAAGCCCTTGGATGAGAAGATATTTAGCAAGTGCAGTGTGAGCTAAATATTTTAGAATCTTCGAGTGTTCTTTGAAAAGGACACACATCCTAACACTTATGCAAATTTGATGACTTAGATGTGCAACACACGAAGTAATGTTTTTCTTCAATCAATGAAGACTAACCCTCTAAGTGTTAAGAAATTAATGAAGAATTTGATTCTCAGAACCCTATGACAATTGTACGCGGTGTCTGAAATCATCATTCTTATACGGTGGGATACGCCACCAACCAAAGTTGAAAATCTTCAATTTGAGTTTTTCTTCATTTTTGAAATTCCTCGGTTGTTCAATTTATTCAATTTTGCATTGTCTTCACTCTTTCCGTCGTTGTTCTTCATTGACTATATATATACTTGAGTTTTATGTCCTCAACAGCATTCACTTATTGCTAATTCTTCAAGTTGCCTTTTTTGCTAAGTGAATGTGATCGGACCCATTCCCCCTCTATGCTAAACTCAACCCAGTCTGTTCACAAATTCTTCATGTGCGTTCTATTTGAAACTTGTTCAAAATCTTCACTGTGTCCTTGTCAGCTGAAGAATTTGCGAATGAAACATTAAAAATTTCCTATCTAAATTTTTGCCTTTTGCCGCTCAAACCGTTCCACATCCCACGATAGGATTTATCTATTCACCCACGATCTCACACAATCTCCACCACTCTGTACATGGGTGACACATGCCGCTAGGATGAGAAGAGTCAGGGGCACGTTCATCCATTTTCCTCGGGCGAGCGGTTTTTCACCTCGGCTATAAATACCCCTCACCCTCCTCGGACTGCATTTACCCCGCTCGAACTCACTCCCCTCGCTCGATCTCTCAAGCCCTAGCGCCACCACTACTTTCATCCTCGCTAGTGAGGAAGAGCTTCACTGCCTCTACCTCGTCGCCATTGTACTCGCACCGGCCGTGGATATATTCACTCCGCCGCCGCCGTAGTTGTCTTCCTCTGCCAAGTTAGGGCGTGGAAGATCTGGACTAACGAACTTCCAATCTAACACTACCAGTTCATCGTGTTCTTCGTCAAGGGTAATTAAAAGTTACTTTTACTGCCCTTGTTGATTCTGATGATTTCCATAAAATCTTCGAAAGGTGTTTATTCTTCAACTTCTCCACTTTAAACACCTCACACAATCATCTGTTCTTGATCTGTTTCTCTAAGCGGCATTTTTCTTCAAGATTCCTCAATTGTGTGAATTTCTCAAATCCATACAACTCTGGAACCTAAGTCAAAGAACGCTTAGTGAAATTCCTCAAGACATATCTGGTCAAATTCCTCAAACTTGTTCCTTTTTGCAAAAACTTCTGAGAACGCATATGACCTCTCCAAATTCTTCGCACCTATACTCTATTCACAGGTACACATGTCCGCTGCTGAATCACTAGGTTCTCATCAACTTAACTCATTTGCAGTGTTCCTCAAGAAAAACTGCATACCTCTTCAGAGAACTCAATTGTTCAAAATCCTCAGCTGAAGAAAATGGCAGATGGCAAGAAACCTCAGAAGGGAGGGAAGAAACTAGAAGTGAACACTGCCTTTGAAATCCCTGATGATATCTATGCAGGGTATTGCACTCCTGATGAGGTAAGTCACGGAAAAGAAACGAAGAATGGGCGTAAGGTGCGCATTCACAGGATTGAACGAAGATGGGCATGGGAATGGAGGGAATAGAGATACTTTACTCCAAAGTACATGAAGAAATTCGCTCTTCACCCTCCTTGCCCAAGACCTCCATTGGCACCTGGCCGAATTATCCCACTAGCCTTAAGCGCGGTGAGGACTATCGTGATGAATGGGCCAAGCGGCAAACGAAATTGACCAAACATGCCAAGGAAGCGGTGAGGAAATTCAATGAAGACTCAGTTGCTGTCGCTGCTGAGGCCTCTGCTAGCAAGAAGGCTGTGCCTAAGAAGCCAGCTCGCAAACCACCTTCCTCAGTAATGCCCTCATGGCCAAGCTCATCTATGCCCTCACGGCATATTCCTCAAGCTGCTTTAGTTCCTAAAATTGCAAAACCCTCAGCTCCTCCAGCAAAGTCCTCGGCACCTGTGCATCTCGCCTCTTGCCAGAGGACCATAGGCATCTCAATTGCTTCAGGAGCATCTGCAAGTTCTTCAGCTCCTCCTCAGTCCTCAACAGGCCCCACTTTGCTGAAGACCAAGGCTACTGCTGGAAGAGGCACAATACTAAGTCCTCATAAGAAGCAAGTTGCCTTCCAAGTACCGTCAGATGAAGACGAAGCTGATGATGAGGAATTAGCAGAAATCATCAGAGACAGGCAGCAAAGGGCCACTAGAGCCAAGGGCAGTGTTGTGCCACTATTGCTGGATCCAAAGAAGATCTCGGACTTCATTGATCTCTGGCACAAGGACCCAAACACTCCCTTGCCAGAATTAAACCTCTCACCTGGCCAAAGTCATATGTTGACAGCTTCCATTTCTGAAGAAAAATGGAAATTTGAGAAAGTCAGGTTCGTGAAGAAAGCTCAGTACAAGAAAGAGCGCTTTCTGAAGCAAAATGTTCTAAAGCTATCACCTGATGAACTTGTTGCACTGCAATCAGAAATCAAGAAACTCAGTGATGAATTTGACGCATACCGTGCTGAATGGCTGGGAGCCAAGGTCAGATTCGTCAGAATAGCAAAGGGATTTACATCCAATGTTGCTGCTCAAACGCACATTGAAATTCCTCCGAGTGAAGCATCAGCACAGCCTACTAATGAACATGCCAGCACCACTGATGAAAATCAGGCTGCTGATGAAACTAAAAGTACCAGGGATGATGAAGTTGTTCCAGCCGCTGATGAAATTGCCTGGGCAACCACTAGTGTTGCGCCTGAAGATCAAGTCAGGTCAGCTGAAGCATCTGCTGCTGTGTCTGGAGTTACTGAACAAGCCAAGGCAACTGCATCAGTTGCACCTGAAGAAAATGCACCAGTTTCCTTTGCTCCTCCTGCACCAACGCCAAGTCCTATCCTTCCTTTTGCATTAGAAGCGAAGAAAACCAAGCCTGCGGAGCAAGCAGCAGTGAAGAAAAGGAAAGCATCTCCTTCCTCAGAGTCTTCTACACCAAAGAAGGCGAAGACTTTGACAATATCTTATGACAATCCCATTGATGTTGTTCCAGTTTCAAGCATGCCATCAAAGGAAATCGTTCCTTTTGATAAAAATTATGTGATCCCAAGCGGATCAGATGAAGAAGTTCCTTCTGCTGCTTCTTCAGAGCAGTTGGACGAAGAAATTGAAGTGGATGATATCCCTTCAACCCCTCTTGTCTCATCACCCATGCCTCAGTTCATGGCTGAAGAGGCAGGCGTTGAAGAATTGGATGAAGAAGAAGAAGATGTGGACATTGGGAGCACCACTCTAGTGTTGAATAATAACTATTGGGAAAGTCATCACCCCAATTCCCCCATGTTCACCCCACTGCAAAAGATTCCTTAGTCCCTAGTCCAGACAGAAGAAATTCACATGGGATCTGATGAACCTCAAGCCTCACTTCTGACCATCCCAGAAGAAATTCCAGCCACTAGTGCTGATGTTAATGCTGCTGAAAATATGGAGACCCAGGCTACTACTGAAGTAGAAACTGAAATTCCTCAGCCTGTGGCTCCTGAGACTATGATTCCTGAGGCTGTGTAGACACTGACAGATACACCTCAGCCCAAGCCTAAGAATCCCTTCTCAAAGGAACAAAAGTTAAAATCTAATGAATTCTTCCATGAACACGTGTTCTTCACAGAATACAACCCATATGACTCTTCTCGTCTTCGAAGGAAGCATTTCTTGACAGCAAGTCAGATGAACTTTTATTCTTCTCTGCTATTTGATAAGGACAAGATCTTTGACCATGATCATATTCCTCATGTGGATATGTAATCGCTGCCTTGCTTCACCCTAGTCCTCAGTGTTCTTCATGACGCTGGGCTACTCAACTTCTGCACTGACATATGTGGAATGAAGAACTAATTCTTCAGTTCTACGCGATGCTGCACATTACCGGTAATGTTGAAGATGTAAATTCTTGGGTGTTGGACTGGATGACAGAGAACACACACTTCAAAGCACCGGCCTCTGAATTGCTTCATGCCCTGCCCATCAGTCCTCCCCTTGAAGGTGCACGTCTCATCTATCATGAACCTGAGCTCCCTGATCACTTCATGCAAGTGTTGCTGAAGTCGCTGAAGCCTGGCCAATCCCCAAGAACCAAATTCTTCGTGAAGGAATTGCTTTATGTGCCTCGGACCATATACAGAATTTTGACCAAGACCCTGAGTCCAATCAAAGGCCAGGACTCTAATGAAGAAGAGGTCGTTGGCATCATGAAGAATCTGCTACTCAATATCATGCATGGTATTCCAATCAACTACCATGATTTCTTCATGAGGACTATGGCAAATGTTGCTCTTTCTCCGTTTGATTTGAAGCCTTACGCTCCCTGGATCATGAAATTCATCAGATCAAGGTCTTCAATCAACTACAAGGCCGATACACTTAACCATGGCAGCTACTTGCCCACCATTGAAGTCCTCAAGCGGACTATTTCCTTAGCTGATGAGAAGGGCAAGGCCACTATTATTAATGAAGGCATTCGTACATTGGATGGACAGTTCTGCAAAGCTACATCCTACTCCACCAATGATGACTCTTCCACTCATGACTCTGCCGCCAATACTTCAAAGGAAAATCCTCAAGGCGCACCTCCAAGGGTGATGACTGATCGTGAGCTTCTCCTCAGTCTTCATCAGAAGGTCGATCGCAACCACAAATGGGTCAAGCGTTAGTTTGGTTCAATTCTTCATAACATGACTACTACACACAATTCAGTGAAGAAGAACCATTACTACCTCCATGAAGTATTTGATCACACCTGGGTTGTTCTGACTGATCTCTACGGTGAAGAAGATCTTAATCAGATGGGCTTCAAGCAGGACTTTGACTGGTCTCAGCCACCATTGAAGAAATTCAAGAAAGTCAAAGTTCCTTCTTTGGTGGCCAGCTCTTTTTCTTCATCACGCGAGACTGATGAAAATGAAGATTTGGACGACACTGCGGCAGGCCCTACTTCAATAACCGACCCCAACAACGCTAGCGCTCCTCCATCGACTTCGTGATGATATTCTTCAGGGGCGTTAGTCCTCACTTTTCGTCACTTTTGGTCATTTGATGACAAAGGGGGAGAAATTTGAGTTAGTCTTCAAGCGGGTCTATATATGGGGCGTTTTTTGCTAAGTTACAACTCTTGTTCTTCTGAGGTGTTTGATTCGCTGAGTTGTAAACTTAAGTCCAATGGTGACCTGATACTTTTGCTCTATTTTTCTGCATGATATTTCCTCATATATGTTAATGCATGATAAATTACATCAATCACCATATTTCATCATGCATTTGAAATTCTTCATACGATATGTTAAATGTGTGTACGAATTACAAGATATAGGGGAAATCTCCATGATATTACTCTACATGTGCATTGCTTGTTGAAAGCAAATTCCTCACATATGCACATCCTCAGGGGGAGTTCTTCTATATCTTGCAATCAAATTCCTCAATATTGAGCACTTTCAATTAATATGTTTATCCCCGTTGAAAACTTAACCTATTTGTCATCAATCACCAAAAAGGGGGAGATTGTAAGTGCATCTAGTGCCCCTTAGTGATTTTGGTGTAATGAAGACTTATAGGTTAAGGGACTAATATGTTTGTGAGTGTACACATGCTCTATAAGTCGATGACGAGTTTGATAGTTACTGTGAAAGTTGACCCCTAAAAATATATGTCTTCAGCTCAAGACTTTGGTTCTCCTGAAGATTTTGAAAGTGAAGAAATTGGTGTGACCTTGAAGACTTGGATATTCATGCGAGGATTATGAAGCGTGAAGACTTTTGTTTTTGTAGTTTCATTTTATTTTTCTTGAGTCATAGGAAACACCGTACTGTAAAAGGGGGTCGAGGTAATACTAAGGAAACTTATTTCCAAGTGATGCTCATCTCAAAATCCGACACCTACCCAATCCTTTCGAGTGAAGCCATTGGAAATATCATATCAGTTCAGTCAATTTCTTCAGTGACAGAGACGAAGATCTTCTGGTCTCTGAGGAATTTGTTCTGACTGAGGAGTTAGGAATTTGCCAGTGTGGATTGCCTACACAGTGAGGAACATGATAGCCCTGAGGAATTTGATACCTCAAATCCGACCATTGTTATGCTACGCGCCAGCTGTCCAAAATATTCTACCACCTAACGATCATATCATTGAAGGGCATTTATGTCTTATCATGTCAGGCTGCTCCCTAGGCTATAAATAGCCGCCCCTACAACCACTAGTTGGTTGGCTGCTCCGCAATAAACTAACACTTGTCATTGAGTGCATCCCATCCTCCGAGGACTTTGAGCGAAAATCATCAAGTGAGGAAAACCCAGAACCCAAACCCAAACATCTACAAACCCAAAGTGATTGAGCATCACTGAAGAGATTGTTCCTGTATGGAACCGATGCTTGTTACCTTTGAGGACTTTGTATCCTCTAGACGGTTAGGCGTCCTGGTCTGAGCATCCAAGAGGAATTGTGGATCGCCGAGTGACCAAGTCTGTGAAGGTTTGGAAGTCACTTGTTAAGACTTACCACGAGTGTTGGGCGAGGTCTGTGTGACTTTAGCTCAAGGAGAATACGGTGAGGACTGTGTGTCCGAGACTGTGTGTCCTCGAGTTTGAATACTCAGCCGCTCCAACCAGACGTACAACTGTCAAAGTAGTTGGAATTGGTCTACCAAATCATTGTCTTCACCAAGCCAACTGGTTCTATTTCCTCCACCCTTTCATTTCCTCATTCATGTGGTGATGAACCTGATCATTACTGTTTGAAGACTTTGACTGAAGACTTTCTCTATTTCCTCAATCCTATTTCTTCAGTCACATAGTCTTCAGCCTGCTTATCATGTTATCACGCTTTCTGTACTCTGTGTTTGTTTTCATTTCATCATGATGACTACGCTACTTCTCTGTTATGCTTATACCTGAGTACTTATTCCGCTGCTAGTGTGTCGTTTCTTAGGAATTTCTTCACCTAGAAATTCCTCAATGACAAATTTGTAAAAATCGCCTATTCACCCCCCCTTTAGTCTATATAAGGCACTTCCATTCACCATTAAGCTCAATTCTTCATTGGAGACTAGCTTGTCACTTGATGTTGTAGGAGCATCACTTGAAGCTTTGTAAGCACCACTTGACTTGTTGTGGAGCTCTTCCTTATCCTTGAGTGGCATCTCGTGAGCAACAATTCTATGAATGACTTCCGTGGGCTTGAGATCTTTGTAATTGGGCATCATTTGGATCAATGTGCACACGGTATCATATTTTCCATCCAATGCTCTAAGGATCTTCTTGATGATGAATTTGTCGGTCATTTCCTCACTTCCTAAGCAGGCAATCTCATTTGTGATGAGAGCAAGCCTAGAGTACATCTCGGCGACTCCTTCACCATCCTTCATCTTGAACTTGTCAAGTTGACTTTGAAGCACATCCAACTTGGTTCCTTGATGGACTCTATACCTTCGTGCATATCAACCAAAGTATCCCAAATTTCCTTTGCATTCTCAAGGCGCCTGGTTTTGTTGAATTCTTCAGGCACAATCCATTGAAGAGAATATCACAAGCTTGAGAATTGTATTGCAACATCTTCAATTCTTCCGCGGTTGCTTCATGATCCAGTTCTCTACCATCTTCAAAGAATTTACCTTGCAAGCCAATACGAACAACAACCCAAAAGGCGGGGTTATGACCAAGAATATGAATTTTCATCTTATGCTTCCAACTAGCAAAATGTGTACCATTAAAGTAAGGACCTCTACGGTGATAGTTACCCTCGCTAGATGCCATACTCTCCTAGGTTGTGAAACCAAGGCTATGATCACCAAAGCTATGGAAGTCAAGGCTAATGGAGACCAAAGCTCTAATACCACTTGTAGGATCGAAAGTATGTCTAAAGGGGAGTGATTAGACTACTTGACCAAGTAAAAATCTTTCCTTTTCCCATTTTTTCTTGTGGGCATATTTTAGCAATTATGGAAATTCAAGCAATCAACCTACACTTGCAATTCAAATATTATAGAAGCGGAAAGTAAACATTTCATATGAAGGTAAAGGGAAGGGTTCGGAGAAGGAAAACTCAATGGAGACATGAAGATTTTTGGCGTGGTTCTGATAGGTGGTGCTATCGTACATCCACGTTGATGGAGACTTCAACCCACAAAGGTAATGGCTGCGCGAGTCCACGGAGGGCTCCACCCATGAAGTGTGCATGAGGAAGAAACCTTGTCTATCCCACCATGGCCATCACCCACGAAGGACTTGCCTCACTTGGGTATATCTTCACGAAGTAGGTAATCTCCTTGCCCTTACAAACTTCTTGGTTCAACTCCACATCTTATCGGAGGCTCCCAAGCGAAACCTAACAATCTAGTATACACCACTCTCCAAAAGGTAATAGATAGTGTGTTGATGATGAACTCCTTGCTCTTGTGCTTCAAATGATAGTCCCCAACACTCAACTCTCTCTCGCAGATTTGGCTATGATGGAAGAAGGATTTGAGGGGAAAGCAAGTTGGGGAAGGCTAGAAATCAAGGTTCAAATGATAGGAATGGAATCTCTTGATCTCAACACATGCGTAGGTGGTTCTCTCTCAGAAAATGAATGGTGGAAGTGTAGGCTCGTGATGTCGCTTGAACTACGTCGGTATTTCCCCAAAGAGGAAGGGATGATGCAGCAAAACTACGGTAGGTATTTCCCTCAGTTGTGAAACCATGGTATCAATCCAGTAGGAGAACCAAACAACACTAAGTAAACGGTACCGGCACACAAATAACAAATACTTGCAACCCGATGATTAGGAGGGGTTGTCAATCCCTCTACGGGTAACGGTGCCAGAAATTGTCAAGTTGAGGGGATAAAAATTATGCTAGATTGGATAAACAGATCTTGATAAAACGCGCAATAAAATAAATAGCAAAAAAGTGCAACAAGGTATTTTTGGGTTTTTGGAATAATAGATCTGAAAATAAAAATGAATAAAAATAGATCTCAAAGCAAATATGATAAAGAATAGACCTGGGGGGTCGTAGATTTCACTAGTGGCTTCTCTCAAGAAAATAGCATACGATGGGTAAACAAATTACTGTTGGGCAATTGATAGAACATCAAATAATTATGATGATATCCATGCAATGATCATTATATAGGCATCACGTCCAAGATTAGTAGACCGACTCCTGCCTGCATCTACTACTATTACTCCACACATCAACCCCTATCCAGCATGCATCTAGTGTATTAAGTTCATGAATAAACGGAGTAATGCAATAAGAACGATGACATGATGTAGACGAGATCTATTCATGTAGGAATAGCCCCCATCTTGTTATCCTTAATAGAAACGATACATGCCTGTCTTGCTGCCCCTTCTATTAGTTGGAAAGAACACCACACGATCGAAGCCATCACAAAGCACCTCTTCCCATGGCAAGAAAAATTGATCTAGTTCGCCTAACTAAACCAAAGATTCGAAGAAGAAATACGAGGCTATAAGTAATCATGCATAAAAAGATCAAACAACTCAAATAACTTTCATGGGTATAGATCTGATCATAAACTCAAAGTTCATCAGATCCCAAAAAACACACCACAAAAAGAGTTACATCAAATAGATCTCCAAGAGACCAATGTATTGAGAATCAAGAGAGAGAGAGAGAGAGAGAGAGTAAGCCATCTAGCTACTGCCAACGGACCCGTAGGTCTACAATGAGCTACTCACGCATCATCGGAGAGGCACCAATGAGGATGATGAACCCCTCCATGATGGTGTCTAGATTGGATCTCGTGGTTCTGGAACTTGCGGCAGCTAGAATTGTGTTTCGTTGACTCCCCTAGGGTTTTTGGAATATTTGGGTATTTATAGGGCGAAGAGGCGATGCGGGAGGCCACCGAGGTGGGCACAACCCACCTACGCGTGTGTGGGACCCCAGACGCGCCCTAGTGGGTTGTGCTCCCCTCGGAGCCCCCCTCTGGTACTTATTTGGCCCAATAGGTGTCTTCTAGTCCAGAAAGTTTTGCTGCGTTTGGACTCCATTTGGTATTGATTTTCTGCAAAAGTAAAAAACAAGCAAAAAAATAGCAACTGGCACTGGGCACTATGTCAATAGGTTAGTCCCAAAAAATGATACAAAGTTGCTATAAAATGATTGTAAAACATCCAAGAATGATAATATAATAGCATGGAACAAGCAAATGTTATAGATACATTGGATAGAGAAAGTGGCTGAGGGTATTGGAGCAATATCACTAAGCACTTGAGAAAGTAGACAATTAAGCAACACCTCATCCCCTTTTAATAGTATTGGCTTTCCTATGGACTCAATGTGATCTTGGATCACTAATATAGAAATGAAGAGTCTTGAGCTTTTGCCAATCCTTGGCCTTTATAATTTTGAGGGGTCCACATCTCTAGTCCATGCCATGCCAATCATTGAACATCCTAAAATATTTATCTTGAATGGATATTAGTTCAGTGAGCTATATATGTTGTTGTGAATTACCAAAACCACCCAAGGATTAGTTGCAGTTTCAATGCCGAGCTGCTGACTGCCGCCTCCTTAGATGCATCGCACTCCGAGAACTCGATGGCGAGTCAGAGATCCTTTGAAATTCTTGCGATGGAGCCGCCGCATGAGGGAGTGGTGAAGAACCAATGCGAGGAGCGTGTCCTCCGGATCCACCAAAGCACTCATGACTACCCGGTGCATGGCCAGTGCCTCCCCTGCCGTCATCCTTTCCCCTGCCCTCTGCTGATCACGGTGGGCTGCCCATGCCTCAGATCCAGGCGTCCTTCCCCGTGTCGGTGTCGGTGCAAGCATGAGGACCCAGCGATGCTGAAAGCAGATCCACTCCCTTTGTGGTTTTGGTAATTCATATCAACATACATATTGTTGGTCTAATGTTTTTCTTGAGTATATTTCAGGATAAGTTCAACTTAGGCACAACTTTGAAAAGTGAATGTGGCCCCTTCAAGATGATTAGGACAAGTGTTGGCTAAGTCTCAAGCCTTCATTTTTATGTTTAGGTGATCCAAGATCACATTGAGTCCATAGGTATGTCAATACTATCAAAAGGGGGTGAGGTTGTGATCATTGACTCCCTACTCAACTACTAAGAGATCAAGCTCCAAGAAACCCATTCAAATTCTCATATTCCACTATGTCACAAACCATAAGTGAAGCTCGGACTCACCGAAACAGATACACCATAAGTCCTAAGCCATTCATGACATAGTCGTTGCCTAAATCCTAGAACTTTGGTTTTACCGAGTTGCGAGTTAACACTTTGGTCCCATTGAAGAACACTTGCTAACCTTCTATTGCCAGCCAAAATTCATTCAAAACTTCAGAACGGTTGCAAAAGGTGATACCAAAGTGTGGAAAGCGCTTAGGTCATTCCAAACCTTTTGTTCTGATCGGTCTCACTGAGTGGTTTCACCCGATCCTACCGAGTAGTGCAGAAAGGTGTGTAACAGTTGAATTTTGTGTGCTGCCTATATATACCCCACCCACTCCACCAAACTCTCAATGAGCAACCAGAGCAGAGCATACAAATTCCATTCCCATATTTCTGATAGAGAGCTCACCATCCTTGTGTCAAGATCAAATGGATTTCACTCCAACCATAAATCTTTTGATTTCTTGTCACCTCATTGCTTTCCACTCAAACCATCTCCTACCCTAAAGCCCAAACCTATGAGAGAGTGTTTCAATGTTGTGGAGATTATCTTTTGAGAAGCACAAGAGCAAGAAGTTCATCATCAAAGAACCCACCTATTACCTTTTGGAGGGTGGTGCCTCCTAGATTTGGCTAGGCGCTGGTACACGTCGGTGCTATACAAACGGTTTTTCACCCCTTTCTGCGACGACATTTGGAACCGTCACCAAGTGAGTGTGGGCAATAAGGGGGGGTCCTTCCCACACGACCCAGAAACCATTGGGGATAGGGAGCCAAGATGCATATATAGTACTCCTACTCATTTGTGCTCGCATTGCCATCACAGTCGGTATTCTGTGGTGCTACGTTGATGATGCGCGGCCCATAACAAATGGTTCACTATTATCGAACGTGTATGATAAGCATTCCCAAACCGTATGCGATAACTAATTAAGAAGATTAGCTAATTGTCGTACGAGTGTTGGACAGGATTACGAAATGTCGGACTATCGTAAAATCGTCATACACGACAACTATTGCACACGCTATTCTGTGGTGCAACGTTTAGGATGCATACTTCATCATAAACAGTTCATGGTTGCGAATCGTGTACGATAAGGAAACTATCACAAACGTTTAGTTTGCCTGCACCATTTGTGATATTGTCTGACATCGCACACGCTTTGCAAACGGCAACTGTGTGCACCCTTGCAAACTTTTCCTCTCTGTGAACCGTCTTGGATTCCGGTGTATATTGCAAACATTTGTGTTTTACTAACCGTGTGTGACGTAACAACCTGGGGAGCGTAATTTCTCCGTAATTTAATTGCTGCTATATCAAATTGTACCGGATTCGAATTTGAAATTATGCTATAGCTTTATTCATATCCATCAGGTTCAGACAACCAATGCATTATTCGATTCATAGGTACATATCAAGAATTACATAAGAACCAAATAAAGAATGATGAACCACAGTTGTATACTTGTACTATTAAAGACGGTAAAGAAAAGGCGAAATACATTCTAGTTGCTAAACAAGGTGAAGCGGAATGCCCATTTTGTGCCGTCCTCCATGCAGAAGGCACGCACGATTCTAGTCCAACCCCTTGTGATGGCTAACCGCCCATCCTTTACGGTCTTCATGAAAACATCTAGATAATCATCGTGTTCTGGTAGAAATACTTTAACCTTTGCATGCCAACCAATCATGTAGTTTGAAAGGTAATCTTGAGTAAACTACTTTGGGAACCACTGCAAAGGAAAAAAGATTCAGACATTGTCATCTAACACAACTCATTATGGGCAGTAAAAAGAAGGCTACAGAGTTCTCACTTACCATCTTGCAGTTTGTTGTTGTATTGGATAAAGTGTAAACAAATAGTTTAATTGCCATCTTTTGACCCATTTTACTAACAATCTTTATCAGCTTCCTCACTTGATGCTGGTTCATCGATATCTCATTTCCCCATACGCAGAAAGGGTCGAAGCGCAGATCTTTACCAATGACATATGTACCTAAAAGCGCCAAGTTAATATTAGAAGCTAAACACCAATTGCAGAATGATGTAGTACAACACTCTTTTATAATATCTTATAACATCCAATATACTCACATATTAGATGAATTAACATATTGTATTATGGGCTAGAAGGAGTTTATTGCATTCTTACAAATTATCGGCTGATTAACTACTGTTGTATCCATGGGTTAGAGTTAGTTTGAGCTAGTTCACACTCAAATATCCCTAAAGTATATCTAAACATGAGGGCTAGTTTGAGCTAGTTGCATCTATAACCCACCAAAAAACTATCCAACCCAAGAGGTGCTAATTGGAGCTAGTTCTCCTAGTGCATTAATTGTCAATCTAAGTATCTAACCCTCTCATCCAAACACCTCTTTGGATGGAGTTACTTTAGGGTTAGTCATGAGCTAGAAACTAACTCTAACCTCTAGCTCAGTTGAGTATCCAAACAGGATTGTGTTGTTGTTGTTGCTGCTGCTGCTCTTCTACGTATATCTAGACATCATCAGAACATTAAGGTAACACTCTTCCTTGTTGCTATGTAGCCTAGGATTGCATATGTAGACATTAAGTACAGTGCATGTTGCTATGTAGCCTCAGATATATTACATATGGCCCTAGTTAACTTAACGATAAATGGGTTGCATATATATTCAGTTAAAAGTCCGATTCATCGATTAGTCCCTTATCAGCCCCCTGCCTATATGGTACCGGCTATCCTGAACAGTGAGCATATATAAGCCATGGGATGAAACTAACCTCGATGGAAAATAGTAGTTGTTCCCAAAATTGTCCTGTGTAGGCACATTGAGAAGCATGTTAAGCACAACAGGCTAAACATCAACCAAAATTATCCATGGCAGACAAAATAATCTCCAAAAGATAACTTCAGTGTGCAGGTTTAAGCACGCTAGTAAAGAAAAACAAGTGGAAAAGTGTGTTAACTGCAATAGGCCTAACATTTAACAACAAGCAAACATAGTCATTCAAACTGGTATTGTGCCGGTCTAAATACACTGGTTATTGTTAAATAAAAATGGAAAGACGTGTTAACTACAAGATGCGGCAAGCAAATGTAGTCATTCATAGTGGTATTGTTGAAACTGGTACTGATGAAATTAAACTGCACAGTTCATACTTGCACATATAGAACATCACGTTGTGAATAACTGGAATAAACAAGGCATACTACAAACAACCAAAGATAGCATTTGAAACTGGACATATGCTAACTACAAACAATAGAACAATCAAAAAACTTTAAAAGAGGCATATGCTAGCTATAATAGGCTTAACAACAAGCAAATATATGCATTCCTATCGGTATGTTTAAAACTGGATTGATGAAATGTACTACATAGTAAATAATTGCACATATAGAGCATCACATTGTGAACAACTGAAATAAACAAGGCATATTGCAAACAACTAGATATAGCAATTAAAACTGGACATATTCTCACTACACTACAAAAGGGACTCGACAAAACAAATCATGGGTTTCTCCCTATGAAGAGGCATGGCAAAACAAATCATGGGTTTCCTCACTTGTCACAGATGGGCTCATTCCCGTGGGAAGAGCATGGACCCTAGATGCTCTCCATCTTCTCGCAGATGGGCTCCTTCCGCTTGGAAGAGCACAGTTGTAGGGTGCCCTCCCTGATGTCGCAGACGGGCTCTTTCCCCTTGGAAGAGAAGATGGGCTCTTTCCCCTTGGAAGAGACGGAGAGGGTGCCCTCCTCGTGGTCACTGTCGATGAGGTCTAACTTGGAAGCTGTGGATCCCAAGCCAGCGTCGCAGAACGTGTCCTTCAGAAATAACAAAAGGGGCTCGATGCCGATGCAGGATGGCAAGTTATTGACAGCGAGCCAGATGAGATCTGTGGCGGGGCCATGGATGAGATCGACGACGGTTGAACCCGAGGGGTTGGGGGTGGGCCACTTAACCTGTGACATAGCCTGCCTCAGGTCGTCGCCATCGATGACCTCGATGTCGTAGACAGCGTCCGCATCATAACCACATACTCTAGCCCGCTACTTGAGTGCCTGCCGCCAGTAATGGTCGTTAGCTTCCTCGGTGATGTCGGGCGAAGAGACCGTGATACACCTCTTTCGGGCCAGTCTCTTCTCAAGCTCCATGGGAAGTGTAGCCGGGCTTAGGCTGCGATGCTCTGGAGTGGGGGATGGGGATGGGTATCTGTGGGAAAGGGGGCAGTTGGCAGGCGTCATCTAAGAAACTCAAGGCGGCCTGGGTATGGAGATCGATGGGTAAGCTGCATGGGCAAACCAGCAAATGTTGACAACGGAGGTCTTGCGGCGGCGATAGCGGGGACCTTGCTAGGTTTCGACCGAGGGAGGGTGTGTGTGTGTGCGTGCGCATGCCCGAGGAGGTTTTGGTGTGTGTGTGTGTGTGTGTGTGTGTGTGTGGAGGGGTGGGGGTGTGTTTGAGTAAATGACGCGGGAGTGAAATGTCGGGGCTATTGAAAATTTTGATGATGGTGCATCGCACACGGTCTGAAGATAACAACCGTGTGTTATGAAACAGAAAAATTCTCGAGGCGGGCAGATATTTTCTAGGAGCAGGCAGTATTGGGAACAGGAAACATCGCACACGGTCCAGAGATAACAACCGTGTGTTATAAAATAGAAAAACCCACAAGGCGGGCACATATTTTCTAGGGATGCAGGCGGGATTGGGAACAAGAACATCACACACGGTCCAGAGATAACAACCATGTGTTATGAAACAGAAAAACCCTCCTCGAAGCGGGCAGATATTTTCTAGGGATGCAGGCGGGATTGGGAACAATAAACATCCCACACAGTCCGAAGATAACAACCGTGTGTTATGAAACAGAAAAACCCTCCTCGAGGTGGGCAGATATTTTCTAGGGATGCAGG
The DNA here is from genome assembly GCF_018294505.1 of Triticum aestivum. Taxonomy (NCBI): domain Eukaryota; kingdom Viridiplantae; phylum Streptophyta; class Magnoliopsida; order Poales; family Poaceae; genus Triticum; species Triticum aestivum. Next base: position 539,951,753 of record NC_057813.1, on the reverse strand, counting down.
CGAGATTGGGAACAAGAAACATCGCACATGGGCCGGAGATAACAATCATGTGTTGTGAAATAGAAAAACCCTCGAGGCGGGCTGATATTTTTGAGAGGGGGAGCCTCGTGGAGCCCAATGTACTGTGCGGATGTGTGCGTGACAGGGGCACTGGCATGGCACACGGTTAGTTTGACTGAACCGTGTCCGTTGTGTCATCCGACTTGTCTAATGTTCATAAATTTGGCGAAAAATGATGCGGGAGAGGGTCAGAATACAAACACACTTGCATGTGGACCGAATTTATGTATGAAAATGGTGGTTTGATTTTCAAATACCAAATGCAACTTCGATGTTGCACCTATCTCGCAAAGCACACGGTATTGCTTGCCCCCCTCGTGTCGGCACGAAGGAATCCTAAGCTATGAATGCATGCCCCCCCCCAACCGAGGCTCACCTAGCAAAGTGTGAAGTAGCTAGCAGCCCCCCTCCCTCGTGTCGGCACGAAGGAAATCCTAAGCTATGAATGGATCCCCCCCCCAACCGTGGTTCACCTAGCAAAGTGTGAAGTAGCTAGCAGCCCCCCCTCGTATCGGCACGAAGGGAATCCTAAGATATGAATGCATGCCCCCCCCCCCAACCGAGGCTCACCTAGCAAAGTGCGAAGTAGCTAGCAGCCCCCCCCCCTCTCTCGTGTCAGCACGAAGGGAATCCTAAGCTATGAATGGATGCCCCCCCCCAACCGTGGTTCACCTAGAAAAGTGCGAAGTAGCTAGCAACCCCCCCCCCCTCGTGTCAGCACGAAGGGAATCCTAAGCTATGGATGCATCCCCCCAACCGAGGTTCACCTACCAAAGTGCAAAGTAGCAACCCCCCACCCCCCTCCCCACACACACACACTTTCAGTCGGCGGGCCAGAGAGGCATGTCACCAAGATTGATCGTAAAACGGACCAATAATAATCCACCTTGGTCGTACAACCTCTCCCTTGTTGCTGGTCAAAGTGATGGTCGTCCACGTGACCCGGAGATAGGCTAACTCGCCAATAATCACGCAAGTAGCTAGTCTCCGAAGACAACCGGCCACTTCATGTGTGTGGCCCGAACATATGTATGGAGAGGTGTGTTTTTTAGTACACAATGGAACAACTTTGATGTGGCACACCGTGATTTCGAACTAGAAATCCCCACACTAAGTGAGGGTTAGGTTGATGATGCATATGTATGTTACACCACACTTCAAGCCGCCGACGGGGATTCATGCATGCATGTGTGCATAATATATGCGCTAAAACTTTAATTAGGTCTGAATCTCACCATTACCTATACTACGATAACACGAACCAAATGAAGAATCCACCATGGTAACCTATCTTGTTGTCGGTCAAGGTGATCATGGATGTCCATGCAGGACCACAAATATATAGGCTTGTCGCCGATAACCACGCGAGGGAGTGTGCCGTTCGAAGACAACCACTACATGCATATCTATGGAGGTGATGCGTGCATGCATGTTTGACTACCATTTCACAACATTGATGTGGCGTGTGCATCGAAAATCATACTCTCCCCACACAGAGTGAGATCGGTTCATGACGTGTCGTTGTACTAGCCACTTCGACTCGATCGGAGGGATCCATGCGTACACATGCATGTGCGGGCCCACAGATGGAAAGCATCGATATCGCAGATAACCGCTTAAGTAGGTGCCAGAGGACAACCACCATCGCTTTGCATGTGGGCCAAACATATGTTGAATACCTAAGATGCACAACTTTGATGTGCCACATGCCTCAAAAACCGTAAAACATTGTAACATCCCGATTTTCAATTTGGATGTTATACATAGATCATCATATGCATATCATATTTATTTTGCATTTTGTTGAGATCCTAGAAATCTTAAGAACCTCAAGGACCCAAGGAAAGAGTTGGAGGTTTCACAAATTTTCATATTTGAATTTATTTTCAAATTTGAAAAGAGGATCAATTTGATTTTATTATTTTTGTCTCAAATTATTTCCAATAAATGACTTCTTCAATAGCAGAGACATATTGGAGAAAGAATTTTAAAATCAAATTATTATTTTATTTGTATTTTATTTGAATTAGAAAAAACTTGCATTTTAAAAATTGCATTTTAGTCCAGAAAATGTTCATCTTGTCCTAAATATTAGGTTTGAACGGTGAAAATTGTTTCTGGAATTTTTAGAATTTTTTATGTTTTATTGGGATTTTTATTTCACAGCAAAATTATTTTTAAAAAAAGGAGTCGGGCGAACTGGACCGAAGCCCAGCCGGCCCAGCCGGCCGCCGCCTTCCCTGCGTGCGACGCCGTCACCATGCCAGACTCTAGAGGAGTCCGAGCCGCCGCCGCTGTTCGGCTTGGCCTCCAAGTCGGGGAGTCGCCCCCCCCCCTCCACGAGGCCTTTATATACCGCACCGCCGCCGCTCTCTCCTCCTCACCGAAACCGCCACTGCCGCAGCCCTCCGCCCGCGCCACGACATCGCCGCCGCCGCGCTGCAGCCGCCCCACCACCGTAGGACACCGCCACGTGCTGCCTTGCGCTGCGCCGGCGCTGCCGTCCCGCACCGCCACCGCCTCGCCCCGCCCCCGCATCGCCTCGCAGGAGTAGAGCCGAGCCGCCACCATCGCCCCACCGTTGACCGCCGTCATTGACTTGCAAGAACCGGTCAGTTCTTCGGGTTTTTTTCGGCTTTTACGGTTTAGGTTAGATTGGTTTTTTTTTATTTGGTTTAATCTACATAACGAACGTTCATTCGTTTAGATCGTTTAATGAATGGTTTTTGTTAGATTAGTTTTGTTAACGAACATTCACGCGGTAGATTTTTCTTTTTAGTTTTATTTTTGCTAGGGACCTATCCGCGAATAGTTTAATCATGATTTATCCCCTGATCTTAAAATTAGCGTAACTTTTTCCTCCATAGTCCAAATTAGATGAAACCAGCGCCTAAATCTTCGTAACGATCTGTTCTTTCCAGTTATCCAACTTGAACATGATTTTGACACTTTAAAATTTGACTTTAGTTCAGATTAGTAAACGATCATGTTTCATTCATTTCTCGAGTTTCGTTTCTCCATTTGAGATGTTTCTTTTTGCAAATCGTAGCTAATCACATGTACCTACTATTAAGATCTATTCCACATGATAATGATGTTGTTAGGTTTTACTTCTTGTTTAGTTTAGCCGTTTGCTTGTTTCGTGTTTGATTTCGATCTTTTCTCGATTTCTCGTTGTTTCGTTTGAGTGATTGCTTATGTATGCTACTGTTTGTCTACGCTAGATTACCCGGAGTGTGAAGCTTGTTCCTACGAATCTCTAGAGTTTGCAGATCATCAGCAAGGCAAGTTACACTTTGATCATACTCATCTATACCTAGTTTTTACTATGCATTAGTATTGCCCCTCAAATATTTGCATGAGTAGGATTGGGAACATGTGGTCTGGTTGTCGTACTTGAGGTAGGAACCTAATAACTTTTGATCACCACGGGAATATAAGTTATGCTCTATTATTGCTTAGCCATGCTCGTAGACGGGGATTGGATCGTGATTCACATGGAAGTTATGAGAGTTGTTAATTTTGGATAACAATAAGGTGGCAACTTTAATACACATCTGGTTGGATGGGTTGGGACACCTAGGGAATCTAGTGTTGTTCATTAAGGGAAATCCCGGGGTATCCATGTGATTTTTCCTTGGTTTGCCACCCAGGATCAAAGGGATCATATGATATTTAATGAGTAGAAACTTTCGTGTGCAGCCACAAGCCATTATGGGCTCTGGCATAGTTGAGTAAGTTGTATGAGCTCTCGAAGAGGCGGACTAGCAAATGCAGAGGGAAAGTAGGTGTATCGGTCTGCCCAGAGTAGAGAGTAATGCTTCAGAAAGACTATGTCTCGATCTTTCGATCATAGATGCAGTCGAGTCTTGTGGGGGGAAGTGTGCAACCTCTGCAGAGTGTATAAACTAATCATGGTTAGCCGTGTCCCCGGTTATGGACATCTTGAGTATATGGAATTGGATATTATTGTTGATCTCATCACTATTTAATTAATTGAATTGGGTTTAATGATGATACTTGTTTAATTGGGATTTGAGCTAGGGGAACCTTCTCAAATATTGGAACAACTTGGGAGTAGTTAAATAAGTTTATTCCTTTGTTGTAGGAAAAAACTAGCTTTATGCAAAATCATAAACTTAGAGCCTCCACCAGCCAAATATTGCATGTAGATATAGTTCTTGCATTCATTGCTTTACAGTGTAACTCTGCCGGCATATTCAATGTGCTGACCTACACGGCTGCAACATCTCATGTTGCAGACTACTCAGACGACGAATAAGGTGTGATAGGTCGTTGTCTTGCACTCAGCTATGCCGTTGGAGTTGATGGACTCATTTACCTTTGAAGCTTTCGCAGTTATTTAGTTTAGATGGCCTTCAGCCATGATATTTTTGTGTAATCATACTCCTTATGAGAACTCGATGTAATAAGTGTGTGATTGAACTCTGTTATAATTCCTCAAGTACTTTGTGTGTCAGCATTATCGATCCAAGGATAACACTAAAACACAGAGACTTTGGTCCATTGGGATTGTGGTCGCTACAAGATGGTATCAGAGCACACGCTGACTGTAGGACGCGACCACTAGAATAAGCCACATGATTTCTCTTCTCTGCTCATTTCTAATTCTCCTCTATTTCTACTCTATAGATGGCGGACCCTAGGAACAAGTTCACTCAGCCAGATGACGACACCCCTTTCTGACGACACTTGAAGGAAGTCACTAAGTACCTGAACATTGGACTACCAAGCTTCACGGGGACTTTCTCTGCAACTGTACCGGAAGAGGAGCGCTGGAATATCAAAGTCTGGGTACCTAGGAGGACATTCGCGCCAACAACGGAGCCTATTGATTTCTACTAGGATGCACCAAGCTCGAGCTTAGGAAAGAGCATGGCAGCCCACACTAGTAGAAAAACACCTAATAGTCCCGGTTCGTAAGGGCCTTTAGTCCCGGTTCATGAACCGGGACTAATGGGTCGTTACTAATACCTCCACCCATTAGTCCCGGTTCAAACACGAACCGGGACCAATGTTCCTCCACGTGGCCCTATGCGCCGAGCCCAGTCAGGGGGCCTTTGGTCCCGGTTGGTGGCTCCAACCGAGACCAAAAGGCATCCACGCGTCAGCATTCCAGTGGCTGGGATTTTTGTTTTTTGTTTTGAAAGGAGGGGGGTTGGGGGTTTTGGGGGGTTAATTTAGGTGTTTCTTATATTGTGTTAGCTAGCTAATTAATAGAGAGAAGTGTCCTCTCTTATGTCCGTGCTTGGTCGACGCTACGTACTATATATACATAAGTGATCGAGAGAACCATTCAGTACAGAAGTGCGTCATGCATACCGAGAGAAGTGATCGATCGACCTCTCCTTCTCTGAGAGATTGGTCGAACAACAAGTTTTCGTATATCATGTATCTGACGCTACTGGCTACATACATGTACAATATGTATAAGATCTCTTAATTACAATCCCCTAGCAATTGAAATCAATTTCCACATGGTATTCTCCGGCTTTATTGATGACGTGGTCAAGAAAGAATCCCGCCAATTCCTCTTGAATTGCTTTCATGCGATCTAGTTCTAGGAGTTCATTCCGCATCTGCCACGTCTAATTTGAAGAAGGGGGTTAATTAATACATATATATGAATGAAACTCAACAGAAATGATGGTGTAATAAAATGAAATTGTGAATATTATTGCTTACGCACTTCATATTGTCTTTGAGAGTAGCCCCGCTTGTTTTTCAAAGTCGCGTTGTGGATGAACTCGCACACGTAGTATCCACAGAAATCATTCCCTTCTTCCTGCCACAAGCACTTTACGAGAAACAGAGGTCAATCAAACTGATAATGAAGCATTATAAGTGGCATTGATGAAAGTATAGCTATAGAATCAACGGGAGATGCGCGCAACTAGCTAGCCAGTAGTACTTACTTTCGGGTATGTATATCGCAGCTCCTTCGGCAGTCCCGGAGCTTGTGCGGTGAACTGTTTCCAAACCCTGCAAGACAAAGAAAATAATTATTATTACTTGAGATATCAGGAAATGAACAAAAAGTTGCCGATATGGTGCGATAATGATCGATTGAACTTACTTGCTGAGCATTTCAGTCATGTCCGCATAGGATTTGGGATCTTTCTGTCTCGAGTTAAGACGGTTACTAGTCCATGCTCAAGCTTAATCTCCAGAAGAATATAGTGGTACCTGCGCACGCATGCATAACTCATCAATTACATTACTATAACCTCGCTCGAGTAATAAGGGAAACCAAATATGCACACGACAGTAACACTCACTTGCCGTTGTAAGGAAAGAGTATGGTATCTTTGTTTTGATTTTTGATCAACGATTGTAGCACGTTGTCCTCGGCCTCTTTGATGTCCTTTTTAACCAGAAATTCATCTATGATATTTGTGTTAATGAACCCAATATCATAAATTTCTTGTTTTTTGCACTCGACGATCTTCAATATGCATAATATATTGAGGATAATTAATTATAAATACATGAAATGAAAGAGCCGAGCTATATATAGAGACTTAATGACAGAAATAGTACTTACAGACAGTAGCAAAAGACCATTAGTTTATCGAGGGCCTTTTGATTGAAGAACGCGAAGAACTCATCAAATGGAACAGTCAACAGATCATTTGCAACGAGGTCGTGCTCCTCTTTAATATTCAGATACAAAGCATTCGTACCCTCAGACTCTCTGCAGGTTTCCATGTACCAATTATGGAATCTTCGCATCATTGTTTTCAGAGATTTTTCATCTTTGACGAGAGGCTTCCCGTACTCGTATCTGTGTTCCTCCACCTCCAACAAATCGGGAAGTGCATCGTCTGGCAGGTAATCATCAAGATTGCCATAACCGGCCACCGTCCCCGGAGCATTAGACACATTGAGCGGGGGGCACGATTGCTGTGCTTGTTCGCCGAGCTGGGAATTTTTTTCCCCTTTGCTCGTTCTTTTGACCTTTTAGCACTGACAGTAGTTCCCGACCGCTGGGCTTGGAGATATGTCTGTTCAGTAATGCGCTCATAGTTGGTTCTCGGCGGAGACTTTGGTAGTTTCCTCAGGGCATCGATAGTGCGCTTTGCTTTCACCGGATTTACCTTCTCCTCCGGAGGTGGATGTCTCTTTGCTTTCACCCCTTCAAAGAACTCCTTCACGTGGGTCCGCACAATCGTATCATTTTCCTCCTCGGTCCTCTCGTACGGTAACTTCTCTAGAGGCTTGAGAGGTGGACCGTATCTGTATTGTCTCCCGCCTCTGGTTGTGCTGCTAGACGCCGGAGCAGACGGAGCGGCTGCGGCGTCTGTCTTATTTCGTGCTTGCTTACATGGCGGAGGAGAAGGAGTACGACGCGCCAGAGCATCCGGGGCGGCGGCGGGTCTCTTCCGCCCTTGCTGGCGAGGCGGAGAAGGAGGAGGCTGCTGGCTGCTTGGGAGCGCCGGCACAGGCGGAGAAGGAGGTGGAGTGCCGCCACGCACCGGAGAAGGAGGCGGAGTGCCGCCACGCGTGCCCTGATCGTCACTCGCCGGAGGAGGAGGCGGTGGAGGAGGCGGAGTGCCCTGACTCGCCGGAGGAGGAGGAGGAGGAGGCGTCCAGTTCGGAAGGTTGATGAGCTCCTTCCGCCATAGGCATGGAGTCTTCAGAGCAGAACCCAGCCTAGTCTCCCCTTCACCGGTAGGGTGGTCAAGCACGAGGTCCTCAAATCCCTCCGTTATTTCATCCACCATCACCTTAGCATATCCTTCTGGAATCGGTCGGTAGTGATAAGTTGCTCCGGATCCACTAGGATAAAAGAGCCAACAGCCGCCTTGACCTTCAAATTCATCCATCGCGCCATAATGTGGCAATGTTGAGACTCTGTGATAGCATCCATGGGATAGCTGGCAGGAGACGTCAAGACATTCTCCGACTGAAGCAGCTCCGTGGAAGCCACGCTGCTTCTCCGCTGAGATGGCGGGGTAGCTTCGGGGGAAGCTACGGCAGGTCGTTTGTTGCGATCTGCTGCTTCTCGTTCCTCTAGCCCCATTACCCTTTCGTGCAGCGCGTGCAGTTGGCCCTGCTCCAGTTTCTTCCTCCTCTCGTGGGATTTGTAACCCCCTGCGTCCGGAAAACCAACCTTCCACGGAATGGAGCCTGGCGTGCCTCATGTCCGTCCAGGGTGCTCAGGATTCCCGAGGGCCATTGTGAGCTCGTCCTTCTCCCTATCTGGTATGGACGTCCCTTTCTGCATTGCATTGATATACTTTCGAAGGTTCTTGACTGGTATTTCCAATTGCTCGTCTGTCCAACAGCACATCCCTGATACAAGGTATAAGGTTCCGCCAACCCCGAAGAACCAAGTCCGGCAACGGTCTGGCCATCTCATTATCTCTGGTTCGATCCCTTTTTCAAGCAGATCATTCTCAGCCTTGGACCACCTAGGCCGGGCTTTGAGGTAGCCACCTGACCCCGTGCGATGGTGAAGCTTCTTCTTCGCAGCATTTTGCTTGTTCGTCTCCGACATCTTCTTACTCTTTTCCGATGTCTTGTGGGCCACAAATGCGGGCCAGTGATCTTTGATCTTCTCATATTTGCCAATGAATTCTGGTGTCTTTTTTTCGACAAAATGGTTCAACTCTTTCCTCCACCTCCTGAATAGGGTTGCCATCTTCTTAAGAGCACAAGACTTGATTAATTGCTCTTTAACTGGCTTCTCCAGATCCTCCTCTGGCGGTAGGGTGAAATTTGCCTTCAGTTGAGTCCAAAGATCTTCTTTCTGCATATCATTGACATAAGACACCTCAGGGTCGTCCTTAGGCTTATACCATTGCTGGATGCTGATCGCGATCTTGTCCCTAACAAGAACCCCGCACTGAGCAGAAAATGTGTTCTTTGTCCGGATGGGTTCAATCGGTTCGCCGTTGGGCGCGATTTCTATGATCTCAAACCTTTCATCCGAGATCAACTTTTTCTTCGGGCCTCGTCTCCCTACCGAAGTTGTGCTCGATCCGGAGGGCTAGAAATTAAAAGGAAGAAAGACAAGAGTAATTAATATGTGTACATATACCAAAACAATGAATGCATCAATTAACTAGTTAGCACGGGCTTAACTAATATATGTATACCTGGCCAGACTCGGTTCGGTCACCGGAGCAGTCAGCACGGTCTCCTTCTTGTACCTCCATTGGGTCATCACCGGAGCCATCATGAACAAAGCCCTCTTCTTGTACCGACATTAATGGGCCGGAGACATCATGAACATAGCCCTCTTCTTCACCTACTTCCTCACCAACGACGTCGATGAAAAATGACACAACAACATCAGTTCCTTCTGCGATCATCTCCCCCAACATCGCTTCTGTTGCTTCGTCTCGGTAGTGCTCCATAGTTTCTGCAAATATTTACAACATGTCAATTATTATTCAAAAACATGCTACAAATGGATATATATTAGTGGCAAACGTAGAACTAGCTAGCTATTCACAATAAGGAATCATGTTAGTGTCCTCGACGCTGCTTCTCTAGGGTTTGGGATCGCCTCGACACAACGCTTCAAGGGTTTGGGGTGGCCTCGACGACAACACTCTTTTAACTTGGTAAATTTGGGTGGCCTCGAGAGTTTTGGTCGAGCGAGAGGGCCGAGGGGGGTGCTGCCGTTGTATAGGTTATCACGGTCGAGAGGGGTATATATATCGACCGCCCCTCATGTCGAAGTTATCTCGAGGGGGTGGCGAGGGCGAAGGCGAGCAGCCTGACGGCGACAGACCCGATAAAACATAAGAAAACGAAGAAGAGATAAAAAGAGGAGAAGAAGAAAGGAATAGAGGAGAAGATCGAAGAAAAAAAAAGAAGAAGAAAAAAGAGGAGAAGAAGAAAGGAATAGAGGAGAAGAAGAAAAAATAGAAAAATTTTCTATTTT